>NW_004524643.1:11910858-11912175 GCF_000260255.1 Octodon degus | reverse complement strand
CTCAGGCCTTTAAGTGGCTGCTTCCACAAAGCTGTCAGCCTCAGGTTGCTGGAGTTCGAACCTCACAACTCTCCCGCTGGCCAAAAGTGCCCCGAAGGCATTCGAGGAACAAAAAAAAAAAAAAAAATTAGTTTTACATACCAATTTGAAGTTGTTACTAGGTGATAATGACCAGAAGTAAGACATGGAATTCAAAAGTGATTAATTCTGGGTTGGGGAGATGGCTCAGTGGAATAAGCGCCTCCCTGGCAAGCCCAAGGACCTGAGTTCAATCCCCATTTCCGCAAAAAATATAAATATAAATAAAAATAAAATAAAAGCACCTGCTTAGGCAAGAGACCATGGTTCAATCCCTGGCACCACATGCCACCCCAGCCCCGTCTCCAGGGGTATCACACACAAAAAGTGATAGTCTGGCTCATTCTCTGGTTATTTTACACATATGCAAACAACACTAGTAGTACAGCATAAAGACTTATTCACTGCCATTATACTGCAGAGAAATATTCTATCAGTTGACTGAATTTTTTTTTTTTTTTTTTGTGGAACCAGGGATTGAACTCAGGCCTCTGTGCTTGCCAGGCAAGGGCTTATTCCACTGAGCCATCTCCCTGGCCCTTTCAATTGAATTTTAGATACAAGGGCTGGGAGTTTGATCCCTGGGCCTGCTGTGCAGGCCCCACTCCCAGAGCACCCTGAGTCAGCTGGGCATGATGGCATGTGCCTGTAATCTCAGCACTTGGGAGGCCGTAAACAGGAGGATCACTGTGAGTCCAATCTACACAGTGAGACCCTATACATCCTTGTCCTAAATACAAAAAAAAAAGATTGAATCTATAAAAGCTCATAGGTGCAGCTGAGACCATGAACACAAACTGCTCCAATGCAAATGTTAAGTGACATCATTTCCACTACAGATTTACCCCTAAATCATCTGCAGTAAGTGGTCTGCTGGATACTCAGATCACACACCTGCAATCAGAGCCCTCCACGAGGAAAAGAACTCCATAGGTGGTAGGAGGTTTGTGTATGGCGAAAACAGCATCAATTTCTGTTCTAGTAGGTAAGAAGAGTTGTACCATGTGGCCTCTCTTAAATTAATATACGGAACAAGCTATGTTATAAGACTTGTGCATAACTCATTTCTGCCCAAGACCCTTCTTTCTTCAATTGATTTCTATTCAGAAGGCAGAATTCATCACTTCACCTGTTCTATTAGAAATACTGGGGCTGGGGAGATGGTTCAGTAGAATAAGTGCTTCCCTGGCAAGCGCAAGGGCCTGAGTTCAAGCCCTGGTTCTCAAAAAAAAAAAAAAA
>NW_004524643.1:11907496-11910428 GCF_000260255.1 Octodon degus | reverse complement strand
AAAAAAAAAAAAAAAAAAAAACCACAACCAAATATAAATATACTATATATATACACACTTATTACAGTGTATAAGGTCTCACCACATAGATCAGACTCGTAGTGATTCTCCTGTTTTCAGCCTCTCAAGTGCTGGGATTACAGGCATGTGCCACCACGCCCAGTCTCAATCAGTCTCAGTGTGCCCTATCCACCGAAGCAGGCACTTTAGTCTGCTGAGCTATCTGGCCAGCCCTAGATAAAAAATATCTTAGAGGCCAGGGAGATGGCTCAGTAGAATAAGCACTTCCCTGGCAAGCCCAAGGGCCTGAATTCAATCTCCAGTTTAAAAAAATAAAAATAAAAAAAAAATACAAAAAGCTGCCCTGCTGGATGGAAGATAGCTCGGGGGCCTAAGTACCTGCCTGGCAAGCACAAGGTCCTGAGTTTGATCCGTGATACCAAAAAAAAAAAAAAAAAAGCTGCCTCAGTTACATCTTGATGCAGACCTGGTTTGAATGCTGTAAAAAGTACAGCCAGACTAGGGGTACATGCCTGTAATCTCACCAATTAGACCGGAGAAAAGCCGCGAACTATTCCTTCTCACTACAGACACCCTAACACAGTGTATTTTAGGAACTGGTTGCTCAGCCCTATAACCTTTAATACACCTATTTCTGATAACCCTTGTTATTATTAGTATGTTTCAAAATGCTCAAATTCTATGTAAATTTACATAAATTATGATTGGTACATGAACCTAAATCGTTTTTTATATACAGTGTAATAATGCAGTCCTTGGAGGGCATAGAAGATAGGGCCAACAGTGGTGGGCTTTCTTACCTTCATCAAGATACTGATGGCACAGGCCATGCCCACAGCACCAACCCCGACAACTGTGATCTTATTCTGGGGCACCTGTTCCTCCTTAAGGAGATTCACAATCAGCTGATCCTTGAGACTGGCCATCTTGGACTTAGAACCACGAGGAACCTAGAGGGGGAAAATATTGTGTCACTGATCCTTTTGAAATTAATGGGTTTTTTTGTTTGTTTGGTTGGTTTTTTTGTGGAACGGGGGATTGAACTCAGGCCCTTGCGCTTGCCAGGGAAGCGCTTATTCCACTGAGCCATCTCCCTGGCCCCTGAAATTAATGTTTTGGGAGGAAAAGCTTACTTTACTTTCTTTTCAGTGCTTGCCACTAAAATGTGTGAGAGATAACAAAAAGGAAAATACTTAAGGGCACCCAACAGGGTAGGGAGGCCTAATGTCAGGGTCTAATCTGCCCAGATCCGTGATGTGCTGGACCTCACCTTAGCACGGAAAAATAATATAGACGTCTCGGTGTAAGTATAACCTGAGGGATCGCTCATCTTGCTTTTTAAGCCCCAAGCAGGGCGCCCCTCTCCTCAGTCAAGATCACTGTGAGCCGCCTGCCCAGTTCTCCATCCACACAAGAACCAACAGCAAGTACACACAGGGCCGACCCCTCTCAATCAAGGCCCAAAAGCAACGCCACAAGGCGAAACCAACCGCCACGAGGTACAACCCCAAGCAGAGGAATGTGCTACGCGGCCAGCGCATGCGTACACTGGCTTTTCCAGTCCGCCCCCCAGAATTGATGCCCCACCCAGATTCAGACCAGCGGGCAGAACTTGTGCGCGTGCGCACCCGCTGGGGAAGCAGAGCAGCAAGCAGCAGTCGGGGTGGCGGATCTTGGACAGTAGGCCAGACTCTGGGGAAGTCCCGCCCAGTTAGTTGAGCATCAAGAGCTATCCTGAGCTGTGGGGTCAGAGGAAGCGAGCTCCTAGACTTTAGACTTCTCTAGTGCCCTGAAGCAGGCACAAGCAACGTGAAGGCCAGCTGGCAGTGTCCCTGGCCTGGAGGGTGGCCAGCGTCAGTCACACTTCCAAGTCTCAATACCAGGAACCAGGGGCTATTAGCCAACCAGGGAGGAGGAGCTAACACTGATTTCGGCCTCGGCCCAGGTTGCAACGCCGTGAAGCCCGGTAAGTGGAAATTTTGTCAGAGCAGGAAGTGCAAAAGTAGTTGTAAAAGGATGAAGCCCCGAAGGCCTAATTCAGTACAGATACTCGGTGGAACTCGAGTCGCAGAGCCAGGAGGGGAGCCCAAGCCTGCTCACGCAGCCCTGCGATGCACAGGCTGCATTTCCAAAGCACCAGGTCTATCTGCTTTTGACACCACTCCAAAAAGCAAAAATTATCCCTAGGAGCCCTGCAGTCAGGCAGCCCAGAGTCTCCACGCTGGAATCGGTCTCTCCTTACAAATCCCTGCTATTTCTAGACGGCTCTGCTAGGCTTCTACAGCCGGGGTGGGGGCAGGGGCTGCAGAACGCCGGCCCACTCCCCGCGTCTGAGTCACTGTGGCCTTAGAGAAATGCCCTATTCTCACAGCTCTGGCAGAGGATGGGACCTCGAGTCTTGCACTGGTGGCGGATCTCGAGCCCGGAGCTACTCTGCCCTCCGACTCGTGGTCTCCTTGTCCCTTCAGCATCCACCCGCGCTCCAGACTCCAAGTTGTATGGGGCTAACAGCTCGGTCCCCCTGGGTGGCCAGAGATCACGGAGGCCTCCCTAGGGCATAAGCTGAGCACAGTGGGCTCACGCGTGGTGAGGCCACCGCTCAGGTCTCTGACCTCTGCTTCTTGGGTTAGCAGCCTACACCCCCAGAAGACGGTCCCCGTAGCACCCGGGACAGATAACTCTCCCGCCCACCCCCTCGGGCGCGGGCAAGCGCCAGGCCCAACAATACCGGGAATGCACGTGGGGCGGGCGTCGGGGTGCACGCTTCTCAGATCCGGACTCAGCGGCAGCAGCTCCGACAGTCGGAGCAGCACGCGGGAGGGGCCTTAAGTAGAATCGCGAGGCTGACGTCAGGGGGTAGCCGGGCGGACGTGCGGGAACCCACGTGTGGGCTGGGCTGGGGGCGGGCGCC
>NW_004524643.1:11905326-11906601 GCF_000260255.1 Octodon degus | reverse complement strand
AAGATCAAGTGGGTAGAGGATTGGAACTTTCAGCCCTACCCCCAAACTCCAGGAATGATGATGGTGGCTGGAGCTTTTGAGCTCTAGACTTGCTCTTGAAGAAGAGCTAGGTGCCGGAAGTAGCACTCTGGAGGCTGAGGGCAGGAGGATCGCGGCGAGTGTGAAGCCAGCCGAGGATACCCTGTCTCAAAAAAAAGTTGCTGAACAGTGACACAACTGGACGCTTGGCGTTTGTTTACTCCCTGACTCTGGAATTGGAGGGTTCCATCAAGTGCCTGGTGACTTTAGGGCTCCAGGCTCCCTAATACTTTGCCCTATGCACTCCTCCACCTGGCTGTTCTGTTGCTTCCTTTGTTTTCTTAAATAAACCACTAGGCTGGGAGCCTGGGAAGGGGTAGGACCCTTAGCCAGTAGAGCACAGGCCCTAGGTTCTATCTCCAGGACAGCCAAAATAAAAATAAAAGTTAACAAAAGAAAAGTTGTATAAGTATTTCTCTGGGATTCTGTGAGCTGTCTGAGCAAACTACCAAACCTGATGTAGGGGGCATAGGAGAGGCTCAGCTGATAGCCGGGTGAAAAGCAGGGGGCAAAAGGGTGGGACAGTCTTACATCAGCTCTAAGATCCATAGTTGTGGTTTTCATGTTTCAGAGGCAAAATTAACTCCAACTCCAAAACAGCCAGCAGCCGGGCATCTCTCTAGCATGTCCCATCATCACTTTGGGAGGCCCTGAGACCCAGGTGTCACCTCAGACACACCGCTGGGGTGGGGGGTCTACAGGCCCCAGGACAGGGAAGGTGGCACCGCTATCTCAGCTCCCCAGTCTGCACCACCATCCTCATTCCATCAGGCTCTGCCTCTGCCTGGCTGTCAAATGTGGAATCAGGCCAGGAAAAGGGGTGGAATTTCCACCTGAGTTCAGACAGCTTCCAGGCGGGGTGTCTTCCAACACTGTACTCTAAGGGCCCCTCTTAGGCACAACAGCTATTATTTCACTCCATGAATATGAATAAAGCAAATACTATTTGCTGAGCACCTGCTAACAGGACAGGCAACAAGCCAGGCAATCTTCATACTTCACTCTTTTTTTTGAGACGTGGTCTCCTTGCATAGTCCAGGCCAGCCTCACACTCTCATTGGTTCACTTGTCTCAGCCTCCCAAATGTTGGGATTACAGGTATGCGGCACCATGCCTGGTGTACCTTCACTTTAATTTTTCAGACTAGCCATAAATTCAGAGAGATTACTGACTTGGCCAAGGTTATGCAGCTACTAA
>NW_004524643.1:11897785-11904536 GCF_000260255.1 Octodon degus | reverse complement strand
AAAAAAAAAAAAGATGGGGTTTATAGGGGGCCGGGGAGATGGCTCAGTAGAATAAGTGATTGCTTAGCAAGCACAAGGGCCTGAGTTCAATCCCTGGATCCACCAAAAAAAATAAAAGATGGGTTTATAAAAAGAAAAAATTGATGGGTTTTATAAAATTGTACCTCATGCCAGGGATATAGCTCAGCAGCCTGGCAAGTATGAAATAGTGAGTTTGATTTCAAGTACAAAAAGAAAATTGTGGGGCTGGAGAGATGGCTCAATAGGATAAGTGCTTGACTGGCAAACACAAGGATCTGAGTTCAATCCCCGGTTCTGAGAAAGAAAAAAAAAAGAAAATTGTTCCTCTTCTCAAATTTTTGATTCTTTTGGGATTTTGTTTGATTAGGGTTTTGTTGTTGTTGTTGTTTTTGTGGAACCGGGTATTGAACTCAGGCCCTTGTGCTTGCCAGGCAAGTGCTTATTCTACTGAGCCATCTCCCTTGTCCCTGGTTTAGTTTTTTAGACAGGGTCTCACTATGCAGTTCAGGCTAGCTGGTCTGGAATTCAATATGTAGCCCACGCTGGCCTTAAGCACATGGCAGTTCTCCTGCCTCAGCCTCAAGTGCTGGGATTACAGGTGGACTCCACCATGTCTGGCTAGATTTTCAGGTTCAGGCTGGACTTTACAACACTGGCTTTCCTAGGGATTGGAGAGTGTGGGACATCCCCACCTCCGTAGTTATCTGAGCCAATTGTTCATAATAGTGCTTTACAACTCCCTACTGGTTCTGCTTCTCTGGAGAGCTGTGACTAATCCAGTCCAAACAGCAGAATTTCTGTGTTAAAGGCAAAGCAGAGTATGGAGCTCACAGAACAGGTTAGGAAATACTGTTTCAAGGGCAGAGTAGTCTTAACTGCCCAAGTGTCACTTGGCTGTGGTCCCTTGAAAGAGAAAAATCCTGTGAAGCGGCTTGGCCAAGGAATTTTACATTAATTCTTATTGCTGTGTATCTCTTTCTCTCACTAAGCCATAAGCTCCTAGTTGAGAAGCACTTTCTCATCCTCTCCTTAGCCTCAGCCCATATGTTTATTTAACCTTTTTTTTTTTTTTCTTTTGTTGGAGTGGAACTAAACCCAGAGACTCCCGCATGCTCCTCACACTGTGCCACGGAGCCACGTATCCAGCCCTAGAGTCCTGCTGCATGGCTCACATTCACGGCGTCTTGAATTTCCCACCCTCCTACCTCAGCCTCCCAAGTAACTAGGATGATAGCTGTGTACCATGATGCTGGGCACAAAATGTTAATTAAATGCTCGCTGTGCAAAGAATTGTGGGAGCCGGGGATATAGCTCGTGACACAGTGCCTGTCCAACAAGTTAAAGGCCATAAGTTTGATTTCTGACACCAAAAAAAAAAAAAAGTAAAGTGATTGTGCTACCATAGGTGGGTGCTAGGGATAAAAAAAAAATCAATAAACAGGGCATGGTAGCACATGCCTGTAATTCCAGCACTTGAGAGGCTAAGTCCAGCTTGCAAGTTTGAAACCAGCATGGGCTACAAAGTGAGCTCAAGGTCAGCCTGAACTCCATAGTGACACTGTCTCAAAAAGACCCCCCCCAAAAAAAAGACCCCCCAAAAAAAATCAATAAGAGGGCCGGGGAGATGGCTCAGTGGAATAAGCATTTCCCTGGCAAGTAGAAGGGGCCTGAGTTCAATCCCCAGGTATGCAAAAAAAAAAAAAAATCAATAAGAAAGATGGGTATGGAGACAAATACATACAGTCCCAGCTACTCAGGGGGCTGAGGCAGGAGGATCACTTGAACTCAGGTTCAAAGCCAGCCTGGGCAATATGGCAAAAGCCCATCTCAGGACAACAAAACATAACAGGACAAATTTATAAGCTTTCAAAGACTTTACCATTTGGGAAGGGAGACAAACAGCATTTCCCTTCAATGGTTTTGATGCAGGATAGGATGTCATACTGCCGGAAAGAGGTAGAAAAGGGACTCAAGCTTTCAGAGGCGAAAGTATTTGAGCAGGGAAATCATAGGAGACTTTCTGGGAGAAGCAGCTTCTGGGCTGGGGCTAGAAAAAGTTTTCAGTCACAGAAGATCAGATTTGGAGAAAGAGAACGTAGTAGATATCATTGCACTGGGTCAGCAGGGAGTCTTTAGCCTTAAATGCCTGGCTGAGAAATTGCTGAGTGGCTTTTTTTGCTTGCTTCTTGGCTCTCAGTAGAAGTCAGTAGAGTTTCTGGAGAAACGAGAGAAAGGACAGAAGCGAGATGTCTGAGAAGCCAAGCCTCTAAGGAGGGTGCTTTGCTTTGTGTTAACATGCATAGGCCCTGCCGAGCCCACACAGCTACCACAGCTACCGCAGCAACCGCACAACGCGTTCCAGCTGACACCACCCTCAGGCCCGCAGCCCCTCTGAACACTCACAGGCAGCCCGTCTTTTTCCACCTTTGCTGTGGTTGCAAAGTTGACGGCTTTCCTGAGTTGCAGGGCCCAGGCTGCAGGCGACCTCATCCGTCTCCACTCTCTATCCTGGATAGACCAGGGCGGGGTGTGTGCGTGCTAGAGCAGAGGTTTCCCGGCAAGGCAGCGGCACTTGTCCCTCAGCAAGTGCTTTATGTCACCCGTCCCCTCCCCCAGCTGATCCAGCCCTCAAACGAGGACAGGCGACTGGAAGTCTCTGAAGACATCCACTGGTACCTGCTGCCCGCCCCACCTCTGCTCCCCCTGGGCAGGCCAAGCTCCACCTCAGGTGTTAGATGAGATGCTGCCTCTGTTCCCTTTGGGACTTGGATTTTTCTTTTCTCTTTTAGTTGGCAGACAGGGAGCAGGATCTTGCTTTTTGTGTAGCCCAGGCTGGCCTCCAACTCCAGGGGATGGTCCTGCCTCACCCTGGATTACAAGCATGTGCCCCTACGCCTGGCTGGCTTTGGACTTTCATCCTTCCCTCCAGAATTCATTCCTCATCCAAGTGCCTGAGAGAATCTGTCTCTGCAGCTCAGGACTGCGTCTCAGCCACTTCCTACCGCGGGAAAGAAATAAGAGATATGTCCTTTGTGCTCCATCCCTCCCTGGGGCCAGCCAGGGCCTCGGACTTTCCTTTCCCCCTGCAGGTTCCCAGGTGAAGACTGGAACCCGAGGATAAGCGGCCTCTGACTGAGCACCCCGAATCCATGCTGCTGAGGGCTCCCAGACCCCCTCCAATCCCCAGTGTGGGCAGGCAGCCTTATCTAATCACAGTGGGAGGACCTCGGGAAGCTGCACAGTATTTCTGACACACTGGGTGACAAGAGGTGACAGGAATGATTTGATAAAGACAAGTGTGCAGCCCACAGGAGAGGTCCTGACCAGGGGTGTGGAGCTGTGGCTTCTTGCCCGAGTTGTCATCAGTCCCCGGGTGACACCGTGGCCATCACCTTCCCCCTGTAGCCTCTCCCTTCCAGCTCTGAGCAGAGCTCCACCACACTCCCTCTCGCTTTCACATGTGCTCTGGACTCTGTGGCAAAGCTGTCCCCACTCTAAGATATGATTTAGGGGACTGTCCTTGAGGGAGGACAGAAAAAATAAAAAATAAATAGGTAAAAAGGAACAAGGACATCGAGATTTAAAAATTGTCCTTTTTTCGGGGCTGTGGAGATGGTTCAGTGGAATAAGCGCTTCCCTGGCAAGCACAAGGGCCTGAGTTCAATCCCCGGCTCCGGAAAAAAAAAAAAAAAAAATTGTCCTTTTAATAAAAAGCAAAGCAAGATAAGCTGTATTTTTCTCTTCAAAAGACCACCCTGCCTTCTGACTGCCCCTTTCATCCTCACTGAGAATAATGGTAAATTCCTAAAGGTCCTTTTGACAATAGCCTGTAAACTCCGGGCCCTCATCCCCTTTCACCCGCAAATTGACCTTTTCTCCAGCCCTGCAAGCTGCAGTCTGGGCAACATCATGTCTTGACTTCAACAGCTTTGGGGGAGTTTGCCCTGCGACCTGACAGACACAGAAGAACGCGCCAGTCTTGAAGACGCCCCTTTAAAATGTGCACTAGTCCAGCTTGTAAAGCGTTCTTGTCCCCTCCAGGGGATGAGTGTGCCACCTGCTCCAGGGGGAGAGAGGAGGGAGGGATCCCCACTATGGGGCACAGCTCTCAGGATTTGTAAATTTCACATCAATAAAAAATTAGAGCGTGGGGCCAGGGAGATGGCTCATTAGAATAAACGCTTGCCTGGCAAGCACAAGGGCTTGAGTTCAATCCCTGGTTCCGCAAAAAGAAAAAAAAAAAAAAAAATTAGAGCTATAGCCGGGCGTGGGGGCCCATGCTTGTAATCCCAGCACTGGGAAGGCTGAGGCAACAGGATCATTGCAAATTTGAGATCAGTCCAGACTACAAAGTGAGCTCAAGGCCAACCTGAATTACATAGGGAAACAGCGTCTCGAAAAAGCACACAAGTAAGAGCTATAAAGTTTAAGGAAAGGAAGGCGTTTTATTGGATACTATTGGAAAAGGAGAATGAGATAGCTGTGTAAAGAGCAGAAGCCTGTGGAAAGCTGAAAGACCCTCGGACCCTTGGTCCGCAGCTATTACTGTGGCAGAAACTGCCCAGGAGTACATCCCAACAAGGGGCCCGCCCAGCCGAGGTACAGTCAGCTAAGGGCAAAGGTCAGCAATGAAGTCGAGGGAAACGATGAGAATATGACAGTGAGAGTGACGAGAGAGAGAGAGGTGAGAGAGCTGCCTTTTTAAGGGGCTGCTCCTGGTCTCCTTTGTGAGGTGGGGAGGGGCAGGAGGCTAACTCCTTTGGGCACCTCGGGCCTCATCAGCTCGCTTTTGTCCTGTTAACTGCTCCCTTAGGGAAATTTTAACTCTTTCTCTTTGGATTAGCCGGAAAGCCTACAGGCCTTTCCTCTGGGGAGACCTTTCTCTCCCCACCCCTTTGTCTTTTTTTTTTTTTTTTTTGAGCACCGCACTTAATGAATAGTGTTCAAATAAACCCTTTCATGCCTTTTTAAAAAATATACAGGGCTGGTGAGATGGCTCAGTGGTCTAAAGCACCTACTTAGAACAAGCTAAATTAAGCAAAAGCACAGGGACCTCGGTTCAATCCCCAGCACCACATGCCAGCCAGCCCCGCCCCCTGGTGGGCTGAGCTGGCCACACACACACACACACACACACACATAAAAAAAAAAAATAAAAAAAAAATATATATATATATACATATTGGGGGCCGGGGAGTTAGCTCAGTAGAATAAGTGCTTTCCTGGCAAGCGCAAGGGCCTAAGTTCAATCCCCAGTTCCGCAAAAAAAAAAAAAATTAAATAAATAAATAAATAAATAAATACATATTTAGGGCCGGGGAGATAGCTCAGTAGAATAAAAATATACATATTTAGTACAGGGTCTACAGTGTATGGTGGGGCAGGAGGCTGCCAGTTAGCTCAGTTGTTTAAGCACCTGCTCATGCAAATACAGTCAGGTGCAGGATACCGAAGTTTGAGCCCCACCTCTACCTGCCTTACTAGACCCGCCCTTAGGGCAGCTTGAGCCAACCCTCCCCCCAAAAAAAATCCTTTACAGTGTACAAAGTCTACAGGGTGTCACTACATAGATCGGACTCATAGTGATTCTCCTGTTTTCAGCCTCTCAAGTGCTGGGATTACAGGCGAGTGCCACCGTGCTCAGTCTGTCTCAGTGTGCCCCGGAGGCGGTTGGGGATCAAACCCCCGCCACTGCGCTCTGCCTAAGCAGGTGCTTTAGTCCACTGAGCTATTTGGCCAGCCCTATGCCTTTTTTTTTTTTTTTTTTTTTAATGGTGTATCCAGAAAATTCTTTTTTTGGAGCACCTGCAAACTTATTTTACAGGGTTGGCTAGGTTCCTTGTCTCAGCCTCAGGGGCATCATGGATCCAAACCTGTGATATCCTCAACCCCAGTCACAGGCTACCATATTCTTGTCTCTCACATTAATCCCAAAGCAGGGGGCCACAAATCTCAGGACATTTTGGGGTAGGACTTTATGTTTGTTTTTTCTTGATTTTTTTTTTTTTTTTTTTTTTGCGGAACTGGGGATTGAACTCAGGCACTTGTGCTTGCTAGGCAAGCGCTTATTCTACTGAGCCATCTCCCCAGCCACTTGCATTTGTTTTTTGTAGTACTGGAATTTGTTTGTTTGTTTGTTTTTTGTGGAACCAGGGATTGAATTCAGGTCCCTATGCTTGCCAGGCAAGCGCTTATTCCGCTGAGCCATCTCCCCAGCCCTTTCATTGTGCTATTTGCATGTGCAACATAACCATGACATAAAGCAGGCTCTAACCTGCTGTTAGAGCCTATCACTCTCTGGATCCTGGGTAGTTTGTTCTAAACCTTTCCTACCACATGCAGAATCTCAGCGCAAGCCCTTACACAAAGGAGGGTGATTCCCTGAGCAAGTTGACCAGAACTGCAGCCCATCACAAGCATGACTACAGTCCTTGAGGTCTATTGGTCACTTCCTGGGGCTGGAAGGGAGGGGGCGAGGTCTGAGCCAAGTGGCTGCCCTCTACACCTATAGGCCCTGGCCTACGCCGCCAAGCATCTAGCTGGGTCTCAGAGAGCTCACTGTTCTTTCCCTTGAGCCAGCTTACAGCCTCTGCCTTGAGAAGGCACTCCAGCCTTAATTCTCTAGAGGCCTGTGGGCTCCTAGACCCCTGGGAAACCGGGGACTCTGCTAATGGCCAGGAAAGAGTCCTTGAACTTCCAAGGTGGAACTCAGGCCATGGGGGCGGGGGTG
>NW_004524643.1:11896211-11897685 GCF_000260255.1 Octodon degus | reverse complement strand
GGGGGTGGGGTGGGGGGTGGAGCGCCTCCTGTGGCCACGTGAAGCCCACTGGGTGGTTCATTTGCACATGGCTAGGGGTGTGCCTCAAAAAGGACAAGAGTCTGAATACAGAAAATTGAGGCCAGATGGCGCCCTCTCTCTTGATGGGAGAACAAGTAAGAAAGGAGAAGGAGGAAGAGGAGGAGGGGAAGGGGGGGGGGCGAAGCCTGCAGCTCAGGTCACGGAAAGCCCTGCCTCAGGCGCCCAGTGTTCTTGAGAGTGGAGCGGCTCTTCCCTGTGACTCCCCTCAGGCACGCTGTGTTCTTGAGGCTGACCTTGTTCTGTCCCAAGCCGTGGGATCCGTCTCCAGCTTCAGCAGCTCCCCAAACGGGCAGGAGGCATTTGAACATTCTATGGCTGAGACTGACAAAGCACAAAACATGTCACTCAGGCCACATAGCGGGACAGCAGCCTGGACATCAGACTTCCCTGGCACCTCTCCGCTAACCCTTTGCTCCCTGGACACCAAAGGGCAAATGTGATCAGTCCTCGGAGCCTGGCCTCGGCTGGCCCCTGGGGGGCGGGGCGGTCCCTGCAGCTCCTGTGGGTCACAGCTGTGCTCTAGCTCTCCCCACCCACACTGCGTCTTCTGGACGCAGGGGCTTGCAGTGGCAGGCCTCTCAGAGGATGTTGGAATTTCACTCATGAGTTTTAGCCACAAAAGAGATGGAAGCCTCCCTCGGAGGCCTGATTACCCTTACCCCCGCTTCACCTAGGCGAAGGCCCCTGGGGCAGCACCATTGTGTTTCGGTCCTGAGGACTGAGCCACCAGGCTGGGCCACCCAATCTGGGCTTTGGCCTCCCCAACAGGCCTGGGCTCTTCCCAGGCCCTGGGGTGTGGCTCTGCTGCCAGCGTGTGCCTTGGAGTTTTTTTCCACTCTACCCAGCACCTCTTCCAGCAGCTCTTGCTTGAAATGGCCACTGCAGTGAGATCTGGCTCTGCAGGCCACACCCCAGGGCTGTAAAGCTGCAGGGGCACTGTGAGGCCACCTCTGCCACATGCTACCACTCACTGGCCCACCGGGCTGTAATCTCAAGACGTTCTTAACTTCCCCCCTCCCAGGCTGAGCTGCTTCTCAAGCACCCAAATTCCACTTCCTTCTCACTAAGGCTGGCTGCCTGTCAACTGCAGATGGGCACAGGCTGTGCCAGCATCTCCATGGTAACCAGGGGCTGTGGCTTCCTGCCTCCCCACCCCCCAACTGGGGATTGAACTCAAGTCCTTGTGCTTGCCAGGGAAGCACTTATTCTACTGAACCATCTCCCCGGTCCCTGCCTGCCTGTCTTAATCCAGAGCTTGTGCCCTTGCAGGGCTCTCTTTTAGACTCCGCAAAGCTGGCTACTGCAGTGAGCCCAGCAGACCCTCTGGTCAGGCTTTGCACCTCAGGAGATGGCCCAGCTGGGGACAACTTGAGACTGATTCTCTCAGGAAGGT
>NW_004524643.1:11894164-11894680 GCF_000260255.1 Octodon degus | reverse complement strand
CCTTGTGCTTGCCAGGCAGGCGCTTACTCTACTGAGCTATCTCTCCCACCCTTCTCTTTCCCTTTGAAGTTATTGCCCATATTAGAATATCTATTATACATTTTGGATATTATTTACTCTTTCAGCTTCTCACCTTAGGGAGACAATACGATGTTTACACATATACACCTAGTTTATTTCATTTATGAGTATGGTCTCGAGTTGCACCCATTTACCTATAAAAGTCTCCAGTTTCTCCTTCTTTATGGCTGAGTAGTATCCCAGGCATTTAGGTTATTTTCAAGATCTGGTTTTTACAAATTGCATGGGTGCACACATATCATTGTGGTACAATGTTTTTAGTTTTTCTGGAAAGATAACAAGAAGGGGAATAGCTTTGTCAAATAGGACTTCCAATCCCAGTTTTCAGCCCCTCCAGCATTTGCAATTGGTTAATATTTTTATAATAGCCATTCTTTGTGCAGTGAGATTTTTTAAATTTTTTATTTATTCATTTATTTATTTTGGTGGAACTGG
>NW_004524643.1:11890790-11891476 GCF_000260255.1 Octodon degus | reverse complement strand
TTTTTTTTGCATTACTGGGGATCGAACTCAGGCACTTGAGCTTGCCAGGCAAATGCTTATTTTACTGAGCTATCTCCCCAACCCCTCTTATTGTTCCAAATGAATTTTAGGATTGTTTTCTCTAATTCTGTGAGAGAGGCTGTTGGAATTTTTATTTTTTTTATGCGGCGCCAGGGATTGAACTCAGGCCTTTGTGCTTGTCAGGCAAGCGCTTTTTCTACTGAGCCATCTCCCCAGCCCCGCTGTTGGAATTTTGATCTGAATTGCAACTAAATCTGTGTAACAGTTTTGGAAGGATGGCCATTTTCATTACACTGGTTCTTCTTACCCAAGAACATGGGATAGCTTTCCATTTTCTATCTGCTTCAATCTCTGTTTTCAGAGTACCATAGTTTTCAATGTAGAGGTTTTTCACATCCTTTGTTAGATTGTTTCCCTAGTGTCTCTCTCAGTGAGTTTGTTGGTATAGAGGAATGCTATTGATTTTTGAGTGTTGACTTTGTATCCAGGTACACTACTGAATTTGCTTATTAAACCTAGTGAAAATTCCACTTTGCAAGTTGGCTTTAGACTTTGATCTCTCAGGGGAGAGAAGGAGGTCACCGTCAATGGATGGGCAGTAGTCCCAGCATGTTCTACCCCCATCCGGGAGAATGGTTCCTCTGGTAGTTGAGTCGCCAGGCTCC
>NW_004524643.1:11889157-11890690 GCF_000260255.1 Octodon degus | reverse complement strand
ACTACTAGATCAGACTTCTAGGATTCTCCTGTTTACAGCCTCCCAAGAGCTGGGATTATAGGCGCATGCCACCATGCCCAGTCTCAATTGCCGTCTCAGTGCACCCCGGGGGTGGGACCGCATGGCAGGCCTGGGGATCAAACCACTGGCCCCTGCACCTGCTTGCAGGTGCTTTAATCTGCTGAGCTATTTGGCTGGCCCCAGGCTCCTAATTAAGAGGGTCTTTTGCAAAGTTGGAATGGAAAGATTCCAGAGGAAGAGGGTGGTCTGGAGCCAGAGATGAAGACTGCTGGGCACAGCCAATCTGTACCCTCATGGGCTCTCTGGGGAGAGCGAGTGGGGTGGGGGCTCTGTCTCCTCTGAGACATTGTTTCCAGGAGAAAACCAAAACTAAATACAAACTGAAATGGTTCTCCCTCTCCTCTCAGCCCACCGTGCTGATCTCCGCAGCTTGTAAACCCAGCACTGGGCAGAACACAGGACGGAGCTGAAATTAAACTGCAGGAATCCTGTGCCAGGCGCTGTTCGAAGTCGTCCTGCTCGCCCCCTCGATATTCCTTCATTTCCTGTTCAGCTTCTGTTTTAATCTCTCAAAGGGCAGTCTGGTGTTTGTTCAATTTGTTCTTTGGCTTCTGTGAAGTGGAATCAAGAATGCTGCACCAACAAGGCTGAGGAGGGCTAAGGACAGAGGGTGGGGGGCAAGGCTTTGGGTCTACAGGTGGTTAATCTACGTGATAAAAAAAAAATCTACGTGAGAAAGAGGAAGAAACACCTGGAGGGAATTTCGGGGGCTGGGTGGGTGGGAGGGCATAGGAAGAGACTGATGAATGCAGTGGGGGGCTGCAGAGAGACCCCTCCTCACTCTTGTGTGCTGCTATAGAGACATCACTGTATTCTCCAACATCATTTTGTCAAAACACAAGCCACACATTTGAGCTCCTTGAAACTATTTTTAATTTTTTTTTGCAGAAACGGGGATTGAACTCAGGCTCTTGCACTTGCCAGGCAAGCACTTAACCTACTGAGCTATCTCCCCAGCCCCCTATTTTTGCTTGTCGAATAATACTTCTTAGCTGCTGGGTCCAGCTTTTGTAAGAATCACAAGAGTAACCACACTCATATTTATTCAACACTTTCTACGTGCTAAACTCTTTAAATGCATTTTCTAATGCAGCCTCACCACTGTTCTATTGATATAGGAGAAATGTAACTCCCAATCTGCTACCCAAATGTGCCGAGTTTCTGTCCCCTAAAATCAAGAATGGATTCCAAGGGACAAAAGTTAAGAGTAGGAAAGATTGGGGTAGATAACTAAGTGGCACAAAGTGCCTGCTTGGGAAGTGCAAGGTCCTGAGTTCGATTCCTGATGCAGAAAGAGAGAGAGAGAGAGAGACACGCCAGGGAAGGTTTATTGAGAGGTGGCCGCCAGAAGTAGGTTGCCACTTGGCCCTTAGTCAAGAATAACTTATATAACTTATATAGCAAGATCATAGAGTGAGTATAATATGGGTCAAAGCACAATCAAGGGCTCAG
>NW_004524643.1:11887324-11888762 GCF_000260255.1 Octodon degus | reverse complement strand
TCTAACATAGCTGCCCATAACCTATGGAGTAGGAAACAATACTTTCTTTATGTTATGGGAACTGCAGCGTCATAAGCCACACAGTCAGATGCGCAGGAGCCAGGCTTTGGAGAAATGACATCGAGGTGGCATTGGGGCTGGAAGTGCCCTTTATGGAGACCAGGGGAGGTTGCTGCCTCTGCTAGCAGCAGGGACAGTGGCTCTTGGCAGGCAGCTGAAGAGGGCTCTCATCCATCCAACGAAGCAGAACAATCAATGAGACGTATGTAAGGCATCACCGCACTCGGTAGAGCGAGCACCAGGAATGCGCGGGGCCCACGCTGCCATCTGGAGCAGCTCCTGGCAGCCTGTTTCTGCTGCTTGTCAAGCCCCTGGGGGCGGGGGTACGGAGCCCGAGGGGCACCCTCAGAGGGGCCTCTCCGCCTGTCTTCCTGCCCGGGCTTTTCAGAACATGCACACAGTACTCCCCCGCTCCTCCCCACCTTCACTGCCCCCTCCCCCGTCTCTCCCTTCCCCCCACCTCCCCTCAATGGGACAGCCAGGCATTTCCTAGGGACCTCGGGGCCTCAGTCAAACTGCGTGTGTATTTCTGCACAAGTCACTCTACCGTGAAAACTTTTTTTTTTTTTTGCCGTGAAAACTCTTAAGTAGCTGTAAAATAGACTCCTAGAAGGTCAGGTTTCAAGCAAACAAGGACTTTGTAATTAAAAGGGGTAATTGCTCAATAAGCCTGTCTCCGGAAATGAGTTGGGGAACAGAGGCCCTGTGGTCATTGTCTTGACAGTTTCTTCTCTTTTGGTCCCATTTCTTAATGTTGCACCGGCCTAGCCCTGCCCCACTCAGGCAAAGCCTGCTGTAACCCAATCCCCCCCACTTTTTTTAAAGAGGAAATATCGTATTACTTAGTTCTTCCCTCAGGTCAAAATCAGGGTTGGGCTGGCAGGGAGTGGCCACCAGGTTTCCTTTTTTTTTTTTTTTTTCAGGTTTCCTTTTTTATGGTGTCTCTAGTAATAACTACTGCTACTCAGTGGCTGGTCTCCACCCCTTACATGGGTCTTTACGGAAAGACAGGACCGGGCCAGCCAGGCTCTGGCCTCCCTCATATGGAGAGGGCCAGCCACATACTGTTTTCTGTTTGTTTCGCACAGGGTCTCTATGTCGTCCAGGCTGGCCTAGAACTCTCAGTAGTCCTCCTGGCTCAGCCTCTGAGCAGGGGGATTACACGTGTGCACCAACCGCCACACCCGGCTTTGCAGATAGCCTTTTGCTTGCAGCCCGCTGAAACCAGAAGGGTTTCTACATACACCACAGAAACTAACAGTGACTTCCGGGGGCGTGAGGCTGGCTCTGTCCAATCCTGAACAGATGCATGCCCCTGAGGGGGTGGGAGAGAGAAGCCCCGGACTACTTGGGAAAGAGAAGTGCTTTCAAAGTGTCT
>NW_004524643.1:11881596-11882331 GCF_000260255.1 Octodon degus | reverse complement strand
AGCCTGATGATGCTTCCTCCGCGGTGTCCACCAGCAGAAAGCGAACTTACGTTTTTTAAAGACAGGATTTTGCAGTGTACTGCAGGCTGGCCTGGAACTATGCAGGGCAGGCTTCGGCCTCCTAAGTGTGGGATTATAGACTTGAACTACCATGCCCAGGGCCTGAGATTATAGATTTGTATCCAAATTCACGGCCTTTGTGCTTAACTACATCCCCAATTCTTTTTTGTTTTGAGATAGGATCTAAATTTCTCAGTTGCCCAGCATGGGCTTGAATATAAAATCCTGCCTTGGTCTCCAAGAGTGCGGGGACCGGAGGAGTGTGCCACCATACCCAGCTTGGCTTTTTTCTTAAATGGTACTGGGGATTGAACCATGGGTTCACACATGCCAGGTAAGCACTCAACCGCTAGGCTACATCCCCAGCCTAGAACTCTTTTGATGTCAGACCACCATATTTAGGTCTGGGATGTGCCAGCGGAAGCCTGTTATTGACTATGATTTGAAGATAAATGCTTTGCACCTATTGAATCAAGTTACAAAACTGGTTTCCTGCTCATTCACCATATTCTTTCTGTGGGCCAGGGATCGAACCCAGGAACTCACTTATGCTGGGCACCAGTGCCATCCCTGCTTCTCAGCCCACCACTGTAAGAATATTCTACCCTTAGGCTTCTCAGGCTAAATGTCAAGGCGCTGTTGCAGCCTTGCACCGTGTGTGTGTGTGTGTGTGTG
>NW_004524643.1:11878702-11879900 GCF_000260255.1 Octodon degus | reverse complement strand
ATGGCAGAGGGGCATCATGCATTTTTTTGCTGTGTTTGCTAGGAAGGACAGGAAGAGCTGGAGCTCAACAGGTAGTCTAGTGGCTGTCACATGTATGAGGTATCTGTGGAAGACTGTACAGAAACAAAATTCTCTGGCTGACAAACTATGAGGGCCCTCAGGTGGTAAGATTTCTTGTCTTTTCTGGGACTTTCATACAAACAACTGAGGCTGATCATTCCTTAAGTAGGTCCTAGGCAATGCTCCAGCTCTGGACAACTTAAGAGCTGAAAATAAGTCTTCCCTGGCCTCAAGAACTGGGAGAACAGCTGAGTCTTGAAGGAGCTAAAATGGGAAAGGGCAGAGGTAACGCTGCAGAATCCCATGCAAGCCTGTCTGCAGACAGCAAATCTAAGTTTAAAATGGGCAGCTTTCCACCATGGGATACTGTCAGCTCCATCTGGTACACGGGCTCGCAGGACATGGCTTTCTGTATCAAGTCCACAGCCCAAGCGCAGGTTACTTTCCTAGGGGTTGATGTTGAAACACTTTTTCTGGAAGGGCTGTAGTGTAAATCCAAAGCTGACTTACAGGGATTCTAAACTTCTAAGACAAGTTCTATCTTACATTAAGACACCCTCTGGAGGGGTGGAAATGGCTCAGTAGAATAAGACACCCTCTGGGCTGGAGTCCTAGTAGACAGACTAAGCCCATCACATGACTTGCACAGACTACAGAAGCAAGAACAAGAGTGGTCCACAGGGAGAAATCAGGCATGGAAGCCTGGGCTGAAGAAGAAAATCTCCACCTTCAGACATCACACCCTGAAGTGACTGGAGAAGCCTTACAGTTTAGGGCAAGCCTGCCATTTACTGGCTGTGAATCTGGGCAGCTGTCAAATGTGTGCAGAGCATGGGTTTGTATCTTTTTTTTTTTGGCGGAACCGGGGATTGAACTCAGGCCCTTGTGCTTGCCAGGGAAGCGCTTATTCCACTGAGCCATCTCCCCAGCCCCATGGGTTTGTATCTAATCCAGGGCTGTGCACTGCAGCTCCGTAGACCAGTTCTAATTTGTCAAATCACCTGTCTCCCCGTTCATCAGTTGCTGAGTGAAGTGACATGCTGCAAGAGTCTGGCACAAAGGGCCGGGGAGATGGCTCAGTGGAATAAGTGTTTCCCTGGCAAGTGCAAGGGCCTGAGTTCAATCCCCGGTTCCGCCA
>NW_004524643.1:11876069-11876742 GCF_000260255.1 Octodon degus | reverse complement strand
GCTCAGTGGAATAAGTGCTTCTCTGGCAAGTGCAAGGGCCTGAGTTCAATCCTCGGTTCTGCCAAAAAAAACCAAAACAAAACAAAACAAAACAAAAAAAACAAAACAAAAAAAAAAACGAACTACAACAACCAAAACCTCCCTAATTTATATGCATGCATTTTTCTCTTAGGTCCTGTATGCCTAATAGGTAAGTTCTGGTACCTTTTTTGTATTTTTTAGTTCAGGGTCTACAGGGCCTCACTACGTAGATCAGACTTATAGTCATCCTGTTTTCAGCCTCCCAAGCACTGAGACTGGGTGCAACCACACCCAGTCTCAACTGTTGTCTCAGCATGCCCCAGGGACAGGGTTGGCATGGCAGGCCAGGGATCAAACCCCTGGCCCCTGCATCTGCCTAAGCAGGCGCTTTAATCCACTGAGCTGTCTAGCCAGCCCTTCGTTTTTTTAATTTTTATTGATTTTTTTTTTTATGTATTTGGTACAGTTTCACTATGCAGATCGGATTCTTATAGTGATCCTATTTTCAGCTTCCCCAGCGCCAGGATTACAGGTGTGCATGCCCATCACGTGGTGCTGAGGACTGAAACCCAGTCCCCGAGCTTGCTTAAGCAGGCGCTTAGTCAGCTAAGCTGTATTGCCAGCCTCTAAGCTTTGGTATCTTTTTTTTTTT
>NW_004524643.1:11869021-11875477 GCF_000260255.1 Octodon degus | reverse complement strand
CACTGAGCCATCTCACCAGTCCCTATATCCTTTAATCTTTAACACAGCAATTAACATAGCATTTTGTCTGATTATTGCCTACCTTTCCCAACAGACTTTTTTCTTTTTTGGTAATGGCGATCAAACTCACCACCCTCCACTTGCCAGGCAAGTGCTTAGGCCACTGAATAATCTCTCTGGCCTCAGACTTTTTTTTTTTTTTGTAGCCTGAAGGCAGGGCTGGTGCGGCTGGGGATCTAACCTCAGTCCCTATGTTTTAGTCCCCCTAGCTATTTCACAGGCTCTGGACTGACTTTCTTAAAGGTTTATTCACACCACTGCACTAATAATACATTTAAAAAGCAGTTTAAGTGAATCTGTAAGATGATGTGCTTTTTTACCAGTTTAAACTCTGCATAATTCTGGCTTCTGCAGTTATTATATTGAGGATAGTCAGAGAATAGTATGGTTTTAAGAATGGAAGGGGCAGGCGGCATACTAGCGTGGCAGTCTCTGCACCGGGCTCTGGAGCGCGAGGTCACCAGTTTGTGCCCCCGTCCCGACTCTTGGGCCAGGGAGATGGCTCACTGGAATAAGCGCTTCCCTGGCAAGCGCAAAGTCCTGAGTTCAATCTCCCGTTTTTCCAAAAAAAAAAAGAAAAAAGAAAAAACGCAGGGGGGAAAGGAAAGAAAGAACAAGAAAAGAAAAAGTGAATAGGAGGAGAGGGGAATGGGGAAAAAAAAAAGCAATGGGGCTGGGAGATGGCTCAGTGGAATAAGCACTTCCCTGGCAAGCACAAGGGCCTGAGTTCAACCTCTGGTTCCGCCAGAAAAAAAAAAAGAAAAAAAAAGCAGCAGCGAGATGTATCATGTAGGGGCTGGGGAGATGGCTCAGTAGAATAAGTGCTTGCATGACAAGCGCAAGGGCTTGAGTTCAATCCCTGGTTCCGCAAAAAAAAAAAAAAAAAAAAAAAGATGTATCACGTACAGGTACAAATCCCCTATGATGAATATTAACATGTATCTCTGAAACATACTGATAAGTACTGCAAAAAAATTAAATGAACAGTTGCAAAAAATAGTAATTTCTGGGGCCGGGGAGATGGCTCAGTGGAATAAGCGCTTCCCTGGCAAGCGCAAGAGCCTGAGTTCAATTCCCGGTTCCACAAAAAAAAAAAAAAAAAAGTAATTTCTTTCATTCTTTTTAATTAATATATCTGGTACAGGGTCTCACTAAGCAGCTTAGGCTCCTAGTGATCCTCCTGTTCTCAGCCTCCTCAGTGTGCTGGGATTACAGACAATGTCCCACCACACCCAGTCTTGGTGGCCAGCTCAGTGGGCCTGGCGCAGCATGTGGTACTGGCGATCGAACCCTGTCCCTGTGCTTGCCTAAGTAGGTGCTTAGTCTGCTGAGCTATCTGGCTGGCCCTAGCAATTTCTTTTTTTTTTTTTTAAGGAAAATTTTATTTTATTTTATTTTTTACATTTATTTATTGTGTGTGTGTGTGTGTGTGTGTGTGTGTGTGTGTGTGTGGCCAGCTCAGCCCACCAGGGGGCGGGGCTGGCTGGCATGTGGCGCTGGGGGATTGAACCGCGGTCCCTGTGCTTTGCTAAGCTTGTTCTAAGTAGGTGCTTTAGACCACTGAGCCATCTCTCCAGCCCGGCCCTAGCAATTTCAATGTATGTAAACAATATATGTAATAAACATGAGCTTATATTATCAAGAATGAAAATGGGAAAGGGGATATAAAGAGGGTGCAGTAGGGAGGGGAATTTAAAAAAAGACGCTAAGTGCATTATGTACCTACTCCCCAAGATAAATGTAAACTTTATGCATGTACTGTATAAACATGTACCAAAAAATAGGCTAGGCCTTGAGCAGCCCCCCCAAGTAAGTTATCACAGATGAGAAATCACAAGATGTGTTCCAGGTGAAAGTGTATCTGTAAAAAGTTTTACTTTCTGTGCAGTTTTTAATACAAACATCTAAAGTCTTAGGTAAGTAATGGTTGGTCCTATAGGAACAAAGTATGGCACGAATTCCAGAAATAAAAACACACACATGTATTTTTTTGCATTTAGGCTTTTTAAGTCACTATGCAATGATTATCGGTACGCCAAGGACAGTAACAGTCAGATGCCAGAGAAAAGGAGATATGAGAAACATCTTTTATTTCTTCTAAAGAGGTGAAAATAAGTAAGACTTTTTTTTTATATTTCTTACTTGTAAGATTTTTAAACTCTTAAAAATGCAATCTCCTCTTTTCAAAGCACATGCCATCTTTAAAAAAATCTTAGCAATATACATTTGCACTCAAAGAAAAACATGCAGCGCTATTGTCTTCTGACAAAATTCTGCATTAGAACCCACATGACTTTCGGCAAATATTCCCTTTATTTAGGGATTCCAACCACATTCAGTGCAATTATTTACGTTACTTATTTCCGTAGGAAACACAGGACCAAATGGTGTTGTCTGACTACAACCGTCTCCTGTTGGCTGACAACAGTCTCCCCCGGCCTTACTGGAGATTACTCTCGGTAGCCTGCTGATGTAAGGTACAGCTGGAGTTCAGAAAAACTCGGGGATGCAAGTAGAGGATGGGGGAGAAACACTTAAGGACTACCCTGTGCCATAACTGAGGAAAAAATTTACACAGAAAAACAAAACAAAACCAAAAAAAACCTCAGATTTTTTTTTCAACGCACCCTTTAAAAGTGTATTTTTAGATTTCTGAAAGCAGCTTAATGTGAATCAAAAGCAGTTCCTGAGTAACTGCAGTAAACAGTCTTTAAATACATATATATGTACACATATACATGTACACACATATACATATATATTTGCAACTCAGCTCATTTTGGTTCTGCCTTAATTTACCTCCCCAGAGTTTAGCTGCAGCACGGTCCCTTCCTTCCCGTCAGTTCTCAATGTGCAATACAACAGCATCAGCTCTGGGAGTTGCTGTGGTGCAGATGTTTCTTGTTACTCATTGGTGGTCATCTGCATGTCAGGCCAGGTTTCCAGAGTCCCTGCAGGTCACGGTTTTTGCAATCTCACAAAACCTGTGAGTGCCACGGACACCTCACGTCTTTTTCATCATGCGCCGTGACTGCCACGAGTGGAGCTTGTTGTAGGCCGTCTGCAGCATTTCTTCTATATGACTTACCAACTGAAAGGCATGGCAAGACACAAGATTAGGCACCGGCACCTAACCCCGTCTGGCCCCCACTCCGAGCACACTGTGGCAGTTCCTGGGCGTCCTAGCCACGAAGGCAGTGCGCAAGCCCTCTGTGAAGGTCTTACTAGACTCATTTCACACGGACAAGGGAGTGAGTGGATGCAGGGGGTGGAAATGCACCTGTTCCGTCTGGGCTGTCAAGTCTATGCTACCAGGACAACATGAAAATTTTAACTAGCATAGGCCCCAGTCTCTTCTGTCAACTGAAGGATTCACATTAAGGTGCTGACTGATCTGCCAACCAAAGCCAGGATGGTGTGATGTATTATCTTTATAGAACATCTGGAAAAACACTGCTTTCTCTTGATTCTGACTCATCCAGGTGGGATGCAACTCTGGAATTCTCTCCTGGCAGTGTGTGGGATTAAATTCAGGGTCCTATGCACAGTGAACATGCATTCTACTGCTGGGCTACATCTTTTATTTATTTTTTTTGCGGAACTGGGGATTGGACTCAGGCCGCTGTGCTTGCCAGGCAAGTGCTTATTCCACTGAGCCATCTCCCTGGTCCCCGGAGCTACATCTTAAATCATCAGGAACCTTTGCTTTTTTTTTTTTTTTGGCAGAATCGGGGATTGAACTCAGGCCCTTGCACTTGCCAAGGAAGCACTTAGCCTACTGAGCAATCTCCCCGGTCCTCTTTGCTTTTCACAAGCTCCATCACAGTTTTATAAAGTACTTTCTCGTTTTTATGCATATCTTTTTGAGACAGGGTTTCACTGTGCAGTTCAGGCTGCCCTTAAACTCACAGCAATTCTCCTGCCTCAGCTTCTTAAGTGCTAGAATTATAGGTATACACTACCACACCCAGCAACTTACCTGCTTTTTCATAGGTTATCTATTAGTGGACTCTGCATTCCAGTCACTCTGTGACTGGACAGACTCAAGGCAATTTCTTATGAACTTTTTACTTGGGGGGGGGGCAGTACCAAAAATTGAACTCAACCCTGAGCTTGCCAGGCAGGCGCTGTGCCCCTGAACTATCTCCCCATTCTGTTTTTAAAGGTGTTTTGCAGCATTTCAGGGTTAAGATTATAGAAAACCTACATGAGTTCAAGGTTTTATTTTTTTTTTTAAATTTTATTTATTTATTTGAGAGAGAGAGAGAGAGAGAGAGAGGCCAGCTCAGCCCACCAGGGGGCGGGCTGGCTGGCATGTGGTGCTGGGGGATTGAACCGCGGTCCCTGATGCTTTTGCCACGCTTGTTCTAAGTAGGTGCTTTAGACCACTGAGCCATCTCTCCAGCCCGAGTTCAAGGTTTTATAAATTGTGTGGCAGCACACCTTAGGCTAGGACTACAGATACATGAAGGGAGAAGAACTTTGCCTTCATCATGGATGGACAAAACCACAATGACTTTTTATCTGATAGGGTTTTACGTGAACTCACTCTGTAGCCCAGGCTGGCCTCAAACTCACAGCCTCAGCCTCGAGTTCTAGGATTACAGGCATGCACCACTACAATCAGTTTATTATTATCACTATTGTTGAAGTAGGGTCTCACTATACAGTTGAGCTGGCCTTTAACTTGCAGCAATCTGCCTGCCTCAGTCTCCTCTAGTGCTGGGATTACTGGTGTGTACCACCATACCTGGCATAGACTGCCAATTATTTTTATTGTGTTTTTGCCATACCAGAGACTGAATTCAGGTTGTTGACACTGAGTTACAATTCCAATCCTTTCTTCTTTTTTTCAGTGAAACCGGGGATTGAACTCAGGCCCTTGTGCTTGCCAGGCAAGCACTTATTCTGCTGAGCTATCTTCCTGGCCCCTAATCCCTTCTTCTTGAGACAGGATCTCACGAAGTTGCTGACTGCTCAGGCTGGGCTTGAACTTGCTACCACCTGCCTCAGACTCCCAGAGTGGTAGGATTTTGGCTGGAGGACCAAGCAGATGAACACCCTACCCTCCTGTAAGCCTGTGCACAACCTCAGAATCTTTCCAACACACCACTCTAGACAGAATCAACTGAGAAGACACAAGACTTAAAAATATCTGCCTTTCCTTGCACTGCTAGGATTGTGTGCTATTTTTCCAAATTAATAATACAGATTTTTAGCTCTATATGCATAGATTATAAACTATAAAGAAAAACATGGGGATAACTGCTACAAATACCGGGGTAATCATGACCTAAGAGGTAGTGGTATACAACTAAGCAGGACACTCACAACACCTCAGTGATTAACCAGTAATAATGAGCAGCAGAGGGGTACAAAGGGTCTACTCATTCATATGAAAGCAAAAATCCATCTCACATTTTACGGTCAGAAAAAAAAAAGGAAAGGAAAGGAAATGAGATTAAAATCAGATTGTTGGGCTGGTGAGATGGCTCAGTGGTCTAAAGCACCCACTTAGAACAAGCTAAGCTAAGCAAAGCACAGGGACCAAGGTTCAATCCCCCAGCACCACATGCCACCCAGCCCCGCCCCCTGGTGGGCTGAGCTGGCCACACACACACAAAATTTAAAAAATTAAAAAAAAAAAATAAAACAAATCAGATTGTTGTCTTACATTTGTGCTTAAATACTGTCTCCGGATTTTTTCTTGGAATGGACAAAGCTTTGTGACTTGGAATCGTTCCAAATTACTTTTCATTTTTACTACCTAAAAAAGATGAGAAATAAGGAATTACAGAGAGATATCAAAGAGCCTATGGAGACCAAGAGATAAATAGGTAGTATTTATTTCTCTATGTGAAGTTCACTTTTTTTTTTTTTTGTGGAACCGGGGATTGAACTCAGGCCCTTGCACTTGCCACAGAAGTGCTTATTCCACTGAGCCATCTCCCCAGTCCCATGAAGTTCACTTTTGCTACAGAAATATTTTAAAAACATATAAAATAAAAACAACTAATATATCCTATACTCAGAGAGCATCTTTTTTTTTTTGGGCGGAATCGGGGATTGAATTCAGGTCCTTATTTACTGAGCTTTCTGGCCCTCATCTTTTTTTTTTTTTTTAGAACAGGGTCTCAGTAAGAAGTCCAGACTGGCCTTGTAACTGCCTATGTATTTCAGGCTGGCCTCAAATTCAATGCAATCTTCCTGCCTCAGCCTGAGTGGTTGACCTGAGTGGTTGGACAAACCATGTGTAGCAGCAGAGGAACATTTCTATGGCTAAACATTTATTTTTATTTATTTATTTATTTTTTGGGGCAGAACTGGGGATTGAAGCGCTTATTCCACCGAGCCATTTCCCTGGGCCCCATTTATTTTTATTTTTTAAATTTTTTT
>NW_004524643.1:11867259-11868203 GCF_000260255.1 Octodon degus | reverse complement strand
ATGGCTCAGTAGAAAAAGCGCTTCACTGGCAAGCACAAGGGCCTGAGTTCAATCCCTGCTTCCGCCAAAAAAACCCAAACCAAAACAAAAATGCTCATTCCTAAAAAAAAAAAAAAAAAAAGGTACCATTGTCTGTTGTCAGTCCTCATTTTGGTCTTATCAGATATATAAAATCAGCTCTTTTGGGTCCTCCTTTCCAAGATGATGAAAAAAAGGAACAATAGTTGTGCCAAAAAGGGCCACGGTCATGTGCAGCCTATTCGCTGCACGAACTGTGCCCAGTGCATACCCAAGGATAAGGCCATTAAGAAGTTTGTCATTCGGAACATAGTGGAGGCCACCGTGGACATTTCTGAAGTGTCTTCAACGGTTATGTGCTTCCCAAGCTATATGTGAAGCTGCATTACCGTGTGAGCTGTGCCGTTCACAGCAAAGTGGTCAGAAATGGATCTCATGAAGCCTGCAAGGACCGAACTCTTCCACCCGATTTAGACCTGCTGGTGCTGCCCACAACCTCCACCAAAGCCCATGTAAGGGGAGCTGGGTCTTTTTTTTTTTTTTTTTTTTTTTTTGCGGAACCGGTGATTGAACTCAGGCCCTTGCGCTTGCCAAGGAAGCGCTTATTCCACTGAGCCATCTCTCCGGCCCAGGATCTGGGTCTTAATGGATTGAAGAAAACTCTCTTCAGAAAGAAATAATAAATTCAATATTATACTTTATACAGAATGTTCAGTACACCTGCCAGAGGTGGATTGGTTAATTCAGCCTATCCAAGTTTAAGTTTGTACTCTGAAAATGAATAAAGAGGAACACATTGGGGAAAACAAAACAAAACAAAACAAAACAGAAATATGAAATCAGTAACTTTTCTTGAGACAGGGTCTTGCCATGTAGGCCAGGTTGGCCTCAAACTCACCACAATCCTTCTGTCTCAGCCATTTTTT
>NW_004524643.1:11863478-11866854 GCF_000260255.1 Octodon degus | reverse complement strand
CACACACACACATAAAATTTACAAAAAAACCCAAAAAAACCCCCCAAAAACCCAAATTCAAGACCAGCTTGGGCCACAAAGTTAACTCAAGACCAGTCTGAACTATACAGAGACCTTGTCTCAAAAAGAGAGTAATAAGGGGCCAGGGAGATGGTTCAGTGGAGTAAGTGCTTCCCTGGCAAGTGCAAGGGCCTGAGTTCAATCCCCGGTTCCTCAAAAACAAAAAAAAGGAAAAAACAGTAATAAGTAAAAATTCTATTTTTGAGACAAGATCTCACTTTGCATACTTCATAGTGGCCTTGAATCCACTATTAGCCCAGGTTGGCCCCAAATTTGTAGCAATCCTCTTGCCTCAACCTCCCCAGTACTGGGATTACAGGTATGTACTACCATGCCTGGGCAAATAAATAAATTTATATGTTTGTTATTTTTTTTATGTGATTTGTATTTAGTCTCTTTATCCACTTTATTGTGGCTTGTAGGTAGGCTTTTTTTTTTTGTATTTTAGGGAAGGATCTATAGGGTACTTAGGGTCTCACTACTATATAGGATTCATAGTGACTGGCCTGTTTACAGCCTTCCAAGAGCCACCATGCCCAGTCTCAATGTGTTCTGGGGACAAGGCTAGCATGGCAGGTCCAGGGACTGAAACCCTGGCCCCATACCTGCTTGCAGGCACTTTAATTCACTTAGCTATTTGGCCAACCCTACTAGGCTTAAGTTTTTTTTTTTTTTTGCGGAACCAGGGATTGAACTCAGGCCTTTGTGCTTGCTGGAGAAGTGCTTATTCCACTGAGCTGGCTTAAGTTTTATCTTTTTTTTTGTCTGGTGGAACCGGGGATGGCTTAAGTTTTAAGTTGCATGATTATTAGTTATGGAACCGGTCTGGATCTCAGTTTTTTTTTTTTTGGTGAAACTGGGGATTGAATTCAGGCCCCTGCACTTGCCAGGGAAGCACTTATTGCACTGAGCCATCTCCCCAGCCCGAGTCTCAGTTTCTTAATCTATGAAATGAGTATAACCAAAACATCCCCTGTACGGGCTGGGGAGATAGCTCAGTAGAATAAGCGCTTTCCTGGCAAGCTCAAGGGCCTGAGTTCAATCCCTGATTCTGCCACAAAAATTCCATATAGAAACTGTGAGGCCTAAATAATGTACACAAAATGGTTACACCAGTATCTGACACGTGGTAAACAACAATATTTTTCTATAACACCGAAGCCACTACTATAGTAACTAGCTGTGAAAGAAAAAAAAAAAAAAAAAAAAAAAAGAACTAGCTGGTTCCCACCTTTTCTTCTAGGAATGGTGTATTCACAGGAAAGCAGGACCAGAAATGTCGAAGAAGTTCTCCAACAGCCACATACAAGTGTTTCAGTTCAGACTGAATATCATTTGGCACCATCTCTGCAAAAGGAAGAGGCCACAGTGTATTTTCACACATCTACAGTCTGAAAATGGATTGCTCAAGGTACTGGGGTGTACTTCAGTGGCAGAGTACAAGGTTAGCATGCACTAGGCCGTGGGTTCAACTCCTAGCACCATGCATACAAAATAAACGCTAAGCAACGACCCCAGAACTGAACCAGACCAAGTACAATACAATTACACATGCGAAGGTGGCGCATGCACTTACGGCTTACGGCTTGCTGTGTCCCTCCCTGCATAAGTGCTCCTCCCGGTGACAGCGCTGCGATGGTACTGCTAGCAGCGCTGCTTGAGAGAACCTGAAAGAAAAGAGATTTCCCATCTTTCTGATCATTTTGGGTTTTTTTGGTGGAATCGGGGATTCAATTCAGGCCCTTGCCCTTGCCAGGGAAGCGCTTATTCTACTGAGCCATCTCCCCAGCCCATCATTTCAGTTTTATAGCAAAAAGTAGAGCATTTATTCCTATATCCAAGTACCATTTAGAGCTACCAAAGTGAATTATCTTCCTTGAAGCCAGAAATGTTGTTTATAAAATCTATATTAAAAAAAAAAAAATCTATGTTCCAGGAACACAGTGGTTCCTCTTGTTGGCAGTTCTGCTTTCTAAAATTTTAGCTACCTGTAGTCAACTGTGTTCTGAAAATGTTCAATGGGAAATTCCAGAAGAAATAATCTAAGAGTTTCATACTGAGCCCAGTTCTGAGCAGAATGATAAAATGGTGTGCTACTGTGTCCTGAATGGAGCATGAGTCAGCTCCTGTGCAGAACGCCCACGCTGTATACACTAGCCAGCCTGCAGTCACGCGGAGGTCACCTAGTTACCAGACCTACTGTTTACAGCATTGGTGTACAACTTTTGTTTTAGTTAAGTTAACAGTGGTCTCAAAGCGTGAGAACACTGATGCTAGCAATTCAGATATGCCAAAGAGAAACCATAAGTTACTTCCTTTAAAGGAAAGTTCTGGACTTAGGGAAAGAAAAAATGCTAAAGTTATTAAGAATTATAGTAGAAAGAAATCATCTGTGTGTGATGTTGTGAAATGAAAAGAAATTCATGCCAGTTTTTGCTGCTGTACCTCCAACTGCTAATGCTACAACCACAGAGTTTGGTAAGTGGTTATAGGGTTTGCATGTTGCAGCATCAATTGAGTATCTTTTTTTTTTTTTTTTTGGGTGGAACCGGGGATTGAATTCAGGCCCTTGTGTTTGCCAGGCAAGGGCTTATTCCCCTGAGCCATTTCCCAGGCCCCGAATTGTATCTTGAAATGTGTCCCCATGCATAATAGGGGACCATCATAACATGCCAAGTCCATTTTTTTTGTGGAACCAGGGATTGAACTCAGGCCCTTGTGCTTACCAGGGAAGTGCTTATTCTACTGAGCCATCTCCCCAGTCCAAGGCCAAGTCCATTGTGAACTCAAAACTTACAAGCTTTTCCACCTAACCTTTCTTAAGTACCAACAACTGAAAGTAAAATAAGTTTTTTTTTTTTTTAGGTGTGTGTGTGTGTGTGTGTGTGTGTGTGTGGCCAGCTCAGCCCACCAGGGGGCGGGGCCGGCTGGCATGTTGTGCTGGGGGATAGAACCGCGGTCCCTGTGCTTTGCTAAGCTTGTTGTAAGTAGGTGCTTTAGACCACTGAGCCATCTCACCAGCCCTAAAATAAGTTTTAAGGAAGCAAACAAGTAGAATGTAGGGGGCCTGCCCATTAGATCAGTTGTGTAAGTGACTGCTTAAACAGAGCAGTCAGGCTCAGGTTGCTGTGGCTCGATCCCCAGATCTTCAGGCCTTACTAGACTTGCCCTGAAGGCATCCTGAGCCAGCCAAAAAAACCCTAAAAAACAAAACAAAAAAAAAAACACCTTCTGAACTTTGGGCCCTGGAGATGGCTCAGTAGAATAAGCACTCATCTGGCAAGCATAGGGGCCTAAGTTCAATTCCCGGTTCCAC
>NW_004524643.1:11861406-11862428 GCF_000260255.1 Octodon degus | reverse complement strand
AAAATAGGGAAGACCAGATCACCAGGCTTATTAGAAGGCTGAACTAAGGTATCTACCATAGTGTTTTTATGATTTGGTCAGTTAATAAAGTATCTCAATCCCCGGCTCAAAAAAAAAAAAAAAAAAAAGAAAGTGAACAAATATGACAAGGGGGAAATACATTTCCATTGGGTGAGTATCAACATTTATGAACATAATTTATCTATTTCATGAGTGCCTTTCAAGTGTCAGATACCGGTGGTTATGGGAGGAATAAACCATTAGTGGAAAAGCAGTGGGATTAGTGTATCTATTTTCCAATGGACAATTTTTTTTTTTCTTTTTTCCGGTACTGGGGAATTGAACTCAGGACCCTACACTTGCCAGGCAAGCACTTATTCTACTGAGCTAACTCCATGCCCCCCTGCCCCGAATAGACAGTTTACAATAGAAATTTATGTATATGGGCTAGCGAGATAGCTCAGCAGTCTAAAGCACCTGCTCAGGCATGCTTAGGCAAGCCCAGGGACTACAGTTTGATCTCTGGCACCACATGCCATGCCAGCCTCGCTCCCAGGATTGAGCCCCCCACCCAGAAAAGAAATGTATGTATATACAGATTTGATTTAGATGTAAGATTTTAAGTCTGTCTTGCATGCCAGAAAAGGCACTTGGACCATTACTACAGAAATGAAGTTAGGTAATGAACGGCTTTGAAATGCCAGGGTAATGAGATCAAACACATATTTTTAAAAATAACTTGCACTGGGAAAAAAAACTTACATTAACACTGCAGAAAGTTTATCAGCTTTGCCTAAACTAAGTTGGTTTTTTGTTTTTTTTTTGATGGAAACTGGGGTTTGAACTCAGGCCCTTGCACTTGCCAGGGAAGTGCTTATTCTACTGAGCCATCTCCCTGGCCCCCTAAACTAAGTTGATGGAGTCAAGAAATAGTGAAAGAAGGGGCCAGAGAGATGGCTCAGTGGAATAAGCTCTTCCCTGGCAAGTGCAAGGGCCTGAGTTCAATCCCTGGTTCTACAAAA
>NW_004524643.1:11859696-11860686 GCF_000260255.1 Octodon degus | reverse complement strand
TTTTTCCAGTAGAAATGGGCATTCTGAAGTGAAAAACTTGGAATTACTTACCACTTTCCATTACATTTAAATGCTTCTTGATATGCCAAACACCTTTTCTCCCAACACCCTGACTTTTAGAAATTCATTTAGTGGAAATGTCTTTAAATCCAATTACATCATTAGCTAGTTCATTCTGGTTATGCTCAGAAATTGTAGAAGGAACTACAGCACAGAAATTCTGAACTTTAAACAGAAATTACCTGAGTTAACTTGGGTGTATAAGCTTCCATTTCCTGTTTAATACTTTGAAAAGAATTAATAATGTCCTGACTTGTAGCATACTGCACTGACTGGATTGGAGTTGGACCGTGGTAATACCTGAAAGTTAGCACAGAAGAAATAACTGCTCACAGATGTTAAAGGTACTCAATATCTGACTTCTCAACTATATGATGGTCAAACGTTTCTTCTCAAAGCAAAAAAACCCCAACTCTCACAACGCCCCCCTCTCACAAGCTCCACAGCTATTTCAATAAAACAACTCTCAGAAGAGAAATAAGAAACAAAACAATAGGGGCCAGAAAGATAGCTCAGTGGTCTGAATGCCTGCCTATCAAGTGCAAGGGCCTGGGTTTGATCCCTGCTGTGCTGACCCTGCCCTGGGTGTGCTGTGCCAGACTGATGTGGTGGTCACACCTGTAATCCCAGCACCCGGGAGGCTGAGACAGGAGTCTAGCTGCGTGGCGAGACACTGTACCAAATTAAAAAGACAATGATGTAAAATTAACTTTTTTGTTTTGCTTTGATCATTTAGGATAATTTTTTTTTTCTTTTTGGCGGAACTGGGGATTGAACTCAGACCCTTATGCTTGCCAGGGAAGCGCTTATTCTACTGAGCCATCTCCCCGGCCCCAATAATTTCTTGAGATATACGAAAGTTTAAAAAAAAAAAAAAATAGGGAGTGGGCAAAGAGAAACAACAACAAAAATTGTCATTTTGAGATGGTC
>NW_004524643.1:11856234-11859111 GCF_000260255.1 Octodon degus | reverse complement strand
AAAAAAAAAAAAAGTAAAACCATGCAGTAGTTTGGTAAAAAATTAAATTTTCCCACTCTAAGCTTACTTCCCAGAGATGACTATTCCACAAATAAATGGTTGAGCCACTGTTTTCATCAACCATTTACGTGAAGTACTGACTTTCTGGTATGATTAGTGAATTCTTTTCTTTTTGGGTCTTTTTTGAAACAGGGTTCAGGCCTTCAGCTCACTTTGTATCTTACACTGGCTTCCAACTTGCAGTGATCCTCCTGCGTCGAATTCCCAGGTGCTAGGATTACAGACATGCAACATCCCACCTAGCTTGAATTCTCAATTTTTTGCCAATATGCCACATAAATATTTGTATATCGTATAGCCAGCTATGGTGGTGCTATGTATTTCATCTGGTCAACTTTTATCTGTAACTACCAAGCACAGAATGAGAGCATTCAGGTCATCCAGTATATCTAAAAATGTCAATTTGAAAACTTGACATTGAAACTATCCCTATTTTAACAGTGTTACCTAGACCCAGCTGCATATTTGTGCTACTTTCTTAATATCCATGGGCCAACTTTTTTTTTTTTTTTTTGGCAGGACCAGGGATTGAACCGAGGCCCTTCACTTATTCTACTGAGCTATGTCCCCGGCCCCTCCATCAGCCAACTGTAAGGTACACCAATACATCTTTATGCTTTTCTTTTTTACCTGCACTGCTGGGGATCAAACCCAGAGTTCTGCACTTAGTAGGTTAAATGATCTACCACCATGCTGCACACCCCCAGCCCAGCTACTAAGTTCAGTCTGTCTCCTTTATTTTTCGGTTAGACAGGGCCTTACTATGGGTGACTTCGGGCAACCTTGAACTATGTAGCTCAGGATGGCTGCAAATCTAGAGATCCTCTGGTCTCAGCATCCAGCATGCTGGGGTTTCAGGCGTGTGCCACCACCCCCAGCTTGATTTCAATGTCTTCCACAGTGGCCACCACCAACCTGAGGGAATTGTTTTCAGCCAGCACCGTCTACTTGGTCAACAGGGAAAATCTTTCTTAGAAGCTGCCTGGGATGGACTTCACTGAGCAGTTCTGTCTCACCTTCTTAAGAGTGCTCCGGTTAGGGGCACAGCACATGCCACCTTGCCTTAGCTGCGCGCACGTGTGTATATGTATTTTTCTTTTTCCCTCTCTGTATTTTAGAGAAGGGTCTACAGGGTGTTCAGGGTCTCACTGCGTAGATTGGACTCGTAGGGATCCTCCTGTGTACAGCCTCCCAAGTGCTGGGATAGCAGGCCTGCACCACTAGCCCAGTCTCAATCGCTGTCTCGGTGCACCCCAGGTGGGGCCAGCATGGCAGGCCTGGGATCAAACTCCGGCCCCTGTGCCTGCTTGTAGGCCCCTTAGGCCTGGCTGTCTTATTTCAATTTTTTTTTTTTTTTGGCTGAACCAGGAGTTGAACTCAGGCTCTTGCGCGTGCCAGGCAAACGCTTATGCTACTGAGCCATCTCCCTGTTTTATTTCAAAAAGGATCCCAGGCTGCTAAGGCTGGCCTCAGACTTGTGATTTTCATGCCTCGGGGATCTTCAGTAGCTGGGATTTCAAATGGGCTTTACTATGTGGGCCTGTTCCTATCTTTATATAAGGTTATTTCCTGATAAACCTATTCTATCTTGAATTGTATACGCATTTATTTAATAACCCAATACATTCATGCTAACAGTAAAGTTTTAATTTGGGGACCATCTGTATGTCACTCCCCCCCCCAAATTTATTTTTTTTTACAGAACTGGGGATTGAACTCATGCCCTTGTGCTTGCCAGGCAAGCGCCTATTCTACTGAGCTATCTCCACGGCCCTGTCACTTTTTTTAAAAAAAATGTATTTGGTTGTTACAGAGTCTCACTATGCAGCCAAGACTCATGGTGATCTTGCTTCCAGCGTCCTCAGCACTAGGATTGTAGGCATGCACTACTACACCCGGACTCTGGCCTACTAAGCCCACCCTGGGGGGCAGAGCTGGCATGGCCTATGGCGCTGGTACCTAACTGGCGTGGACCCTGAGCTTGCCTAAATTGCCTAAGCTAGCATGTTAGTCTGCTGAGCTTTTTTTGCGGAGCTGGGGATTGAACTCAGGCCCTTGTGCTTGCCAGGCAAGTTGCTGAGCTATCTTGCCGGCCCCTTTGTTATTTTGAGATAGGATCTTGCCAAGTGGTTCAGAATGGCCTCAAACTCATAGTGATCCTCCTGCCTCATTCTCCTCAGTCCTGGGATTCCAGGTGTGCTGTTGGTTATTTCCTAAATTAAATTTTTTGAGCTGGGGAGAGAGTTTGGCAGTTTAAGCACTTGCTTGGCAAGTACAAGGGCCCAGCTTCAACTCCCAGTACCATATGCCATGCCAGCCCTTGAAACCCAGCATGTTGGCACATGCCTGTAATTCCAGTGCTGGGGAGGCTGAGACAACAGGGTCACTACGAGTCTGAGCTGCATAGTGAGACTGTATCAAATTAAGAAATGAGGGCCTGGGAGATGGCTCACTAGAATAAAGTGCTTGCCAGGGCCTGAGTTCAATCCCCAGTACCACACACAAGACAAAAGACTATAAACAAATAAACATGTAAGTTCTTGGTGCTGAGGATTACATCGAGAACCTCATGCACACTACACAAGTGCTGCCGCCTCAGCCCAATTACTCCTTTAAAGTATTAACTGCATGGTGTCCATGTACAGATGCATCACTGGATGTTTGCTATTGTCTCTTTCATACTTTAATGAGTACTTCTATTTATTTATTTAGGCGGGAATGGGGACTCAACTCAGGACCTTGCACTTGCCAGGGAAGTGCTTATTCCACTAAGCCATCTCCCTGGCCTTGAGTACTTCTATTTAAATCTTTGCATAG
>NW_004524643.1:11853329-11855334 GCF_000260255.1 Octodon degus | reverse complement strand
AAAGAAAGAAAGAAATCACATACGAACCAGGTGTAGTGGTACACACCTATAATCCCAGCATTGGGATGTTGAGCCAGGAGGATCTCAGTGAGTTCAAGACCAGCTTGGGGGTTAAAAAAAGTGGGCACAAGGCCAGCCTGAACTGCATAGCGAGACCCTGTCTCGAAACAAAAACAAAACAAAAAACCCAAAAAAACACATACATGAAATTTTTTATTTATCTCCTTTGTTGAATACTTTTTCCCAAAGAACAAAGTCATTTACAAAAATGAATTTGTAGGGCCGGGAAGATGACTCAGTAGAATAGGCACTTCCCTGGCAAATGCAAGGGCCTGAGTTCAATCCCCAGTTCCCAGCCGCTTCCCCCCCAAAATTTTGTGTATATACATGTGCAGGGGGAAAAAAACAATGAAAAGTTAGTAGTTTTGAGCTCATGTAAATTTAGTTGAGCCAAAGCTGAGGAGCTTTATAATGTTCTACATTTGCAGCCAAGCACTTGAACTAAGCAACATAAAACACTTGATATTTTTTTATCTGGAAAACCCAAGCCCTTAACAGTCCAATTTTTTTTTTTTTTTTTTTTTTTTTTGTGTGTGTGTGTGGCAGAACTGGGGATTGAACTTGGGCCCTTGCGCTTGCTAGGGAAACGCTTATTCCACTGAGCCATGCCCCCGGCCCTAATAGTCCAATTTTGTTGCCCATACCCTTTTGACTGCTGGTTGAAAACAGTCTCCATCTCCAGAACTTCCATCCATGCGGTTGGGTTCCCCATTTGGTTCATTTTGTGCTTCTCTTAAAACAAAGGGAAAAACTCATGTTAGAAACTCTGAGCAGGCCACACCATCTCCACCTAACTCCACCCGGGGAGTCCAGAGAGTCAGAAGAGCCAGCAATGGCACGGCCACAGGAATACTCAACTGTTTCCTGAGACCTGCTGCCAGGACCATGGCACTGTGATGGTTGAACCTCTTGATGATGGCAGTGTTACTACTCTCCTTGGTGGATTTAGAATTGGAAGTAGAGGGCACAGACGAAATGCCATAGCCCTAGGAAAAAAAAATTTGAGAGATTAAAAATCAAAGTCATGGGGCCAGGGAGATGGCTCAGTAGAGTAAGTGAGGGCCTGAGTTCAATCCCCAGTTCCGCACATCCCCCCAAAAAAAACCAAAGTCAGGCTTTAATTTTCTGTTTTTAGAGATAGCATCTCACTATGTAGCCCAGACTGGCCTCAAACTCAGTGATCCTGCTGTCTCAATCTCCCAAGTATTGGGATTACAGGCATGCACCACCACGCCTGGAAGGACAACTGTTCAAACAAAAGTATTAAAACAATGTAAAAATGCTGTCATGAGTTGCTATACAATTTGGTACATGCAGAATGAAAGGTGGATTGGTGAGATAAGGCTAAACAGGTAAATAAACAATAAACTAAAAATGGTTATGTTGCATGGAGAGGCCCTGGGTACACCCCTTCCCCCAAATAGATAAGAGATCACAAAAGGACTTATGCCACTAATATTTTTTTTTAGCGAAACCAGGGATTGAAGTCAGGTCCTTGTTCTTGCCAGGTAAGTGCTTATTCTACTGAGCCATCTCCCTGACCCCCCCCCTTTTTTTTTTTCTTCCTGGAACTGGGGATTTTTTTTTTGTGGCCAGCTCAGCCCACTCTGGGGGCAGGACTTCCACGGCATGTGGTGCTGGGAATCGAACCGTGGTCCCTGCACTTTGCCTAAGCTTGTCTAAGCAGGTGCTTTAAACTACTGAGCTATGTCTCCAGCCCAAGGTAGGTTTTGTTTTTTTGGTGGAACTGGAGATTGAACTCAAGCCCTTGTGCTTGCCAGGGAAGCACTTATTCCACTGAGCCATCTCCCCGGCCCCTTATGCCATTCATTCTTTTTTTTTTTTTTTTTTTGAACTGGGGATTGAACTCAGGCCCTTGTGCTTGCCATTCAAGCACTTATTCTATGAGCTCATCTCCCCGGCCCCTTATGCCATTCATTCTTTT
>NW_004524643.1:11851193-11852913 GCF_000260255.1 Octodon degus | reverse complement strand
TTTTTTGAGATAGTGTTTGCATAGTTCAGGGTGGTCTCAAACTCTTGAAAGCTGGGATTATGGTGTGTGCCCCTTTGCCCACCAAAGATCTTTTTGAAAGTGACAAATGTTGTGAAGAAAAGAAACTAGCAAGATAGAATGACTATATCTGGGGGGGAGCTACTTTAGATGTGGCCATCAGGGGTGATCTCTCTGAGGAACTGACATTGAAACAGATGTTTAGAGATGAATAGGAAAAATAAAAAACAAAAAACCAAAGATGAACAGGGCCAGGCATGGTGGCGCATGCCTGTAATTCCAGCAATTGGGATGCTGAGGCAAGAAGATCATTTGAGTTCAAGGCCAGTATGGGCTACAAAGTCAGTTCAGAACTAGCCCCAAACAAAACAAAGCAAAACAAAAAAACCAGTAGAAGCTAATTAGGGGAAGAGCAAATATAAAGGCATGGAAGGAAACTGCCACATGAAACCGAAAGGAGGTCATTATATCTGGAGCGTGAGTAAACAAAAGCAGCTGAAATTAAAGCAAAAGCAGGAAGGGCCCAAATTGAGCAGTCTTACAAGAGCTTTTTTTATTTTATTCACAGTTCCACTACAAGTCACTGAAGTTTTACAACGTGGAGCATTATGCTCTCATCTTAGTCTTACTGCTGGGGGAGAATGAACTCTATCAGATACAAGTATGAACAGAAAGGTCAGTTAGGAGGCAATGCACAGTGCCAAGCCAAAGATGGTGGCAATGTAAGTGAGAAGGCGCAAGTTTCTGTGGGGTCAGACAGTATGGCAGAGGACTTGCTCATTTACTGAATGCTGACATGAACTAAGGGAAAAAAACAAAGGGAATGCCCTGATTTTTGGCTTGAGCAAAGAGCCAGAATAGATTTATGAGAATGAGAATTAAATACCTTGAGATATATACAAAACATCCAATTGGTGATATCAAGTAGGCAGTAAGATGTATGGTTGTGGAGTGTGGAATTAGAATGTATTCAAGGAGGCTCAAGTACATAGCTGATGATAGTTAAAATACAGATTGATAAGAAAAGAGAGTCTTCAAAGAAAAAAATGGAGTCTAGACTGGTTATATATCAGGGCTGGTAAGATGGCTCAGTGGTCTAAAGCACCTACTTAGAACAAGCTTAGCAAAGCCCAGGGACTGCGGTTCAATCCCCCAGCACCACATGCCAGCCAGCCCCGCCCCCTGGTGGGCTGAGCTGGCCACACACACAAAATAAATATATGAATGTTGACATGGGGGCCTTGCCGGTTAGCTCAGTTTTTTTATTTTTTGGTGGTACCAGGCATCGAACTCAGGACCTTGCACTTGCCAGGCAGTTGCTTATGCCACTGAGTTATATTCCCGGCCCCCTAGCTCAGTTGTTTAAAGACCTGCTTGGGCAAACTCAAGTCAGGTACAGGGGACCATGGTTTGCTCCCCAGCTTCACATACTGCACCAGACCCACCCAAGTCTGCCTGAGCCAGCCCAAAAAACCAAAAACCAAAAACACCTAAATGTTTACATAGCCATACCACATGAATGCTACGCAGTGTGGATATGTGAGTATATATGTATGTATGTATTTATTTTGGCGGAACTGGGGATTGAACTCTTCTACTGAGTCATCTCCCTGGCCCTGTATTTATTTAATAGTAATGGAACTGAACGGAGAGCCTTTGCACTATCTACATCCCAGTCCTTATTCTTTTTTTTTTTTTTTTT
>NW_004524643.1:11843188-11850051 GCF_000260255.1 Octodon degus | reverse complement strand
AAAAAGTAAAACCTATGGGGTTGGCCAAATAGCTCAACAGATTAAAGCACCTGCAAGCAGGCACAGGGACTGGACGTGGTGGCACGTGCCTGAATTCCCAGCTTGTGGAAGGCTGTAAACAGACAGGATCACTAGGAGTCTGATCTAGTAGTGAGACCCTGAACACCCTGTTGACTCTTCCCTAAAATACAAAAAGAAGCAAAACCCCAAAACTATTCAGTTTAGCAATAATAAAAAAAAAATGTCAACAACATCTAGATTTGGTAGTTTGGTATACTGCATTTAGTTTGAATACGAAACAAGCAAAATGAAAGTTACAAAGTATGTGCCCAATATACTATCATTTTGTTTAGGAAAAAACCACTAATTTTTTTCATATTAAACTTTGTGTGTGGTAGCAGGGATCAAACTCAGGACCTTGCACTTGCCAGGTAAGCACTTATTCCACTAAGCTACCTCCCCGGCCCCTCATATTAAAACTTTTTTTGCGGAACCAGGAATTGAACTCAGGCCCTTGCACTTGCCAGGGAAGCACTTTATTCCACTGAGCCATCTCCCCAGGCCCAAAACTTTTTTTCTTTAAGCCTCATTAAGTAATTTCTCCAGGGTTGGGAATATAGCTCAGTGACTTAAGTGTCTGCTTAGCAAGCACAAGGTCCTGAGTTCAATCCCCAGTACCAAAAAAAAAAAAAGAGTAATTTCTCCAGATCATGAAAATGTAGTATACTGAGACTCACCAAGACAATAAAGATTTATTTTCTGTTAGTTTATAAATTAGACTGGAGAACCTGAACACAATTTTAATACTATTTTGTATGAATTGCTGAGTACATGTACTAAAATGGGGGGAAGTTAGAAAGCAGAAGAAAAGAAAGAAGGCGTGATGTGTTTAATGGGCAACAGAAGAAGATTCAGAAGAAAGGCAAGAAAACAGTGATAGGAATAACCAAGGCATACAAGTTCCTGCATCAGAACAAGGAGGCAGGGACAGAAAAGCGCCTCGCTTGAAAGAATGGCTCCTCTCTGTGACTTGGGGGCGTGAGGCCGAGGAAGGCAACTTATATATTGTGGTCCAGCTGCTGAAACACAGTGGGAGCTGTGGGGCAAGGGTCATGAAAGCAAGTTTTGGCAGTTAGCAGGCAATCAACAAATGTTTGTTATCCTTGTGTGCTAATATGTATCTGTATGGGACTAAACGTTAACTAGAATATGTACCTGGAGTCAGCTTCCTGATGACCACCTAAAGATCTGCTCATAGAATTTCTAACTACTCACATATGGCTTTCCATTTGCAAGGCAAATTTAACGGCAGAGCCCTAAAAGCACTTTTTTTTCTAGGCAAGGGTGAATTAGCACACACTGAACAACACTTTTTTTTCCTTGGCAGAACTGGGGATTGAACTCAGGCCCCTGAACTTGCCAGGTAAGCTTATTCTACTGAGCCATCTCCCTGGCCCTGAACACTTCTGATAAATCACTTTAGCAATATTTTGCTTGTTTTACAGTTTCTCAAGTGGAACATCTAAAGGCAATTTTTCTTTTTTGCAGAACCTGGGATTGAACTCAGGCCCTTGCACTTGCCAAGGAAGCGCTTATTCTATTGAGCCATCTCCTTGGCTCCTAGAGGCAATTTTAAAGCTATGTAATAACAGAGAAGTCTAAGGAAACACTGTGTTCTCTCTTTTCATTGCTTCTTACCTCATCTAATGGTTTATCTTCCAAAGATGTCAAATCTAGTAGTGGGTTTTTCACTCCTAATGAAACCATTGTTTTTAACCCTAGAAAATCAACAAAATACAAAGTCCATCAAAGTTTATCTTTCTCGGACATTTAGAAATTAACAGCTTTAATGATCAGAGATGGGCAGCCATAAGATTAATAGGGTCAGTGATAGTTACCTTTTTCATCTATTTTGGCACATTCTGCAAATAGATCCTTTGACCCTGTATTTAGCCGGTCCCTATGAAAATAATGAGACTGGAAAAAACGTGTCCAGAATTCCTTTTCTGTCATGCTGTGAGGAACATTTTCTACATATTTCATTCTTACTGTTGGAGAGAAAAGGTAAAAAATAGTTAGACACTGAATTTCTTTCTTTTCTCTTTTTGGTATCATGGATAGAACTCAGAATCTTGCATTTGCCAGGCAGGTGCTTATGTTGCTGAGTTATTTCCCCAGGCCTTAATTTCTTTTTCTTTTCTTTTCTTCTTTTTTTTTTTTTGAGGCAAGGTCTCACCATGTAATTCAGGCTGGCCACAAACTCGGGATGATCCTCCCGCCTCAGTGTCCTGTCACCATACCCAGCATAAATTTCCTTTATTTATTTATTAATTTTTTTTTTTACATTTAAAAAAAAAATATTTATTTGTGTGTGTGTGGCCAGCTCAGCCCGCCTGGGGGCGGGGCTGGCTGGCATGTGGTGCTGGGGGATTGAACCGCGGTCCATGTGCTTTGCTAAGCTTGTTCTAAGTAGGTGCTTTAGGCCACTGAGCCATCTCACCAGCCCCAAATTTCCATTATTTAAAACTTCTCAAATTAAGGGCCAGCCAAATAGCTCAGTGGATTAAAGTGCCTGCAAGCAAGCACAGTGGCCAGGGGTTTGATCCCTGGGCCTGCTGTGCTGGCCCCACCCCAGGGCATGCTGAGACAGCAACTGAGACTGGGCATAGTGGCCCACGCCTGTAATCCCAGCTCTTGGGATGCTGTAAACAGGTGGATCACTAGAGTCTGATCTAGTAGTGAGACCCTGAACACCCTGTAGACCGTTCCCTAATATACAAAAAATAAAAACCAGATCAAGAAGCAGTTATTTGAACTCAGGCCCTTGTGCTTGCCAGGGAAGCGCTTATTCCACTGAGCCATCTCCTTGGCCCCGAAGCAGTCATTTTTATATACTATATAATACAATCTAGTTGCACTCATAAAATGTGAGACATTAAGATGTTATCACTTAAGGCTGGTGGGATAGTTCAGCAGACTAAGTGTCTGCTTAGGCAAGTACAGGGACAATCCCCAGCACACGCCCACCAGAGCCAGTCACTGAGTTTGGGTGTGGTGGCACACACCTGTAATCCCAGTGCTGGGGAGGCTGAAAACAAGAGGCTCACTATGAGTCAGAGCTGTGTAGCAAAACTCTGTACCACATACACTGGGAAAAAAAAAGTTATCATTATGAACCTTAAACTATTACACCAATATAGTTTTTTGTTTTTTTTTTAAAGTTCTTAAGTTTCAGTAAAAGCATCAATAAACTTGATGTCAGAACTAAGTTAGCTTTTTTATTTTATGTTTGGCAGAACTGGGGACTAAAATCAGGCCCTTGTGCTTGCCAGGCAAGTGCTTATTCTACTGAGCCATCTCCCCGTCCCCCCTATTTTTAGTGTATTTAGTACAGGGTTTAACTACACAGATCAGACTTGTAGTGATCCTCCTGTTTTCAGCCTCCCAAGCGCTGGGATTACAGGAGAGTGCCACCATGCCTAGTCTTTGCTTGTTTATTTATGTACAGAGGCTCTCAAACCATAGCAGTTAGGTGGTTAGAGAAACATCTCTCTTTTGGAACTGGGGTTTGAACCTGCGTCCTTGCACATGGTAGGCAGGTGCTTAATCCGTTGAACTATCTCCCCAGAATCAAGAAATAAAGAATACCCAGTGGACTATCAGCTCAATTATTATTTTTTTGGCTGAACTGGGGATTGAATTCAGGCCCTTGTGCTTGCCAGGCAAGTGCTTATTCTACTGAGCTATTTCCCTGGACCATATCAGTTCAATTCTTTACAAGTTTATAACCTAGCAAGCAGTGTTCAAAAGCATGGTTTACTGAGTTAGAAGCATAACTGAAGCAGTGGCTCTCACTCTTCACTACACATCAAAAACTACTGGGGCTGTGATAAAGCTTTGATATTATTAGGATGATTTCTGTAGGGGCAATGATCTGTGGGTTAGAAAGGTCAACCTGGATATTGTGGGTAATGATGATCTTGGGGTAATGATGTGCAGAAACGCATGTAGTGATGCCTCTGTAACAAATCATTTTATACAGCTATGCTGAGGGCTAAAGTGGTTTTTGGTTTTTTCTTTGTATTTTAGGACAGGGTCTACAGGGTCTCACTATGTTGATCGGACTCCAAATGATCCTCGTGCTTTCAAACTCCCAAGAGCTGGGACTATAGGCGCGTGCCATCACACCCAATCTCAATCAGTGAGCCCCAGGGGCTGGGTCAGCACGGCATGCCTGGGGTGGGATTGAACCCAGCTGCTGTACTCTGCCTAAATAGGCACTTTAATCTACTCAGCTATTTGGCTGGCCCTTAAATAAAGTTTTAAGTACCACTAATGGAAAGAATAGCAGTCATATCAATGAATTAAAGATGGTACATTTTTCACTAAGCCCTTACTATCTACCGTACATTAGGTACTGGGTAACTTTTTTTTTTCCCCAGAACCAGGGATTCAACGCAGACCCTTATGCTTACCAGGGAAGCACTTATTCTATGAGCCATCTCCCTGGTCCCACTCTTTTTTTTTTGTATTTTAGGGAAGGGTCTACAGGGTGTTCAGGGTCTCAGTACTAGATTGGATTCATAGTGATCTGCCCGTTTATTGCCTCCCAAGAGCTGGGATTACAGGCGCATGCCACCACGCCTAGTCTCAATTGCCATTTTAGCACGCCTCAGGGGTGAGGCTGGCACAGCATGCCTGGGATCAAACCCCAGACCCCTGAGACTGCTGAAGGCATTTTAATCCACCAAGCTATATGGCCAGCCCTGCACTGGTTAGCAATGTATTTCACTCCACACAGGCATAAAAGAAGCTTTTCGTTTGCCAATGAGGTAATTTAAAATTCAAATAAAATTCTAACCATCTGAAGAACTGACCATTCTTACCTGCTGGATAGGTCCTAAAAATGGACTCAATGATATCAGAAGTTAAATTATATCTCAAACCATTACAGCCATCTGTTTGGGGCCGGACATCAGCCTAAAACAAAGATGATACATGCATGTATTTATACATATACTTGTCAGAGCAACACAGTATGCCTAAGCTCCCAACAGACACTGTACCAGTGTGGAAAACAGACTTTCTTAAAGGAATATACTTTTACTTTTGGCAGTATAGGAATCAAAGCAGCACAGACTCGTTTCTCTTTTTTAAATGTATTTAGTATAGGGTCTCACTACTCAGCTCCTCGGACTCACAGTGATCCCCTCCAGTTTTCAGCCTCCCCAGTGCTGGGATTACAGGTGCGCACCATGACACCAAGTCTCCATGGTCAGCTCAGTGAGCCCAGGGGTGGGGCTGGTACAGCATGTGGTGCTGGGGATTGCACCCCGGTCCTTGCCTTTGCCTAAGCAGGTACTTAGTCCGCTGAGCTATCCCACAGGCCCTTTCATTTGTCATTCTTTTTTTTTTGCAGAACTGTGGGTTGAACTCAGGACCCTGCGCTTGCCAAGCAAGCACTTATTCCACTGAGCTATCTCCTGGGCTCCTGAGCTATGTCCCTGGCTCCTCATTCTTTTTATTTTTATTTTTTTTAAATTTTTATTTATTTATTTATATGTGTGTGTGTGTGTGTATGTGGCCAGCTCAGCCCACCAGGGGGCGGGGCTGGCTGGCATGTGGTGCTGGGGGATTGAACCGCGGTCCCTGTGCTTTGCTAAGCTTGTTCTAAGTAGGTGCTTTAGACCACTGAGCCATCTCACCAGCCCCTGGCTCCTCATTCTTAGTGACACATTTTTATCTGCTTTCCTGAGAACTGAATTTAGTTAATCAGGCATGCTAAAGAGTAACCAAAGGCAAAAAGGTGGTGGAACTTTGACATAAAACTTTTATAGTTGGCAGGTAGCCAACTATACAGTTGTACAGTGCCCACTATACACCTTGGTTACTGATGAATCTAACATAACTGTACTGGTTTCTTTAGCAAGGACTTTATAATTTAGTTTAATTATACTAAACATTTAGTTAATACTCCGTATACAACTGGTATTCCAAGTTTTTTTAAATGTTTTAATTCTGCTAGAGCACAGAATTTCATTTCCTAATTCCATAATCCAGAAGATAATCCCAAGTTTTTTATTAGATATGCTTTTTCTATGATGCTCATTCAATATTTAATTTTTATTTTTATTTTTATTTTTTTGTGGTACTGGGAATTGAACTCAGGACTGTATGCTTGCCAGGCAAGCCCTTACTCTACTGAGCTATCTCCCCATCCCCCAATTTTGAATTATTTAAGCGTCACCTGTTAAGTACTAGTTTAATTTCCAAGAATTACTTTCAAAGGCCAACTGAATTCTATTCTATCATGTCAGGGTTAAGTCCAAAAACAAAAAATGAAAACAAACGTATATACATACATACATAAGTACATACACATATATGTATATACATATATATGTGACAAAAAATTAATATACCTGACAAAAATATAAATTCAAAACACTCTTTTTTTTTTAAACATATTTGGTACAAGGTCTCACTATGTAGCTCAGACCCATAGTGATCCTGTTTTTAGCCTCCCCGGCTCTGAGATTACAGGGATGAGCTATCACGCCCAGACTTGTTTGCAGCATGGTGGAATATGGGACAGGGGATTGAACCCTGGTCCCTGTGCTTGCCAAAGCAGGTACTTGGTCTGCTGAGCTATCTCAATGGCCCTACTCTTTGTGTTTTAAAAATGTTTTAGAAAAATACCATGGGTGGGCTGGGGAAGATAGCTCAATAGAATAAGCACTTGTCTGGCAAGTGCAAGGTCCTAAGTTCAATCCCCAGTACTGCAAAAAGAAATAAGACAAACAAAAAAAAAACCCCAAAAAATCCACAAAAAGGGGCCGGCGAGTTGGCTCAGTGGAATAAGC
>NW_004524643.1:11833849-11842494 GCF_000260255.1 Octodon degus | reverse complement strand
TTTATTTATTTATTTATTTATTTGGCGGAAGTGGGGACTGAACTCAGGCCCCTGCGCTTGCCAGGGAAGCGCTTATTCCATGGAGCCATCTCCCCGGCCCCAAGTTTTATTTTTTAATGACTGAGCAATGGAAGATATTTAGTTCATTTTTAAGTAATCAAGAGTCAAACAGCACTTCTGAAGGAATAAATGGAGGCAAATGGAGATAAGTCTGAATGAGCAGAGACTAGGCTTTTGGGGGGCCATATTACTGGTATTTGTTTTTGTATCCCTATAACAAAGATCACTGTTTCTGTATTTGCACAATACTACATTCTCTTTCACATAAAGGTGAATGGGGAAGAGACCACCTTTATACTTCTTAGGGCCAGGGAGATAGCTCAGTGGAATAAGTGCTTGCCTAGCAAGCGCAAGGTCCTGAGTTCAATCCCTGGTACCACCAAATAAGAAAACAAAACAATAAAAACCTCGAGATCTCCTAGCAACTAATGTGTCTTTTTTTTGTCTCTCTCTCTCTCTTTTTTTTTTAAAACCGGGGATTGAACTCAGGCCCTTATGCTTGCCAGGCAAGTGCTTATTGTACTGAGCCATCTCCCTGGCCCTAAAGTGTCATTGTGATAAACACTGAGAACTATAAGCATTGGTGGACTGACAGATGTTGGTGATTTAACGATTCATGTAAAAAAAGCAAAATAATTTATTTTAGCAAAAATCCTTGTTTCACATGCTATCTCATTTCACACAGTACATTCTTTCTCAGTTTTTGTTTACATACATACATACTTCTTTTTTTTTTGGCGGAACTGGGGATTAAACTCAGGCCCTTACATTTGCCAGGCAAGTGTTTATTCCACTGAGCCATCTCCCCAAGCCCTACATACATACTTCTAACAGTTCAGCATCTTTATGTTCTCTGTGACAGAGAACTTGGAAAAGAAATTAAGGAAGTAGGGTACCTTTGAATCTCAGTTCTGCTTCTAATCAGACAGAAGGTTTGCTAGTTAATTTAACCTCTAGGTTTGCATGGGCTCATGTCTTCCTATACACATATCACCCAGAAGCACAGAGCAGTAACGAGCTCTCTCTTCTAGAAGACGAGAGAGAAACTACTATTTTTTGGTACCAGGAATCAAACTCAGGACCTTGCCCTTGCGAGGTACTATGTCTTCAAAAGGCTCATTCTTCACCTGTTTTTCTCTTCCAGTTCCTTATTCGCTTTCCTCTTGAATTTGGGCAGTAGCTGCTGAAGAAGATCCTTTACTGCATCACGTTCTTTCACTGCTGTGCTTTCATTGGAAAAATGGAAATTTGTTGTGTCCCCTGCGTGAAGGACCAGCTGAAGCTGAATTTTAGCTTTTCCCTCTGGACTAATTTTCTGGCCTAAAAGGAAACATGAAGCTCATCAGGACACTCACACGGTAGAGTAGGTTAAGCAGTAGGTTATTTCTCCTAAAACTAAACATTCTTTAGGGGGGCTTTAGCTGCTCTATTACAATCTTACTGGTTCTGTAGAAATGCACTCTTTTCAAATAATACCACATAATCAGTGTACGGCTTAACACAATTATTAATATTGCTTCTTTCCTCTATAGTTTCCATATAGTCCTTCTCATCTGTACTTTGATATTTTGACCTCCCATTACTAAGAGGCTTTTCATTCCATTCAACTAGGATAGATTCCTTGAAAGCTTTCCAGCCAGCCAACCAGGACCCCTGAATCCATCCTAAACACTGAACTTCAAGTGACAACATCACTAAGAAAAATAACGTGTCATAATCTAAGCCTGTTAAAACACATGACTAAGAAAAATAGGCAATTTTACATTCGGGAGAACTGTCAGCACTTGAATCAAGAGACTAATCCTAGGTGGGGGCCAGGGAGATGGCTCAGTGTAATAAGTGCTTCCCTGGCAAGCGCAAGGGCCTGAGTTCAACCCCTGGTTTGGGGGGGGGGGAGAAAAAGAGAGAGAGAGAGAGACTAATCCTAGCCTCATTAATTTTTTGTTTTGAATTTTCTTTTTTTTTTTCCTTGGTGGACCCGAGGATTGAACTCAGGCCCTTGCGCTTACCAGGAGTTTTGAATTTTCTAAAACAAAAACAAAAACACATTAATTTATTTGGTACAGGGTCTTACTACACAGCCTGGACTTGTAGTGATCCTTCTGTCTCAGCCTCCCCAGTGCTGGGATTACAGGCATGTGCCACCATGCCAACTTTTGGTAGCTGGCACAGTGTGCTCAGGGTTCCGGGGCCAGCATGGCATGCAGTACTGGGGATGAACCCTGCTTGCCAGGCAGGCACTTCGACCACCAAGCTATCCCCCAATCCCTCTCAGCCTCATTTAAAAGAAGGACACCACACTCTGTCTTCTGAGATGACGAAGTGGAGTAAACACCAATACTGATGTATCATTGCCCAAAATATTTAGCTTGAGTATAATCAAGTCTCCAGCTCTTTCAGTTTATAAGAAATACAGAGGGCTGGAGATTGTAGCTTCCCTGGCAAGTGCAAGGGCCTTAGTTCAACCCCTGGTTCCACCAAAAAAGACATTACTGAGATAACTGAGGAAATGTAATAACAGTCTGGATATTTATGATCACAATGTACTTGAGCCAGACATGTTGATACATGCCTATTTTCCCAGCATTCCAGAGGCTGAGGAAGGAGAATCGCTGAGTTCCAGGCAAGCCTGGACTATATACCAAGACTATCTCCAAAACAAAAAATCCCAAGTTTTTTTTGTGAAAATGATCTTATCAAACAACACCAAGTGTATATATAAATAAACAAATGCAGTAAAACATCAACTGCAGTATCTAGGCGGGATATTTTACATAGCTTTTCCTTGTACCATTCTTTAATTTTTTTTTTTTTTTTTTGCGGAACCGGGGATTGAACTCAGGCCCTTACTGAGCCATCTCCCCGGCCCCCTTTTAAGAGGTTTTTTTTTTTTTCTTTAATTTTTTTGATTTTGAAGACTTTTTTAAAAAAATCAGAGCAGACAGCACTAATATATACCAGAGAACAACAGAGAAACTTGTGTTCTTAAAAAGCAGCACTCTGTGGTAACTGTGGTGGTTCTCTTTCAGGAAACAGAGATATTGGGCTTTGGCCTATTAAATGCGTGACTTGTGGTGGTGTGACACAGTGCACAGTTCTTAGCATAAACAGATCTCTAAACCTTCCTTTTTTTTTTTTTTGCAGTACCAGGGATCGAACTCAGGACCTTGAGTTTGCCAGACAAGCACTTATTCCACTGAGCTATCTCCTCGGCCCCCAGATCTCTAACCTTTAAACAGAAACTCTGACCACAAAGATTATGCTAGCGCATAGTATAGATGAAATACTCTACTGTTAAAAGCAGTAACAATGAAGTAATTTATTGGTCAGCCCTCTCAGGTGTGGTGGTGTACACCTATGGCTCCAGCACTCAGGAGGCTGAGGCAGGAGGATCGCTTCGAGTTCGAGGTCAGCCTGGGTTATATACAATAAACTCAAGGCCAGTCTGAACTACAGTGAGACCCTGTCTCAATACCTTTCATCACCCCATCCCTCTGAGACAATAAGTCCTTCCCAGGCATCTTTCCTTAGTGTTGCTCCTGCCTCTGAGAGGCTATGTGCTTAAGTTTTTTTTTTTTTAAACAACTTTTTTTTTTAATTTTTTTATTTATTTGAGAGAGAGAGAGAGAGAGAGAGAGAGAGAGAGAGAGAGAGAGAGGTGTGTGTGTGGCCAGCTCAGCCCACCAGGGGGCGGGGCTGGCTGGCATGTGGTGCTGGGGGATTGAACCGCGGTCCCTGATGCCTTGCCAAGCTTGTTCCAAGTAGGTGCTTTAGACCACTGAGCCATCTCTTCAGCCCCTGTGCTTAAGTTTTTAACAAGCTAATTTCAGCCTGAAAGACCACTGCTGATTTTCACTTGAGTAATTTATTAGTAACTTTCAAAAGTGGGCATTCTTTCAAATAACAACTATTCTGGAACAAATCTAGATCTGGGCATGCACACTCCAGGATCAGAACTGCACAGAAACTGGAGATTCTTTATTGTATAATCTGAGTAATTTTACAACGAATGTGTTTTGCTCAGTTACAGGCCCTGCTTCCCACTGAGGAGAAATGGTAACACAGGCAGTTTTTAGTGTATCAGTGTATTGCATAAATGTTAGTGTGTAAGACTTATCAGGAATTGTGGCAGTTCTCCACAGAAACAAAGTAACAGACGATCCTAATGCCAGGATAGTTGACAAGACCATACCAGTAGATTAGGCAGAAGTGAACTGTGACAAATTTTAAACAGTACTTCTTCCTTTTTTGGGGGTGGAGGGTAGTTGAGGCAGAAGCTCACCACATAGTCCAGGCTGGTCTTGAATTTATGGAGATTCTCCTGCCTCAGCCTACTGAGTACTGGTATTACAGGCATTATGCCACCATGCCTGGTTCTCTTTAAAAATAATGATTCCAAGTCATTTCAATGGAGAAAGACAGAAATTTTGGTCATTTCTAGCAGCAAAATAGAATTTATGCCCAGGAAAAGAGATAAATCCACATTAATAGCTGAGGTACTACAATATGCCAAGGGGCTGCCCAGACTTTCCTGAGTGTCAGTGTTTTTAAACCTAATTATTATTAAAGCATGTTACATTATCCCCTGGGTAATAAATTTAATATTAATCTCTCAAATTTCCTTTGGTTGAAAATTTTAAAGAAAGAATATGGTTATATAGCCAAAGACTAATTGGACAACCTTTCTAAATGGTGCAATGTTACCTAAAATAAAAAAAAAATCTGGCACTACCTGTTAACATGCCCTCTTCCACCCTGTCCTGGGAACTGAACCCAGCATGTTCACAGTAACTACATCTCTGTCTCCAATCCTTTTAGAGATGGGTTCTTGCTGGGCTGATAGGTTGCCCAGGCTGAGCTTAAACTTCTGATGTTTTTGTCTCAGCCTTCCAAAATACTGGGATTACAGAACAGCTTCATTTATATGCATGTAAAATGCACACACATACACAAACGGCAGAGTGTTACATACATACACCAATTCTGCATTTTAAATATATTTCAAATGTGTACTAAAAATACGTATTTTTGGTTTTTGGGCTGGCTCAGGCTGCCTTTGGGGCGGGTCTGGAAGGCATGGGGAGCTGGGATCAAACCGCGGTCCCCTGTGCCTGACTAGGTTTGCCCTGGCAGGCGTTAACCAACTGAGCTAACTCGCAAGCCCCACAAAATACAATTTTTAAAAACGTACAAAACATTTGAAACAGTAAACACAGTAACATGCTGCAGAAATATATCCTCTCTACACAACCTTTTAAAGTTCTGCAATGTAAAATATTTGTAGTAACAAAATTCTAAAGCTGGGCATGGCCTGGGGATACAGCTCAGCTGCATAAACACCTGCCTGGTGAGTGCAAGGTCCTGAGTTCCATCCCTGGTACTTAAAAAAAAAAAAAAAGTGGCTAATCTAAAACTGGGTATGGTGGCATACACCTGTAATCCCAGCACTTGGGAGGATGAGGCAGGAGGATCCTGGTGAGTTCAAGGCCAGCCTAGGCTACAAACTTAAGTTCAAGGCCAGCCTTGTCTACAAAGCAAGACCCTATCTTAAAAAGACAGAGAATAAAACAAAAGAAACTAGAAGCTTACTGTCTTTCAGTGTCATGGTTGAACATGATTGTATATCCACTCACTGGAATGTTACACAATTATCTCTTTTTTAAAGACAGGGCGTCACTACAGAGGCCAGAATGGTTGCCAACTTTGTGATCCTCCTGGCTCAGTCTCTTAAATGCTGGTACCCAGGCATGCACCACCATGCAAGGTATAATTTTTTTTTTTTCCCCCGGTACCGGGGATTGAACTCAGGACCCTGTCCTTGCCAGGCAGGCACTTATTCTACTGAGCTATCTTCCTGGCCCCACGCAAGGTATAATTTACATATTTTTCTACACTAATAAGAAACTTCGTTTTGGTACTGGGACTCAAACTCAGGACCTTATGCTTGCCAGGCAAACCTGTATATCACTAAGTTACATACCTATTCCTATACTTACCTATTTACATAAACCTGCACATGCTGTATTAATAAGCGAAGAGATTAGATAGAATCGTAAACATTCAGTGATATTATTTTGCAATTCTTTACACAAGGATTTTTAATGACATAAATTACAAAATTCACACTTTTTTTGGGGGGGGGCTGAATGCCTTCAAGGCATGTCTGGCTGGCTTGTGCTGTGGGGATAGAACCACAGCAACCTGAGCCTGACTGCTTTGTTGAAGCAGCCACTTAAAGAACTGAGCTAAGGGGCAGGCCCCCTCACACGTGTTATAAAATTACTAGGAAATACATTTACATCAGATCTTAGTGTAGCTGACTTACATTTAATATCTGCATACATATGGCTGATTGTAAATCTATCTTTGCCTTCAGGTGCCCAAGCGATTCTTTCTGCCATGAGGTACAGAGCTCCATCCTGTTTCTTCTGGCGCACCTTCTTTACGACCAGCAAAACTTCTTCAGATGAGGTCGCCATGATGGCTTAAGGTGCTAATAGAAAGAAATGAAGAAAAATGTGTCTGACACATCCATTAAGAGTGGCTTTACTGACTTCTAGTACCTCCCTAAGCTAAAATCTAAAATGCAAGATATAAACAGGAGGAAGGAAAAGATTCTTTTATTCAAAGTTAAAGTTTGCCCCACAACATAGGTTTGAGTTCACCTCACACTTCAGTGACACTTGACAATTTTTAAAGCCATTTCCACATATGCAAATAATGTCATCTTATTTTCTTCAGCTCTCCTGTATCATAAATACAAAATCTGACTATAAACATACAATCTTAGATTTACTCTATATTTAGAACTACAGTATTACAAAGGAGCCAGGAAGATAGCTCGGTGGCTTTAAGCGCCGGCTTGGCAAGTGCAAGGTCCTGTACTTGATCCTCAGTGCGGGGGGGGGGGGGGGGGGGGGGGGGAGAAGTACAAAGGATCCTAATGAAAATTTGTTGCAATCAAAATACATTTAAGCCAGGCCTACCTTGCTGGCCCCACCCCCAGGGCGATCTGAGCTAGCAATTAAGACTGGGCATGGTGGTGTGTGCCTGTAATTCCAGCTCTTGGGAGGGCTGTAAACAGGCAGATCACTACTAGTCTGATGTAGTAGTGAGACCCTGAATGCCCTGTAGACCCTTCCCTAAAAAATACAAAAACCCCAAGACAAAACACATTTAAGGTAGCTGGGAGTGGTGGCACATGCCTATAATCCTAGCACTCAGGAGGCTGAGGCAGGAGGATCATTGTGGAGGGAAATCAGCCTAGGCTACCAAGTCAACTCAGGCCAGCCTGAACTGCAAAGGAGATCTTGTCTTAAAAAGACAAAGCAAAATAAAACCAACAAATTTAAGTCACAGAATTTGTGTGAACATTTCAAAACCACAGTGCCACAGCTAAAAATCACACCCAGGTCACCGTTGTCTTTTTTTTTGTATTTTAGTACAGCGTCTACAGGGTCTCACTACACAGATCGGACTTGTGGTGATCCTCCTGTTTCCAGCTTCCCAAACACTGGGATTATAGGAGTCCCTCTAGGTGGGGACTCAGGCTGGCTCAGGCAGCCCCCTGGGGGCAGGGCTGGTGTGGCATGTGGTTCTGAGGATGGAACCGTGGTCCCTGCAAGCTTGCCTAAGCAGGCACTTTTGAGTCTGCTGAGCTATCTCGCTGACAAGGGATCAGCAGTTTGAGTTCAGCATGGGCAACTTAGCGACACAGAGACCTTGTCTTTTAAAAAAAAGTTTTTGGGATGTAACAAAGTGCAAAGGCCCCGGGTTCAATTCTAGTGTCACAAACAAAACAGAACAACTATCCAGGCCTGGGGATGCAGCTCACTGCCAGACTGTATGCATATCATACTATGTCCTGGATATGACCCCCAATGATCATGTATGCATGTTCAAAATCACTGAAAAAAATAGATCAGAGGTAAGTAAACACTGGGCACAACAGGTCCAGGTCAATTGTCTCATGCTAATTTGCTTGGCAAGCTTCCCTGGTCATGTGTGTCACTACTGTTAATTATATAAAGACTAATTTTAGAAGGGTTGACAGAACCACTGAGGCTATCTATCCTACAAGAGTTTCTGTGATCTCCAGGTTCCCTGAAGTACAGTCCTTGGATGGCAAGCACTCTTCCAAACAGAACTCTGTAAGAACCATAGAACATTTCATTTATGAAGACTATTGTAGTAGACCATAAATAAATATAGTCAGAGAAGATCTTGCATTACTTAACAGATTATTTTCTGAGCTTGGTGTGGTGAGGCATGCCTGTAATGCCAGCACTTGCCTGTAATCCCAGCACTCAGGAGGCTGAGGCAGGAAGATTATTGAGAAACAGAGGCCATCCTGGGTTACACAGTGAGTTCAAGGCCAGCCTGAACTGCATAGCAACACCATCTCAAAAAGGCAAAAAACAGAAACAAAACCAAAACCTTTATGACATAATGTCTGTCAAGGATAGAGAGGTAGCTTAAAGGTAGAGTATATGCTGAGAAGGTGCAAGGCTCTGGATTCAATTCCTGACAGTGGATGAAATAATCTGTCACTAGAATTCTTTAAACAGCAAAACCCTATAGGAAAA
>NW_004524643.1:11826087-11832854 GCF_000260255.1 Octodon degus | reverse complement strand
CATACCCGGTTTCAGTGGTTCGCATGGGGCTGGCAAAGCATGCAGTACTGGGGATTGAACCCTGGTCCCTCTGCTTGCCAGGCAGGCGCTTAAACTGCCAAACTATCTCCCCGGCCCTGTAATTTATCTTATGTAAGTTTTAAATATGTATCCTTGAAAAACCGCAAACTTATATAAGGGAAGGGCAGACGCTGCATGTGTTATATTCACTAGAATACAGCACACAGCAGTGCAAAGTTGGCCCACAGGAAGAGTTCAGCAAGTATCAGTGACATTTTGTAAGATTTCTATGGTTAAGAGAACTCTGACCTGGCAAGGCATGACCAGCAGCCCTTGCCTATGTGTTCTCTGGTTACACTCCAGAAAGCACTGTATCTCTCAAAGCACAGATGAGAGTACCATTTCTCACACAGATCTCTGGCTAATGCCCTTTAAGGAAATAGGTACAGAAATACTTCGAAATAGCTGAATAGAAATCTTTTTTTTTTTTTGCGGAACCGGGGATTGAACTCAGGCCCTTGCACTTGCCAGGGAAGCACTTATTGTACTGAGCCATCTCCCCGGCCCCTGAACAGAAATCTTTACTGCATTTATTTTTTCATTTTTTACTGCATTTCTATGTTCCCATTACCAAATCCCCTTCCAAAGTCTAGATAAATGCAGAAAGAAAAAGGCAACAAGTGAGATAATACCTCATCACCTTTATCCTTTTATCTGCAAAACAAAAATGGAACTCTGGAATGCTGCTTGCCCCCAAGCAATACAAGAATGTTTCAACATTGCAACATTGCAGGAACCGGACCTCAGAGTGTACAAAGTAACCAAAATGTACTGTTTTAGTAACAGTTGCACAAGCAAGCAAGATATTAAGGAGAACACATAGGGTAACCTAAGGTCAAATACTTTTTTAAAAAAATTACAAATACTTTTTTACTCTTTCATCTTATAGCAGTGCAGGGAAGGCAAAAGGAAAACCTGCCAGATGCAGGACACAGTCAAAGGGGCTGATGTCCACTAATAATAAATACTGCTTGCTAACAAGGGTGTGCTGGCAAGAAAAGGGAAGAAAAATCAGTCAGTAATCAAAGTGGAGAAAAAATGGACCATTAAATCAATACGACACATCAATGCTTGAGGAGACAGGAGTAAGAGTACAAAGGCAGGTCTAAAAGCATTATCTGTAAGGTAGAAATGGTGGCAAAACTGTTAGGAAAGCTCAAGGGACACCAGACAATATTCTGATGGTAGAGGAATGGAAAATGGAATGGTAAACTAGCAGAGGAAAGGGAAGTCCTGAATCATTCACAAATGCAGTTGGACCACCTATTTCAGTACTATTTGATTGAGGGTCTGGCTACGCAGTTGAGACTCTTGTGATCCTCCTGTTTTGGTCTCCCCAGCACTGGGATTACAGGTGTGCACCACCATACCTAATTTCAATGGCTGGCACCACACTCCCCAGGTTCTGGGACAGGCACAGCCATGTGGTACTGGGGATCAAACCTGGGTCCTTGTGCTTCCCAAGCAAGCACTTAAACTGCAGAGCTATCTCACCAATCATATTGCACTACTTTTAACTGAATCTTCTCTTCCACCAATTTTCTTAGTATTTTCAAAGAGCACTTCCCTGCATTTGGTATAATTTTACTTTTACATGTACACTGAAATGTGTATTTAATAACATCAAGACAGACTCACATGTATCATTTATTGCTAAAAGTTAACTAAGTTACAGATCCTTTTAAGGATTAATTTAAGGTAGGCACGGTAATGCACAGCCTCCACAGGCTAGTCTCGAACTCACAGCAATCCCTCTACATCAGTCTACTGAGTGCTGGGATCATACAGGTGTATGCTACCACACTGGCCTTATACCCCTTTAATCTTTTTTTTTTTCCTTCTTTCACATAGTACTGGGTATTGAAACCACAGTCTTCAAGCTCCAGAGTTATTAAATTTTTTTTCTTTTTTTATTTTGAAAGAGTCTCACTGAAACCCAGATGGAGCTTGACTTTGCAATCCTCCTGCCTCAGCCCCTTGAGTTCTGGGATCACAGATGTGCACCATCATATCTGGGTTCTTTGAAACGTTTAGAAAGAGACAAGGTGTACACAGTGATGAATGCCTGTAATTCTAGCACTTGGGAGGCTAAGGCAGGAGGATCGCTGCTAGTTCAAGGCCAGCCTGAACTACAAAGCAAGACCCTCTGTTAATAAAAAAAAAGAAAGAAAGAAATGCAGTCAGGCATGTGGTACAAGCTTGCCTAAGCAGGCACTTTAATCTGCTGAACTATCTGGTCGGCCTGCAAGTTATATTTCAAATTATCCAGCCTATTTTTGTTTTCACAGTGCTGGGGTGGAATACAGGGCTTTGATATATTAAGTAAGGACTGTACTTCTTGGCTATATCCTCAGCCCCAAACCACTTAGTTTTAGGTTTCTAATTTTTTTTTTTTAAGGTTTTCTTTTGGTACTGCGGATTGAATCCAGGGCCTGTGCACTGAGCTCCACACCAGGGTAGCCCCCATTCTCAAAATTTTCACCAAAGGTCTTTGTGCCAAGTTACTAAATTGTCTAGGCTGAGTTTGAATTTATATTCTGTCTCAGCCTTCCTGAGTTTGACAAAAATTAAGTATATATTTCCTCTTCCCAACATTATTTTACAGACAGTAAAATTAGGTGTTGAAAAGTCAATCAGATATGTCCTCTCGCTCAATTTAGGCTCTGAGAACTACAGAGAAGTCATATAAAATAATTACACAGTCCACGTACTGATGCTCTATGACAAACTCGGCAGGACTAAAACTGGGAGTGCGTGGACTGGCTCATGCATTAATCGGCTTTCAAGGGCGGTAGGATTGACAGGTAGAAGCAACGGCCAGAGCTCTTCTTACAGTAACCAGACGACTGAACAGCACATTTCCTAACGGGACGGGTCTCTACGCACGGGGACGGCCATTACTTCCTTCGTTCTCCTCGGGCAAGTCCAAACATGGCTTTGGGTTAACCTTTGAGTCACTGATCTCAGTGAAAGGACAAGATTCCTTTAGGCAAGTAGATCAGGAATCGGATCTCCTCTTTCCTGCTTCGAGATAAGGGCAAACGAAACGGCAAGCTTGGGCGTTGTGGAGGCTGCGACAGCAACGAGGGAAAAAGGGACAAAATCCGCGCCCTCCCGCGACCCCCGGGCCTGTCAGCACTTCACCGCCCACCCACCCCCATTCTTTACCTTAAACTTACCGGGTGGAAGATTCAGCCTCCGGCAAGGAGTAACTTAGTTGAATTTGGTCGCGCTTCACTGCGCTTCTTACAGCCGCTGCTGTAAAGAGGTTGAAACCCAGCGGCTGCAGCCGTCGCCACCGCCTCTGTTACTGGGGGGTCTCGCCTCCATCGCTGGCTGCGAGGTCTCTGAGGGCACGTGACCGGAAGTGCTAAGGCGGCGCTTGAAGGACACGTGACCCCAGAGCGTGGCCGCCATGACACCTTCCGTTCGTTGTCTCCCTCCCCCACCAGTTCCCGCCTGTTTCGTTTCCTCTGTCTGGTCTCCGGCGCTGAAGCGTTCTGGGTTCCGACGTGGCCCACGCATTTGGCCTAGCGGTGCTCCGGTGTCGGTTAGCGGCATTTCTCCAGTTCACGGCTGCCCGCCGACTGCAGGCCGTAGGGAGCGTAATTGCGACCGCGGCCTCAGGGGGAGGGTCCACACGTAGGGAGGGGCGTAGGCATCACGTGACGAGGAAGTGCCGTTAACCGCGTTGTCGCGCGTCCCGGGCGCTCTTGGATGACGTAAGGCGGGGAGGGGCGGGGCAAGGAGGAAACTCGAGCTCAGGTTCCGCTGTCAGTGCAGGGTGAGTGACGGAAATAGGGAAGTGGGTCCGACCTCTTGAGAATTGCGAGCGGCAGGCCTGGATGTGGCGGAGCAGAGCTGGGACGTCTGGGCTGCTGTTCTGTGAACCTGGCTGTGAAAACTTGGTAATCGGGGCTCCTCGCTTCTGGACTTCTGAATTTAGTATTAAAGTTAACTGCACCTAACAAGGTAGTAGATTCGCTGAATGAGTTTCGGAAACTATTATTCATTCCTGTATCTTCCTTGGTGCATACAGATTGAATGAATGCGTGAACTAATGAGCGCGCTGTTTCTCTGAGACGAAGTTCTGCGATCGTTATTTCTTGCGTAGAAAGATCTCTTTATGGAAATAAAATCTTATTCCTTTCCCTGGGCATCACTACAATTTTTGCTTATTTCTTTCGCCGCCTCCTCCCCTTCCTCCCACGCACCTAGTGGGCCGAAGACAACGCAGTGATTTGCATTTGATGTGTGAACAGCACACGCAGCGCCCCTCTCTTTTCTGTACTGCCATTAAACAATCCGGGGAACTTGTAAGATGACTCGGGCTGTATTCAGGAGTTCTACGTGATATTTATTTTTTTGTGACCCCTGGACAAGCCAGCCTTTTAAGAAGTCATTTCAGTGACTGGTATTTCTTGCCATTTTCCATGGCTTTTTTTTTTTTTTTTTTGCTAAGTTAGAGCCGTGTTATTTCATAGCAGTAACATTTAAACTCAGCTTTACAGAAAGATAGGAGCTTTGTTAGATGGCGGAAGATTGAGCAGACAGCATACAGTATGTTAAATCACGGAGGCGCAAGTTCATAGAATGAAAGAGGAACTCAAGATAGTCCAGTAACGCTGGAGAGGTTAAGATGGGAAATGAAGCTGGAGAAAGGGGGAGCGATGGGGTCATATTATCTAAGGTTTCTTCTGTTTGGGGCGACTACAGTAGTAGTTACAAATCTGTTTTAAATTTTGGCTATTCAGGAAGTGGAGAGGTTTGGTCTCACAAGGCTTGTGGAATAATTGAAATGTCTTCACTTTACCACCCATCACTTTTTTTTTTCCAATTCTTGTTTACTAGTGTCTGCCCTCAACACCTTACTAGAATTATATGATCTCCCATCTCTAGTATTTTTCTGTTGTCTACTAAAGTTTAAGTTCTTTAATTTTTTTTTTTTTTTTTTTAAGACAAGAGTCTCACTCTGTGTAGTTCAGGCTGGCCTTGAGCTCCCTGGGATCCTCCTGCCTCAGTCTCCAAGTGCTGCGCTTATGGATGAACACTATCACCTTTCCCAGCTAAATTCCTTATTTTTTCCCCCTTTCCCCCCAAAATTCCTTATTTTGAGATTCAAAAAGAGAGGGGCTGGGGAGATGGCTCAGTAGAATAAGCACTTGCCTGGCAAGCGCAAGAACCTGAGTTCAACCTCTGGTTCCGCCAAAAAAAAAGAAAAGAAAAGAGAAAAAGCAAGCAGGCAACAAAAGGTAGATATAGAGACGGAAAAGTGTAAAATACATAGGAAAAATGCTCATCTTTAGTTGAAACACAGAAAACAATGATTAGTAATTTGGACCCAACCTGCAAAATACTTTGAATCTCATAAAAGAGTGAATGAATGAATGCATGTTTCTGAAAAAGTTCAAAAAAACCCCAAAGTATAAACAAAAATAAGTCTAGATATTTATGATCATATTCTCTGAAACTTGATTGCTTTTTATACTTTATTTGATAGGTAACAAAACATTGAGAAAAATATTTTTTTTTTTTTTTTTTTTTTTTCAGAACCGGGGATTGAACTCAGGCTGTTGCACTTGCCAGAGAAGTGCTTATTCCACTGAGCCATCTCCCCAGTTCCAAATATATCACTTTCTTTTTTTTTTTTTTCGAACCGGGGATTGAACTCAGGCCCTTGCACTTGCCAGGGAAGCGCTTATTCCACTGAGCCATCTCCCCAGCCCTAAGAAAAATAAAATTAATGAGTAGAATTTTCTTAAAATTACTTTTTTCTGGAAATTGGTGCCATTTGACAAATAATATTCTAGTGAAAGTAGTTAAATAGATAGAAACTCTTCTGTTACTTTACACCTTGGGTATTTGACATTAGCTCCCCTGCATTGTTGTTATTGTTGTTTTTGCCTGCATCAGATGCTACATTGTATTTTTACCCCTGTTCATTTCCACCTGGTTTCTTTTGTTGGAGTTGTTATTTTTTGGTGCCAATTCCCTGTGCCTTGTCATTTAGTACATTGTTGGAGTTATTCAGCATCTCCATGGTGCTGTTGGTAGGCCTGAGAGATGGCAGAGGACTGTTGTTGTTGAACACTGTTAAATTATTTGCTGATAGTTTTAGGTTTTGCTGATAAGGGTTTATTATTTGAGACCTTTGCAGAAAGTTACATTTTAATGAGAAACTCCTAAAGACCTAAGGTTTACAGCTCAAAGAAATACAACAAGGTTTGTTCCTTTAACTTCAAAAGAGTTGGGCCAGTTTTCTTTTGAAATCTTACAGTCCTCTTTACCTACTCAGGCTTATAGAGGATGCCCTGGAGTAGGGTGGAATAGGGTTATGGAGGGCCTTGGGATTCCAGACCTGACCCTGGGAGTAGGGAGGTCCTTTTCTCATGTCTCCTGTCCTCACCCATTCATTTTATGCTTCCTGAATGTATGGTGATCTTCTTCAATTAATTTTTGCAGGTTTTATTCAGGGGACGAACACTGTGCTTAAAACTTCCTTTCTGGCTAAATGCCTTTTGTGCCAGTGATCCCAGAGACCTATAGCCATGTGCTTGCAGAGTTTGAGTCACTGGACCCGTTACTCTCAGCTCTGCGGCTGGACTCCAGTCGTCTAAAGGTAAGCTTCTCAATCCTTCTATTTTATTTTATTTTTTAAAAATTTTATTTATTTATGTGTGTGTGTGTGTGTGTGTGTGGCCAGCTCA
>NW_004524643.1:11822304-11825187 GCF_000260255.1 Octodon degus | reverse complement strand
CCAGGGGGCGGGGCTGGCTGGCATGTGCTGGGGGATTGAACTGCGGTCCCTGTGCTTTGCTAAGCTTGTTCTATGTAGGTGCTTTAGACCACTGAGCCATCTCACCAGCCCCTGTCTTGGCTTTTAGTAATAGTTGTAGTATATGTATTCTGACTCCACTCTTTTTTTGAGATGGGGCTTGCTATACAATTCAGGGTGGCTTTGGACTCGAGGTGATCCTCCTGCCTCAGCCTTCTGAGTGTGGGGATAACAGGCGTGGACCATCATGTCCAGCTCTGACTCCAGTTTTAATATCCCATATAACATCCCAAGCAAGAATGAAAGGGCCCAAGAGCAGAGACTTAGTTGTCTTCACACTGCATTTCATCTGGAAAAGGCAGAGCTTCCTAGGAAGTCCTCAGCGGAATTAGTCTTCTTAGCTGGGCTTGGGTCACGTGGCTACAGCTGGCAGGCAGAGAACCTGGGAAAGTGACTAGTTTCTTCTGATTCGGGACAGAAGGCAACAGTGTTGGAGAGGTTCGGTTCGGGAAGGTCTCTTAGTGAGCCAGTAACTTTCGCCAGGGTACTGGGCATAGCATGACTGCTGCTTTCCCTGAGCATCCAAGAGAGAAATCAGGAGGCCTAGGGTGTGGGAAGAGCTGGTGGCACAGTGACCTGCGTGTGTGCCCGCCACGGTTTTGTTGGCTTTTGGGCTGTGGGTGTCTTGGGACAACTATGCAGACTTGGGATGGCAAGAGTGGTGAGAGTGGGGCTGGAGAGATGGCTCAGTGGTCTAAAGCACCTACTTGGAACAAGCTTGGCAAAGCACAGGGACCGCGGTTCAATCCCCCAGCACCACATGCCAGCCAGCCCCGCCCCCAGGTGGGCTGAGCTGGCCACACACACACACACAGACACACACACAAACTAAAAAAAATGTAATAAATAAAAAAATAAAAGAAATATTAAAAAAAATTAAAAAAATATTATTAAAAAAAAAAAAGAGTGGTGAGAGTGGTCGCAGTTCGCATTATCCTCTGGTGACTTCCTTGATTGTTCCCCTTTCAGTCGCCTTTAGAAGAAGCCCGCCACTCTGCACAGAATACTAAGCTTCTGCCAAAGACAAAATGACTCATTTATACCCACAGCCAATTGAGAGTTTTTGAGATTCAGCAAAACGTTTTAAAACAAAATGTCCTTTGTTTGGTTATTTTTCAACCTTGTAGAATTAGAGTGAGTGCCATTGTGCGGCGTCCATCTGTCAGGGGTGCTGGGGGGCGCGGGGGACTGAGCACAAGGCTCGTCTTTCTTTCCGGCGGGGAGTTCCTTTGGTTAAGTGGCTGCGAGCGCCTCCCGCTTGTCTCTTCCCACGTTTTCAGTGCACCAGCATAGCCGCGTCTCGGAAATGGCTGGCTCTGGGCAGCTCAGGAGGAGGAGTGAACCTCATTCAGAAGGAAGGCTGGAAGCACAGGCTTCTTCTATCCCACCGGGTAAGATGGAAGGGAGCCCCGTCACGGGCCTCTCAGAGTCTCGTTCGTAAATACGAGTTTCGCCAGGGTAATTCATTATTTAGAATAAAAGAAGGTTGTAAAGCTTGGGATTCTAAAAGCATTCTTCCTTTTGTGCCCCAGGAAGGCGCAATCGCTCAGGTTGCCTGTTGTTCACATGATGATAATTACGTTGCGGTAGCTACCAGGTGAGAAATAGTTTTCAAACTATGTGACCTTTTCTGAAGACATTTTCAGCTGGCCAGTATGTTGTTAGGGTGAGCAGTCACCTCGATTTGCCAGTGCTGTCCCTGTGTTAGCACCGAAGGTCCTGTGCCCGGGAAGCCTCTCAGGCCATGGCCACCCAGTGCGGGCAGCTGGTCATCCCAGTGTTCGTGAAGAATGCTAATTTGAGGCCACAATTCAAAGTCCTTAAAAAAGAAAGGGACCGGAGATAATCTGGACCGTTAAGTTCTCCTATTACTCTGGTTTGGTGACTCAGTACAAAGCAATTAATACCTTAACTTTCACTTCCTTTTTTTCTGAAGAGGAAGTGTTTCCGTATGTAGGTAATATAGTTGATGTTCTACCGTTACATCTTATCCTTCTTACCACTGCCACAAATTTGTTTTTGTGACTCAACTTTGCAGTCAAGGTCTTGTGGTCATTTGGGAATTAAATCAGGAGCATCGTGGGAAGCCGGAGCGAATTTATGTGTCTTCAGAACACAAAGGCCGAAAGGTTACGGCTCTCTGCTGGGACACAGCTATTCTTAGAGTGTTCATAGGTGACCACGCGGGGAAGGTCTCTGCCATCAAACTCAATACTTCTAAACAAACAAAGGTGAGAGCCACTCTAGTGCCCTGTCAATACGGTGAGCTATTAGGCATTGTCTTACAGTATTTGGGATTACAGGGTGCAGTTTTATTTATTTTTTGTGTATTTTAGTACAAGTACTACAGGGTCTCACAGATTGTAGTGATCCTCCTGTTTTTATCCTCCCAAGCCCTGGGATTGCAGATGCCTCCGCCATACCCAGTCTCGATCACGGTCTCAGCAGTGCCTGGGGAGCTGGGCTGGTACAGTAGCTACTATTATCTATAAGATTCATTAAAAAAAGATTCATTTAAGTAAAATATTTTGTAATATAGGGCTTTTTTTTTTTTTCTAGAACCGGGGATTGAACTCACGCCCTTGCACTTGCCAGGGAAGCGCGTATTCCACTGAGTCATCTCCCCGGCCCCAGTATAGGGCTATTAACAAAAAATAGATACCTGTTTACTGTTAGTATAAATAAAATCCCTTAAAACTGGGTGTGGTGGCATGTGGTTGTAATCCCAGCTCTACAGAGACTGAGACAGGAGGATCACTACGAGTAGAGCTGTGCAGTGAGACCCTGTACCAAGTAAGTAAGTAA
>NW_004524643.1:11820029-11821549 GCF_000260255.1 Octodon degus | reverse complement strand
GGTGCTGTAATTGTGGCCTGAGAGGCTGAGGTGGGAGGATGAAGCGTCTGAGGCCAGCATGGGCAGTTTATTTTTTTTTATTTTTTGTTTGTGTGTGTGTGTGGGGCTAGCTCAGCCCACCAGGGGACGGGGCTGGCTGGTATGTGGTGCTGGGGGATTGAACCGCGGTCTGGTGCTTTAGACCACTGAGCCATCTCACCAGCCCCCAGCATGGGCAGTTTAGTGGAACTTCATCTCCAACAAAGGTGGCGAGGAGGAGATTGTGTCTGTGTGTTTATATTTTAATGAAAAGCATTTCTTTGTTTTCTCCCCTCCCTTTTAGGCAGCTGCTGCCTTTGTGATGTTTCCTGTTCAGACGATAATAACAGTTGACTCCTGTGTTGTCCAGCTGGACTATTTGGAGGGAAGACTGCTTGTATCTTCCCTTACTCGATCCTTCCTGTGTGACACTGAGAGGTATGTTGACCAACCAAGAGCTGTTAGTATACAGTTGTAGGGCTGGAGGGGTCTTAGAAGTCATCTTGCCTAAACTCCCCTAGTTAATTACACATATATTAATAAGGAGTCAATGAAATGCAAGCTGATGTTAGAGAGTGGAGAGGAGATGGAGGTGACTGAGACAGTCTGGAAAGTGACTAAGACAAGTAAGTACTCAGTGAGGCCGCCCCATGTGTGATGTGGGTGGGCCCCATAGAAGATCTCTTTCAAGGTGAAGAGTCAGGCCAGGTGTGGTGGCACATACCTATAATCCTAGAATTGGGGAGGTGGTGGCTGAGGCAGGAGGGTCACTTTGAGTTCAAGGCCAGCCTGGGCTACAGCAAGACTCTGTCTCAAAAAAGCTTAAACAAATTCTCCACAAAACCCAGAAAAGTCAGTGTGAAGAGCCGAGAAGGCTCTTTTTTGGAGACACAGTCTTGCTATGTAGTTCAGGCTGGCTTTGAACTCACTTTATAGCCCAGGCTGTACAAATGAGATTGAGTTGAATGTAATTTTCACTCAACAAACATTTAACTTTGTTCCTCTGGATACTTAGTGATGGGTTCTGGCCCTAGTGTAAATTGTTAAATCATGGTGGTCATCTAATAGTGCTGAAGCCCTTAAAACAACAGCTTATCTTCCCAGAGACCACCTCTCCCCTTCTTCTCCACCTCAGCCCAGGGTGCACTTTCCTTTCAGCTTTCCTGCCACCTCAGGGAAGGCCCCAACCAGCTCCTCAGGTATATCTAAGCATCCCCTTCAAACTTCACCCCTGGCAAAAGGCCATAAAAGCCTCAGCCTCCCTTTGTTCTAATTGAAAGAACTTCTTATCTTCCCCATGTTCTTTCTGTGTCCTCAAAGAAAATAAAGCCCCTTTCCCTTCTCCCTTCTCCCTTCTTCCTGTTTCTCCACTGTACTGTGTGCCTGAAAAAAACTACCATTTAACACTGTTAGGGGCTGGGGAGATGGCTCAGTGGAATAAGTGCTTCCCTGGCAAGCGCAAGGGCCTGAGTTCAATTCCTGGTTCTGCCAAAAAAAAAAAC
>NW_004524643.1:11817985-11818514 GCF_000260255.1 Octodon degus | reverse complement strand
GAGGCCAAGGTGGAAAGGTTTTAGTAGCCCCACTGGAATAGCCAGCAGACATTGCTGTACAAGGTGACTTGGGCAGCAGTCAGTAGGGTGCAAGGATGTATGAAATGCTTTGGTAGCGTTCACCTTTTAGATTTGCAATAAGCCCTCTCCTTAATTCTAAGCCCCTCACTCTCTGGATAACAAACGGAGTACTTGTGTGAGGTTTGCCCCCGTTCCTTGACTTTTTTGTAAGTAAACATACTTCCTTTTCCTTTCTGGGTATTAGAGAAAAGTTTTGGAAAATTGGAAACAAGGAAAGAGATGGAGAATATGGAGCTTGTTTCTTCCCCGGAAAGTGTTCTGGGGGCCAACAGCCTCTCATATATTGCGCTCGTCCTGGCTTCAGGATGTGGGAAGTGAGCTTTGATGGGGAAGTGAAAAGTACACATCAATTCAAGAAACTCCTCTCCTCGCCGCCTCTTCCCGTGATTACTCCGAGGTAATAATTTGCATGTCTCATGGGGATTATTTGAATTCTTTTAAAAAAAAA
>NW_004524643.1:11816658-11817671 GCF_000260255.1 Octodon degus | reverse complement strand
TATTCCACTGAGCCATCTCCCCAGCCCTTTAAATAGCATTTTCTTTCTTTTTTTTTTTTTTGGCAGAATTGGGGATTGAGAGCCTGAGAGATGGCTCAGTAGAATAAGCGCTTGGCTGGCAAGTGCAAGGTCCTGTGTTCAAACCCCGGTTCCACAAAAACAAACAAACAAACAAAAAAAGAATTGGGGATTGAACTCAGGCCCTTGTGCTTGCCAGGCAGATGCTTATTCTATGGAGTCATCTCCCTGGCCCCTTTATTACATCTTTTAAAAGTGAGGTTAAGCTGGGCATAATGGTGCCTTCCTGTAATTCCAGGACTCTGGGCAGCTAAAGCAGGACAATCATAGGTTTGAGCCCAACCTGGACAATGTAGAGACTTAGAGAGACCATGTTGCAAAATACAAAAAGATAAAGATGAGGGTTGTAGCTCAGTATACAGGCCCTGGGTTCAATTCCCAGTACTACCAGAAGAAAAAAAAAATGAATTTCAGTTTTTTTTCCTGGTGCCGGGGACAGAATCCAGGCCCTTGTACACGCCAGGTAAATGCTGTACAATGGACCTATCTCCCAGCCCTGGAGTGGAATTTTTATCACAAGATTTTGGAGAAACTAAGAAGTCTTTAATTTATTTCTTCCTGTGACTCGAGGGCATTGAATAAGGGCAGACACTTTATTTTTTTTGCAGGTGAAACATTCACTACAAGGGCATTTTTTTTTTAACACGGGTATTGAGAAAGTATAATTTTTTTTTGTGACTAAATTAAAATTGTGCTGTGTTTTAAAATTATGCTTGACAGATGTGTTTGCTTCCTAGATCTGAACCTCAGTATGATCACACAGGGGGATCCCACCTCTCTTTGCCTTTCCCCAAACTCTTGCATCTTAGGTAAGTTTGTTTCTGTTTTTTTAATGGTGCTAGGGATAAACCCAGGGCCTCGTGCATGCTAATCCAGCACTGTATCCCTGAGTAACACCCAAGTCAGTTGTGTGTGTGTGTGTGTGTGTGTGTGTG
>NW_004524643.1:11812348-11814303 GCF_000260255.1 Octodon degus | reverse complement strand
CTAAGTAGGTGCTTTAGACCACTGAGCCATCTCACCAGCCCCAATAGAAAGAGTCGGGACGGGGGCGCGAACCGGTGACCTCGCGCTCTAGAGCCCGACACGGAAACTGCTGCACTAGGTCGCCGCCTAGATATCTTAACATCTCCAAAAAATCTGTAATCCATCCTGGAATTTACGGGAGAGAGGCAGCTGTTTATTTGCCCATAATTATGTAAAGCATATTTAAAAAGTCTTCCTCTGTTAGTGTCTCTTTAATGACTTTTATCACAATTTCCTGTTGTCCTCCGGAGCAGTTAGCTCAGTGAAGGCTCTGGGGACTGTTTTCTTTAGTTATCTTAGGCCTGGCCTGTTCCTGGCGCATGGTACACACCTGAAAAGTATTATTGACTGCAACGTGATGTATGGGGTGATAGTGTCATTCTGTGGCCTGGCTGCATATTGAAAAACATACTCTTTCTCAGCAGTATGAGTGATTTTCCTGGTAGAGTTGTCATTAGAGTTTTATTATTCAAAGCTCCTGTTACATTCTCTGCCATGGCAGATCAAGTTTTTCCTGAATAGTTCTGTCTGCTCCTCAGTTTAACCAGCAAGTCCTGCCCCTGCCTTTGCTGAATTCTTCGGCAGGCTTGGGCTAGATACTTGTGCCTGTGACTGTGGTGAGCCTTCATTTGTGGCTCCGTTGTCACCACTGTCTCGCAGCATATGAGTATCCATTCGAGCTCCGCAGAAGGTAGCAAAGCAAGTAAAGGGCAGGACAAGCCTCGTGCTGTGCCATCTACTGCAGCCAGGCTACTGGGGATAAGGGCGGTGCCAAACCCATGAGTGGGCTGAAACAGAGATCACTCACCCTTAACCGTAATGCCCTTAGTCCCAGCATTGTGCCATGCATCAGCCACACTCTAGATTCAGCCACCTCTGAAGAAAGCCCTGCATATGACTACCTGAGGCTTTGCAGGGACATCTAAACACAAGCCATAACAGTTGGGGAATGTCCTGGCCAGGGTTAAGAAGAGGTTGTCAGAATAAGGTAGGCAGGTCACAGGTTCCGGGTCAGCCTGGCCAATTTAACAATACCTTGCCTCAAAATATAATAACAGAGAGGGCTGGGGATATAGCTCAGGACTCCTTGGGTTAAATCCCCAGTGCTGAAAGACAAAGGGGTAAGAGAAAGAAAGAAAAGAGAGGGTGGGGGCAGGGTAAGGGAGGAAGGAAAGGAGATTTTTAGTGCTATGTAAAAATAATAGTAACCTTGAGAAAGTGAATGAGGTATATGATATGTATCATACCTGTATGAGTCTGTGGTACACAAAGGAGGAGCAGAGAAGGCAGGTGCAAAGCCAAGAAAGCATAGCATCTCAGAATCTAGGGAGGGGAAGGAAGGGATGAACGGCCCTGTTCTTGGGGGACAAGGAAATGGGGCATGGATCAGGGTGGGGTGGCACATGTGTAATCCCAGCACTTGGGTGGTTAAGGCAGGAGGAGCCCACCCTGGGCTATGCAGTGCGTTCCAGGTCAGCTTGGGCTGCAAACAGAAGGAAGAACAGAGGAGGGAGGGTGGGAGGAGGCAGATGAGAAATGGTGAGGGTTATTGATGAAGGCAGTGAGGGAATCTGTTACTTGGGAATCCCACAAAAAGGAATATTAGGATACCAGATAACTGGACAGGCAGTGAGGATAAAAGAGGGAGAAGTTTTTTTTTATTTTTTATTTTTATAAATAAGATAACATTGACACTTCCACCTCAATGGTCTGCTACAGCGTTGCTAATAGAACTCCTAATAAAGCTCCTGGAGGTAGTTGGCCAGGTATTTTCTTTTTTCTTTTTTTTTTTTAAATTTTATTTATTTATTTATTTATGTGTGTGTATGTGTAGCCAGCTCAGCCCACCAGGGGGCGGGGCTGGCTGGCATGTGGTGCTGGGGGATTGAACCGCGGTCCCTGTGCTTTGCTAAGCT
>NW_004524643.1:11809675-11810728 GCF_000260255.1 Octodon degus | reverse complement strand
CAGATTTCTTTTAGAAATAGCATGGTATTTTTTTATTTCTCTAGATAGGGTCTCATAGGTAGCCCAGCCTGGGTTCAGACTCAATCCTTCTGCCTTGTGAATGCTGAGATTATAGGTGTGTAGCACCAGGCCCAGGGAGAAAATAGCATTTGCTGCATAGGGCTTCAAGCTAGAGAGATGTGGTTCTTTCCCCATCTCCTTTAGTCCTGATATTTCTAGGACAGTGCCTACAATATGTTTCTTTATTGAAATACAAGTACAATAATAGGATAGAACTAGAGATGAAATTCAGTCATGCTGAACTGTTTTAAAGAATGAGTTTAGTAGAATATTTTCGGCTCTTGCAATAAAGGCGAAGGGGTATTCCGTTCACTCTCTGTGTGTTCACCCTGTGGGCCTGCAGATATTCAGGATGTGGCCGTCTACAAGAATGAGCTCTTCTGTTTGCACCTGAATGGGAAGGTCTCTCGTCTCTCCCTGTTGTCTGTGGAGCGCTGTGTAGAACGGCTGCTGCGCAGAGGCCTGTGGGTCCTGGCTGCCCGCACGTGCTGTCTTTTCCAAAACTCCATTGTTGCCAGCAAAGTGAGTAAGAGCTTCCCTGTACATGTTATCACGGCTTGGTAATCCCACCCTCGCTTGTAGGACTGTCTTACAGAATTGCTTGTCTTTTTTGGGTCTTGTATGTGACCTATAGATACAGCAATAACTCTCCAAAAGAAAAGACAATGGATAATTGGGACTGCATAGAGATTAAGGAAGAAGGTATACTTTCTGTGTTTTAAAATGTATGAAGTTAAAAACATAAGGCCGGCCAAATAACTCAGCGGATTAAAGCGCAGGGACCAGGGGTTCAATCCCTGCCCCTGGGGTGCGCTGAGATGGCAATTGTGACTGGGCGTGGTGGCGTGTGCCTGTAATCCCAGCTCTTGGGAGGCTGTAAACAGGCGGATCACTATGAGTCCAATCAGTAGTGAGGGAGAGGATTAAATATGGTAATTAAATTTCTAATTCCTTAGATAATTATGATTTATGATTCTTTCACTAACTTGCTAA
>NW_004524643.1:11799762-11804993 GCF_000260255.1 Octodon degus | reverse complement strand
CGTCTCACTCACATGCTTGGCCTGCACTCTGGGTAGAATGAGGATCCAGTGGGCCCCAGGTGGTCTCACTCCCACGCTGGGCCTGGGCTTTGGGTCTATTCAGGATCTGGCGGCCCTGGGTCTTCTCACCGACTCTTTTTTTTTTTTTTTGTTCTTAAGCACACCTCGTGTAACCCCCAGCACAAGTTAGGCTGCTCATATTTTGTGGTTTCAGATGCTTCATGCTAATCTGAGTCTCAGTACAGTTCAAGTCTATCTCACTTAATCCCTATGCCGACCGCCACACTTTGTGTAGACAAACTACAAGTGACACTACTGAGACCTGTGTAGAGTGGTGCCGCTCACACAGGAGTGACACCAGCTGCCAAGCAGTTTTCACCTGACATAATTGTTCTTACTGATTTTCTACGTTAGTATTGATGTTTCTCTGTAAAAGCTGTATTGTGTTACAAAGGAAGATTTTACTTTGTTCTGTTTTTCTTTGGAATTCTTTTCATTTTTATGGTTTTCTTTTCTTTTTTCTTTTTCCTTTTTTGGCGGAACTGGAGATTGAACTCAGGCTATTCTACTGAGCTATCTCCCTGGCCCTTGTTTTCATTTTTAGGAAAGTTTTAGTATCTTGGACTCTGGTATCTATCGTATCATCAGTAGTAGAAGAGGCAGTCAGTCCGATGAAGATTCTTGCTCCCTCCACAGCCAAACTTTCTCAGAAGACGAGAGACTTAAAGAATTTACCTCACATCCAGAAGAGGACCAGCCAGACCAGGACTGTGGCTCACAGGGCAGTGAAGGTGGTGAGTCTGTCTCTTGTTGGTTGCTGATGATGAGCAGTTGTTTTCTGAGTTGTTCCTCCCAGGATAGCCTTAAACTTAGCATTTCTATAAGGTGTGAATAGTGTTTAGCATGTTGATAACTTTTCATCTAGGCCTATAGATCTGCTCACTACTAGAAGAGTGAGTTTATGTTGAGTTTGTTTTTGTTTGTTTGTTTGTTTATTTATTGTAATACTGAAGATTGAGTTCAGGGCTTTGTGCATGCTAGGCAAGAACTCTACTATTGAGCTACAGCCCTAGCCCTGTTTGTTTTATTTTTGAACTTCACGTTTGAGCTAATATTGATAGAGTACCTTTTTTTTTTGGTCTTTGAGACAGGGTCTCACTAAGCAGATCAGGCTGGCCTTGAGCTCACTTTGTAGCCCACGTTGGTCTCAAACTTGCAACAATCCTCCTGCCTCAGCCTCCTGAGTGCTGGGACTACAGGTGTGAGCCATTGTGCCCGGCTAGATCTTGGTCTTGGTCATGTATCTGATCTTGGTCATGTATCAAAATGTTTGAGAGAATAAGAAAATTTACTAATCAGAAGAGTAGTATCCTCACTAACCAAATTATTTTCCAACAGGAATGAAAAATTGCTCCTATTTTACAGGCCAGTACCTTTCCTTTACAATGTTCCAACTACTCTTATGACTGAAATGTTAAGAACAGAGCATTAGGGATTTTAAGGTTTTTTTTGACATATGGGGGCTCAGAATTAGTAAGAAATGGGGGCACCTGCCTAAGTACTTTCTATAGACCATCCTGTGCATCTTGTAAATCTGTGTTGTGCTCATTTGCATATGGGTCTGTGTGATTTTGGTTTGAATTCTTCATTTCCTTTGGTTATTCATTTGAGAATTCCTTTAATTAAAAAAAAAAAAACCTTCCATGTGATTAGATTTTGTTTTTTCCCCTCCCGATTCCATTCATTAGCCAATGTTTCTCATGTTCCAGTGACGTTTGAGACAGATAAGAATGAAACTTTTCTCCCCTTCGGCATTCCATTATCATTTCGTTCTCCATCTCCTCTTGTGTCTCTCCAGGCAGTCAAAGACAGGTAAACCAATTAGTCTTGTCAACTAGTTCCATTTCTGATTTTATATCAGTTGTCATAGCAGCTTGTAGTAAGAATGGAAAGACATTTTCAATGAAATAAAAAGTCTTGGGGCCAGGGAGATGGCTTGGTGGAATAAGTGCTTCCCTGGCAAGCGCAAGGGCCTGAGTTCAATCCCCGGTTTCGCCAAAAAAAAAAAAAAAAAAAAAAAGAAATAGAAAGTCTCTTAAGTTTTTTCCTATAACCTGTTATGTAAAGCTATTAATTTTTCATTTTCACTTTGTAAAATTTGGCTTTATTCTTTTTTGAGTAGCTGAGTATTTGAGTTATAGAAGTGGCTCTTCTTTCTCAGAAAGAGTAAAAATTTAATTTTTTTTTTTGTACTAGAAATTGAATTCAGGACCTCGTGCTTGTTAGGCAGGCTCTATGCCACTAAGATATATGCTCGGCCTTAAATCTATTTTTTTCTCAACCCTGAAAGGAGCATTTTCCATAAATTAAGTTGTTTATTGTTCCTTCCAAGGTTTGGGGGCAGAATGGAGAATTAACAAATTCTTCCTACCTATACCATAGGACTAGTAGTGGCATTTGAGCTTGAGAAGGCCTTGTGCAGCTACTTAGATTTTGCTCCTCTGGAAGGTTATATTGTGAATATTTATATTGTGAGTTGAATATTTATATGTTATGTTTCATGAGGAAATTCTTTGTTATTCTCTGACCGGGATGGGGCTGATGATCACATGACTTATGTTGCCTAAGCTGGTAGAAGCATCAGACACAGCTAGAGTTAAAGTATTTTTTTTTTTTTTAGACTTAGGGTTTTATTTATTTTTTTTAATATTTATTTATTTATTTATTTATTTTGTGTGTGTGTGGCCAGCTCAGCCCACCAGGGGGGCGGGGCTGGCTGGCATGTGGTGCTGGGGGATTGAACCGCTGTCCCTGTGCTTTGCTTAGCTTAACTTGTTCTAAGTAGGCGCTTTAGACCACTGAGCCATCTCACCAGCCCCTTAAGTATTTTTTTTAGTGCTGAATTATTGATTTTTTATAGCATATTAGTAAATGAAGTGAATCATATTTTAAGTTTTTTATGAGCCTTATGTGAAATATATAGATGATTAGAAATATTGCTATAAATAGTCTTAATTAAGTCCAAGCTGACTTCCTGGGACTAATAGAAACTTTAAAACCTAGTTTTTTATTCTTGGCAGTAATGAGATTTTCCCCCATGTCTTTTGGTATTTGATTTCCAGTGTTTCTAGCTTTGTGCGTAAGACTACTGAGAAGATCGGTACCCTTCACACAAGCCCTGAGCAGAAAGTGAGGCCTGAAGCCAGGGAGGATGATCAGGCTCACGAAGAGGAAGTGAGTTCAGTTATCTGCCCAGAGGAAGAAGAAACTGAGTAAGCCCTTCTATATGTACAAATCTGCAAATGCCAGAGGAACAGGCTGGTGCTGGAAGGAGGGCTGTGGGCTGCATCCTGTTGGCCACATGTATGGCCCCACCCATTGCAGATTATTGTGTAGCTTGTAAATACTGTGGATTCCACAAAGTTTTGAAAAATGACATCAACCCATAGCTAAACTGCTGAAATTGTGTTCTTATTTGGTATTCTTCCCTATTTCCCCTGCATAACCCTCTTCCTGTCTCCATAATCTTGCCAGATTTCCAGGATGGCAGAGTGTTAGATTTAGAGGAACTGCCCAAGGATATAGACTTTGTGCTAGCTCTGCTTCCAATGAGTGTGTAATGCTAGGTCACTAGAGCTCTTGGGATATGGTATTGTTAGGAGAGTCAATAAAGGGAATATCAGGAGGACAATGACAGGGCCCCTTGAGGCAACGGAGAATGTAGCACAAAATACAGCACCTGTTAGCTAGTAAGTGTGTAGACGTTTAAGAAAGTTCTGACCCCTGCTAACTGGTGTGAATATTGTTTTTATTTTTCACTTTTCTAGAGAGAAAAAAGAAGTAACTAGTCAACCCCCAGAAGAAGACAGGTTGCAAGAGCTCACAGTGGCAACAGCAGAAGCAATGTGAGTGTGGATGAGAGGATTATAGTGGATTGGGGTGGCCTGTGCAGATCGTCATAGTGGCCGGTGTCTGGGACAGGGATGGCTTCACTTACCATCAAAATCAAAGAATTAGTAACAAACTGGAAAATCGGTGTTTCCTATTTGATGGTCTTGCTAAGATAATTGTTATTTAAAGAGTTCAAAAGAAGCATTTTTGGGGGGCCGGGGAGATGGCTCAGTGGAATAAGCGCTTCCCTGGCAAGCGCAAGGGCCTGAGTTTAATCCCCAGTTGCGCAAAAAACCAAAAAAAAACCAAAAGAAGCATTTTTCCAAATGAGTATGTTTAATCAGTTAAGTTTGTTTAGCAAGAAATTATTTTAAAAAGTACACAAACTCTAAATTTCATCTTGCCTGTTTTGCACAGGACCAAGCTTCTGGACCCTTTGGTTCTGTTTGAACCCCAGTCTCTGAGAGTAGTTTTACAAGAGTGGCTTTCACACTTAGAAAGAACATTTGCCGCGATGGATTCTCCAGGTACTTCGGATACTGGCAACTCACCTGCGGAACTACCCCAGGACGTGCCATTGCCTGATGAGCTAGAAACAAGAATGTCATGTGAAAATAATGAAGGAGAAAAAAGGGACTCTTTAAGCAATGAAGAAGCCAGTGACCCAGTAGAATGTGAATCTGCGAGTAGTCCAGGGGAGCCTTCAGATGCCCTTTTCCAAGTGAGTCCTCCGTGCACCATATCAGCCAGTCTTCAGAAGGACCTGGCTGAACTGACCTCATTGTGCTTGGAGTTGGGTGTATTGAATCCTACTGCTGGAAACGCAGTTGGACATGCAGCCCACACTTCGCCACAGAGCCCTCCTGAAGTTCAGGCTTGTCAGTTCCTAAAGAAGTACTTCTTTCTCCTGGACTTGAAAAGAGCAAAGGAGAGTATCAAGCTTAGTTATCCCAGCAGCCCCTGTGTTTGGGAGACTTTTCTTGAAGGATTGAAAGGTAATAAACAAATTGCCTTATCACAGAAATAATTTTTTTTTTTTTTGGTGGTACCACGGATTGAACTTGGGACCTTGCACTTGCCAGGCAGACATTTATGCTGCTGAGCTGTCTTCCCGGCCTAGAAATTAATATAGAGAATAGAGTAACGTTGCAAGTTTTGGGTTTAAAAAATCATTTAAGGGCTGGGGAAATGGCTTAGTAGAATAAGTGCTTCCCTGGCAGGTGCAAGGGCCTGAGTTCAAGCCCCAGTTCTGGGGGAAAAAAAAATCATTTAAGTAGAAAAATCACTTATGGTCTGGTCAGCTGCCCATTCTGGTTTTCACTCATTCTTTTTTTTTTTTT
>NW_004524643.1:11798226-11799662 GCF_000260255.1 Octodon degus | reverse complement strand
GTGGTGTGTGTGTGTGGCCAGCTCAGCCCACCAGGGGGCGCGACTGGCTGGCATGTGGTGCTGGGGGATTGAACCGCGGTCCCTGATGCTTTACAAAGCTTGTTCTAAGTAGGTGCTTTAGACCACTGAGCCATCTCTCCAGCCCCTTCACTCATTCTAATTGTTCTTTAAACATTGGTTTAGGGCCAGCGAGATAGCTCAGGGGACTAAGCACCTGCTTAGGCAAGCGCAGAGACTGGAGTTCGTATTCCCAGCACCATGTGCCAGGCGGGCCCCACCCTTGGGTGCACTGAGCCAGTACTGAGTCCAGGTGTAGTGGTGCACACCTGTAATTCCAGCTCTGGGGAGGCTGAAAACAGGAAGATCACTGAGTCTGAGCTGCATAGGGAGACCCTGTACCAACCAAATACATTAAAAAACAACAACAGCAGCAACAAAGAAACATAGATTTAATGTGCAACTCTAGGAAATTAGTTGTTTTTTGTCATAGTCACATTGAGAATATGATATAGCAATGTCAAAGCTGTTGGGGTTGATAAAATGTTATGAATTCAGATGTACACAAACAAAAGCTTTTCTGTAACTTAGAAATATGAAAATAATATTGAGTATACTTCGTGTTATTTGAAATAGTGAACACTTTTTAGGTATTATTTCATCTTGACCCCACTCTTTAGCATAAATGATGTTATTCCACTTTTAGATGAGGAAACTGAGGCACAGGGATAGCATTAAGTGGGTAGGCTAAACTTTTGTATTAAATGCCTTGTAGGGACTTTGCCGGATAGCTCAGTTGTTTAAAGCACCGCTTGGGCAAATGCAGTCTGGTGCATAGGACCACGGTTTGATTCCCAGCTCCAGAAGCTACAGCAGACTTGCTCTTCAGGCAAAAACCCCAAACCAAACCAAAACAAAAAATTCTTAAATGTCTTGTAATACTTCAGACGTAATAGAATTCTTGCTTGTTCGACAGTACTGGGCAGCGGTTTTAGGTCAATTACACGTAGTAGTGTAGCATTTCAAGTTCTTTCTATTATTTTAAGCTCCTCCCCCTTTTGGGCTTGTGGTTGAGGCTGGCTCACTGTGTCCAGGGGAAGGCTTGTGAATATGCTGTCTGGCAGGCCTGGCCTGGTAGCTGTGTACCTCTTCTCTGTTCATGTTCCATTGGGGGAAAATTCTTTCGTGTAGTAGCCCTCTTCTCTGGAGACCAGGTTGAGAAATGTGACCTACCATTTGTCCAGGAGGAAGAGAACAAATGTGGGAGAAAGGCTGGCGTCTCTGGTACAAGAACCAGTGCTCAGCCAGCAGCAGCTCACCTTGGACTCGACTGAAGGTCATAGTGTTTTTTGTTCTGACATAGACGTATGTTGTCATACTGTACAGTCCATGCATCACTCTTTCTTTTTTTTTTTAATTTTATTTATTTATTTATTTAT
>NW_004524643.1:11794733-11797982 GCF_000260255.1 Octodon degus | reverse complement strand
AATGTGTTTGGCTGTTACAGTGTCTCACTATGCAGGTCGGACTTGTAGTGATCCTCCTTTCTCAGCCTCTCCAGCACTGGGATTACAAGCATGCACCACCATGACCAGTTTCGGTGGCTGGCCCAGCACATGGTACCAGGGATCAAACCTAGATCCTTGCGCTTGCCAGGCAGGCACTTAGACTGCTGAGCTATCTCTCCAGCCCTATGATCTTTTAGCTTTCTTTCTTTCTTTCTTTTTTTTTTTTTTTTTTTTTCGGAACCAGGGCCCTTGTGCTTATCAGGGAAGCGCTTATTCTACTGAGCCATCTCCCTGGCCCCCTTTTAGCTTTCTTGAAACAAGCAACTTTAGTTATAATTTGATTTCAATTCACAGTTAGCACTTTAAAAAAAGCACAAGAAATGATTTTAGATTACTTTTTTGAGTTGAGGTAGATTGTCCTTTATGTGAAATAGGAAAGGAGTTATTTCTTTTCAAATAGGTTAATGTGTGTGACAGTATACTTACTGGGAGTTTGCTCTGTCTCTCTTATATGATCATACCCAACCCTGGTCACAGGCCAACATCAGGGAGAAGTGCCTGAGCTGAAGTGGTGGCTGTTGCCAGTGCTGCCTAGCGAGGTTGGGACAGTGCGAAGGACGGGGCTGCGTACTTGAGTTTAGGTGAGGAGTCTCTCTTAGCCTGCTCGCGGGCAGGAAGCTTTCCTGAGCTTCTCCAGCCCTGAGTGGTGGCTCCCCCTGGAATTCCTTGAAGTGCACATCTAACACAATCAAATGGAAGCAGTAAGACTGGAGGAGGGAAATGGCATTTTTAAACAGATTTATCAGAAACTGGAGGTTGGCCTTTTAGAAATGGTCTGTTGAACAGTTCACCCCTCTCCTGATGTAAGTATGAGAGACAGCTTTTGAGTCTGATCTTCAGGACTTATCTTCAGAGCCAGCTGGAAACTACTTGAAGAAAATTCATTTTACTTTAGATTCATATTGCTTTTTTAAAACTAGAAATAGTTCCATACAGATTTTCACTCCATTATACTTGGCTTTACTTTCCCTGCAAAATCAACTGTTCCTTCAGAGGATGGATATTTGCTATACTGTTTTTTATTAATGAAAAAATAAATTTTCATAGCGTAAGGGAGTAACAATAGTTAATATACTGTGTAAGAGAGGTTTTTTTTTAATCTCTTTACTCAGTGCTACACTGTTACTTTAAAAAACAGGTCAAATATTTTAAAATTAATTTTTTTGAATTTAATTAAATTAATTTAATTCTAAAAGATGAAAGAAAGCTACTACTAGAAGACTGAGCAATGTAACATTGATGGTGGCCCTGTGTCACTTGTGATTGCTATATGTTTATGTTTCTCTAGCTATATCATATCCATATATAGCTTCAGATACAATTTTTTTCAGATACAATTTTAAGGGTAATATTTATATATTTGCTACCTGTTTCTTTGTCCTGTTTATAAATTATACTTTATCTCTCAGTTTGACCTTAAGGTTCTTTCAAGTACAGATTACATCTCGTTCTTTTTCTTTGGGTCTATCCTGCAATGCTTAACAAACAGGCCTTGAATGTAGTTGATGAGCAAAGTTGTTGAATGAATGTGTTCATGAGTTGAATATTTAAGAGGTGAAGAAAAAAGGATGTGCTTTATTTTTTAGAATTGGCAAGTTCCAACCCTGCATATGTGGAGATGGGAGAAGGAGATCTACCAACAGGATTAAAGTTATTGGATGACTCTGTTCCCTTGGATAGCCCTTTGTTAATTGCTTATGCTGCCCGGTAGGTTGTCCTATATGTTGTTTGTTTATTTATTTATTTATCCCCCCTTCCCCCCTTTTTTTTTGTGGTACCAGGGATCGAACTCAGGACCTTGTGCTCCCTGGCCCCTACATGTTATTTAAAGGACCTAAAACATGAACTCTTTTTTGATACTAGGGATCAGACTCAGGACCTTGCACTTGCCAGGCAGGTGCTTGTGCTGCTGAGCTATCTCCCCGGCCCCTAGCATTTACTTTTCTGTGTCTTAGTTTCTGAAGTTTTACCCATTTTTGAAGTTGGCAGCTTCTTACTGTATATTTAGCTTCATTTCTAGTAAGTATGCAACATAACCAAATTATATCACCTCACTGAAGTTGGAAACTCAGGGGTTCTGTATTTATTTATGATACAGGGGATTGAATCCCGGGCCTATTTCATAGCAGCTACATATCAGCACCCCTCATCCCTCCTCTTTTAAGACAGAGTCTTAATAAGTTGCTAAGTTTCCTGGCTGTGCTTGAGTAATGTGTTCTGTTTTAAAATACAGGTTATCCGAGAAGTTTGGGGATTCTGCCCTTCGATCCTTGATCAGGTTTCATCCATCCATCTTGCCTTCGGACATTGTACAACTTTGTCATCATCAGCCAGCTCAGTTTCTGACTTACTTAGACAGTTTGGTAAAATCAAGACCTGAAGAACAGCGGTGAGGAGAGCTTATTTATGGACTCACCATTCTTTGGATAGGGCACTGTTTATCTTTCAGCAGCAGGTGTAACATTTTTCCTGCTGTTTACCGCAAGGACCGTGAGGGCTTGGGCAGTCTTGGCTCATTCTTTTTTTTGGCGGAACCAGGGATTGAACTCAGGCCCTTGTGCTTGCCAGGGAAGCGCTTAGTCCACCGAGCCATCTCCCCGGCCCTTAGTCTTGGCCCATTCTACCACACTTCATAGCACACTTCACAAATGTGCCCAGAACCCACTTCTTTTTTTTTTTTTTTTTTTTTTTTGGGAAGGGTCTTGCTGTGCTTCAGGGTCACACTGCTAGATCAGACTCATAGTGATCAGCCTGTTTACAGCCTCCCAAGAGCTGGGATTACAGGCGCACACAACCACACCCAGTCTCAATTGCCATCTCAGCGCGCCCCAGGGTCCCGGCCTGGGAGGCTGGGGGATCAAGCCCCTGGGCCCTGCGCCTGCTTGCAGGCGCTTTAATCCACTGAGCTGTTTGGCTGGCCCACAGCACACTTCTTTACTTTCCCTCTCTCAGGGATTTTCAGCTCATCAGTGCAAAATTAAGTCCTTGAATCAGGACCTAGTTACCATAGGCAGATAAGCGTCTTGTCTCTGGCAGTGAGTGGATCTGCTACCCCTTTTTGTTGACAGTATCCCAGCTTTATGGGATGTATCTCAGCTCCAGCTCTTTTTTATTTTTCAAGATAATTCATTATTTTCTGTCTTCCCATTGGTGGTTGCCACACAGATT
>NW_004524643.1:11788468-11794458 GCF_000260255.1 Octodon degus | reverse complement strand
AAAAAAAAAAAAAAAAAAGAAAAGTTTTCAAGTGATTTTTATGTACTGTAATCAAACTCTCTTCATACCCTTACACTTGATGTTTTTTCTTTTGAAGACTAGTGATTTTTCTCTCCTATTTCTCTCAGGTCATCTTTTCTAGAGTCCCTTCTTCAACCAGAGTCCATCAGATTAGATTGGCTACTTCTGGCGGTGTCGCATGATGCTCCACCGAGCACTAGTACTATGGATGATGACGGGTACCCCAGGTGAGGAGATCTTTTTCTATGAACTGCACACTGATGCTGCTTTAGAATGCAATGGGTTTATTCACATATACCATTTCTGGGCTCAGTTTAGGAATGGCTGTGGAAGAGGCCAACCCAAGTCATAGAAGTAATGAGATTGTGTGTGCTTCTCAGTAGTTTTGAACATTTTTTTGGTCACAGATCTTGTAAAAATGCCCATTTATGGAACATTTTGCACATTTTAGAGCGTTAAACTGACCTCCTTACACCTGTCTCATAGACCCACATAAGAGCTCTTAATGAGTAAACATGTGTTAGGGAAAGAAGCCCGTGTGTGTATGTGTGTTTTCCAAAAGTTTGTCCAAAATTTTCTAGGTATAACCTGATTTAAAAAGGTTTGCAAAAGATAAACGCTGATACTTGTATGAGAAGTATTCCCTGAATTTTTCTTCAGGGTAAGATTTTGAAGAGTGCCTCCAGAATACCTATCTTGTTTGTCTTCCCTGCAGACATCTAGAAGCATGTGTAGTGGCTGATAGGTTTTTGACAGGGTCGCAGCAGAGCAACAGGCAGAAGGAAAAAGGGAAAGGGCTTTCTTATTTTTCAGGACATGGAGAGAATGTGGGGAAGATAAGGAATTCTCTGGAGTGGAACAAAGGGAGGCTGAGGCTTTTAAGGCCTTTTTTTTTTTTTTTTTCCTGTAAGTTATTTATCACTGAAGAAAGAAAACATAGCAGCAAGTTCTGTGTTTGCTTCAATATGATCAAATAGTTAATCTTTTTTTTTTTTTTTTGCGGAACTGGGGATTAAACTCAGATCCTTGCGCTTGCCAGGGAAGCGCTTATTCCACTGAGCCATCTCCCCAGCCCCTCAAATAGTTAATGTTTAACATACCTACTACAACCTAAAATTGAAGTCAACACAGTCATTACTACCTCTTCAAACCAGTGGATCTGAAACAGTTTTCATACCATTAGCGATTGAAGCATAAACTTCTTTAGGTATTTAGAAGCATTTTATGGCCTTTCGCCAGGGGTAGGGTTTGAGAGGGATGCTTAGATATACCTGAGGAGCTGGTTGGGTCCTTCCCTGAGGTGGTAGGAAAGCTGAAAGGAAACTACACCCTGGGCTGAGGTGGAGAAGCAGGGGGAGGTGGTCTCTGGGAAAATAAGCTGTTGTTTTAAGGGCTTCAGCCCTATTAGATGACCACCATAATAATTCAGCAATTCATACTAGGGCCATAACCTATCAGTGGCCATGAGTAACAGAGTTATGGACTTCTCTTTTTTTTCCTTTGATTATCTAGAATATCTAGGGTTTTGTACACGTGTGGCAAATGGGAATTAAACCCAGAACTTCTAACATGCTAGGCAAGCACTGTACTGCTGAGCTATGTATTGCTATCCCCTAACTTTCTAGGCTATTTTCTTTTCTTTTAGTGCCTGGGATCGAACTCAGGGCACTTTATCACTGAGCTATGTCCCTAATCTTTTTTGCTTTTCACTTTGAGAGAGGATCTCTCAGTTGTCCAGGCTCACCTCAAATTTACAAGTTTCCTGCCTCAACCTCTTGAATAGCTGGGATTATAGGTGCCTATCAAATTTTTATCTTTCTTACTGTTTTTTTTTTTCCTTTTTCAGACAGGGCCTCGCTGTGTAGTCCAGACTGGCCTTGAGCTCATTTTGTAACCCAGGCTGGTCTTCAGCTCAGTGATCCTCCTGCCTTAGCCTCCTGCGTGCTGGGATTATAGGCATGTGCCACCATGCCCAGCTTCCTTTTTACTGTTTTTTAACATGAAAAGATTATAAGAAAAATAGAAAGTTATAATTTTTCAAAAGGCAAATAGAAATGTTTAGAAAGTGGAATAATAGAACATAATTAAACTATATTCTTTATTTTTATTTTTATTTTTTTATGAGCAGAATATATTTATGGAGAGAAAGAAAGCTCCTGTCCCAAGAGAGGGACAGGAGGGGGGGCCTGAGCAGGTAGTTCCCCCCTAAACTATATTCTTAACTCTTAGGTGACGAGTAAGTGCTGTATAGAGTTTATTTCCTATCTAATTTGCTAACGTTTTCATCACGCAGGCCTCATTCACACTTGTTTTCCTGGGGTTACAGTCAGCTGATCCTTTATCTAATTAAACTTCCTGCAGATTTTACAACCAAAGAGAAAATGACTGACATCTGTAAGTCTTGTGGGTAAGTGAGGATTTCTATAGAAACTGAAGTTAAAATCAGAGTCATTTCAGTGAGTAACCTCATAGTTAGGGCCCTGAGTTGATGTGCTTTATTGTTTGGCAATGGAGTCTACCATCTACAGGTAAATGTATCTTTTTAAGGGATAGTAAACATCTTTCTCATATTGAGTTTTATGCCTACTTTTTTGTGTAAGAGAGATCGGCCCTCTCTCTGCTCATTTGCTGGTTGCAGTGTTTGGGCCTGTAGATGGAGTCTAAGCCCTGGCTATCAGTTACAGTGGATAAAGGATTTCCAAGAAGACTGAGATCAGAATAGGCTCAGCACTCACTGGGGAAGGGCTCGGGGGAAAGGTGAGACTTTGGGGGAAGCCCAAGGCTGGGGCAGATGTGTACCTGTAGTGGAGCCAGGCAGAGGGTGGGCCAGGTGGGGTGGGAGGAACATTTCCAGAAAAGGCCCCACAAGTGAACACTGCTTATTGTCCACATCACCTGTGAGATTATTGTGCAGATGTTGTCCATGGTTTTACCTGGATGAAATGTTTTGCAGAGGCCTGCGTCTTTCTCTTCCCTTGCAGTGTCTCATTCGTACAGTGGTGGATATTTGATCTGTATTTGTTCATTGGTAGTGAGGCAGAGTCTGGCAAGGAGGTGGAGATGATGGCAGACCTTGAAAGCTGGTCAGAAGCGTTTGTACTATTTTCTTTTTTGGTACTGGGAATCGAACTCTGGGCCTTGCACTTGCCAGGCAGGCGCTGTGCCACTGAGCTACATCCCCGGCCCTCAGCAGCATTTAGTTATTGGTAGAGACTCCTTTAGATTTTGTGGTACAGAAGTGACATAAGGAAAGTGGAACCTTCTGGAGATCATTTCTGTTGTCACACACAGAACTGGGAGGGAAGCCTGCTGGGCGGCTGTTGTGAGCATTCAGGCATGGTGGGTTGGTAATTAGGAGGGCAGCGAAAGGAGCACAGTCAAGGCCTTCTCAAAAGAAGACGAAGTGGGACTGGGTATCTGGCCATTGAAAGAAGGAGATGAGGCAGGGAGAACTTCCATGGTTTCTGAATTTGGAGAAAAATTATACTAATTTTATGTTGAACTGTAAAGTTTATAAAGCATATAACATTTAAATGCCTTATAATTGATGTGTGGTTTTAGATGTCATTTGTAAAAAAATGTTCTAGGTCAGTGTTATCTGTGTGATAATAGAAATGTTCTGTTTAATAAGGTAGCTGCTAGCTGTGTGTGGTCGTCATCAGATGTTTGAAATATTGACAGGTCAACTGAAAAATTGGCTTGTAAATTTTATTTACAATAAGTTCCATGCTCCGGATTCATTTGAAGTCTGACAAAGTGAGTCTTGCACAGTAGACCTGTGAATCTTAAGCAGTGCACCTGTGAAAGTTCACAACTGAAATGGTCCTAAGTTGGGGACTTACCGTACTTTCAATTAAACAGCCACATGTGGCTAGTGATCAGTGTGTTAGACAGCATACTTCGGATACATGAGCTGCCTCCAATGTGGTCTCTTTAGTTTCTGGCCTGGATATCTTACTCTGTGCTTGGAGCTGGAGAGAAGAAGAGAGGCCTTCACCAACATCGTGTATCTGAATGATATGAGCCTGATGGCAGGGGACAGTGGTGCGTATTTCCCCACGGGTTACTCTTGCGGTAGTATCTTAGATGTCTTGGGCCAGGGATGTAGCTCAGTGGCACAAGAGCCTGCCTGGCAAGCGCAGTATCCTGAGTTTGATCCTCGATACTGGAAAAAACAAAACAAAACCCAAAAAAGGAATGCAACAAACATCTTAATGATTATATAGTTCATTTTCAAATTTGGAATTTTAAAATTGTACACTTTGCTATATTATGAAATATTTTCTATTTAATGAATGTCTGCTTCATCGTATGCAGTTTTCTGTGCATTTTTCATGTTGTTTTGGGACAGCTACCGTTATTTGCACCTTCCAGATGTTTAACTGAGGCCCAGAAAGGATAACTAAATGTCCCGAAGTCGCACAAATGCTCAGTGCTGGAGCTGGCATTCTGATCAAGGCCTGTCTCCAAAATCTGATTTTCTTCTTTACTTCATCATGTTGCCTTAATAAATAGTAACAAATTAGGGCTTCTTAAGATGAATTGAAAATACAATCCTAATCAGATTCCCTAAACCTTCATAGGCCTTTGAGGCTTTTTTTTTTCTCTTTTTAAAAAATGTATTTGGTACCCAGGTCTCACTTTCAGCTCAGACTCGTAGTGCTCCTCCTGTTTTCAGGCTTCCCAGCGCTGGGATTACAGGTGTGTGCCACCACGCCTGGTCTCGGTCTCTGTCTTGGTGGCCAACTCAGCATGCCCAGGAGATTGAACCCTGGTCCCTACGCTTGCCTAAGCAGGAGCTTAGTCTGAGCTATCTCGCTGGCCCTAAAAACCCTAAATGTTCTTTTTTGTTTTCCTTTTTGTGGAACTGGATATCGAACTCAGGACCTTGCCCTTGCCAGGCAGGTGCTTATGCAGCTGTGCTATCTCCCTAGTGGCCTTTTGAGACTTTTTATTTTTAAGTTTTCATGTACCCAACACTGATGAGAAGCAGAGGACTTTGGCACACCAGTTGCTAAGGCCTGAGAGTATGCGCTGCACCCAGAGAGGTGGCCTTGTGGGTTTCCTGGTGCTGCTGGGTTGGTCTTCACACAGAGATGCCAGCTGCATGCCTGGGGCCCTTCCCCTGCCATAGAAAGACCCAGGATCCCTCCCTGCAGCCCTTTTCCCCCTGTTGGCATGGGAGGGACAGTCAGGCTGCTGAGGGTTAGCTTCAGCCATCACCACCATGACTGTAATTACTGAGACCTCTTTAGTTCGGAATGAAACTGGGCCAGTCTCCTGAGAGGTAGCCAGAAAAGTGAAGATATAAATGCTTTATGTTTTTAAAGTTGCAGCATGTGTTTGCTATTAAGAAAAAAAAAAAAAGGAAAATTCAGGAAACATAATGAAAATAAATGTCAGCTAAAATCTTAGCTACCCAGATAAAAGTACTTCTCAAAGTCTGTTAAAGTAATTGGGCTAATCTTTTAAAAGAAAAAAAAAATGTTCTGAGACCATGTCTTGCTATGTGGTTTAGATTGGTCTTGAACTGTCTAGAACAGACTGGTCTCAAACTCATGGCGATCTTCTTGCCTTACCCTCCCGAGTGCTGAGATTACAGGTGTGTGGCACCATGCTCAGCATAGTAATTGTACTAATCTTAAGAGTTACTCTTGATCTTGGGCCAGGGAGATAGCTCAGTGGCTTAAGCACCTGCCTGGCAAGTGCAAGGTCATAAGTTTAATCCTCAGTACCAAAAAAAAAAAAAAAAAAGCGATTCTTACCATTGTGTTCTTCTCTTGCTACGCTGTCTCTAAATGATGAGCAGATTGATTTTATCGCCAAGTATGTCACCTGTCCATTTTTTCTATGCTGCCCCTTGTCATCTGATCCTAGGCTGCTGCCTAGACTACTCTAATAGCCTCCTAACTGGTTATCTGACTTCATTCTTGCCCACCTTCAGCCTATGTTCCTCACACAGTCAGGAT
>NW_004524643.1:11782054-11786553 GCF_000260255.1 Octodon degus | reverse complement strand
TTGCCAGTCAAGCGCTTATCCTACTGAGCCATCTCCTCGGCTCCCCCTCTTATTCCTTATAGTATAGTTCTATTGTACTTTAGAAGTATATATTTAATTAGATACTTAAATTGTCATTTTTACCAGACTGTAAAGAGTGTAAGGATTATTTGTTTTGTTCATCCAAGCAAATCCAGTGCTTATTGTAGAGTATGCTACGGGTTCTAACTTGGTGAGTGAAAGAATTTTGAGGTTAATTTTATGATTTCTGTATATTATGAACACTATTGGATGTTCAGAAAACTTTGTACTAAGGCAGTGCAGTTGTTTTTAAGATGCCTTTAGGTTTTGGGTTTAAATGTTCTCACAGCTTCGACCACCTTCTGAGTTCAGGCAGTGTGCTAAGAGTGGTCATGATGCACATGCCGGCTTCTTAGCTACTCAGGAGGCTCAGGTAGGATTGAAAGTTCAGGGCCAGCCTGAACAACTTAGTGAGACCCTATCTTAAAATAAAAAAGAAGAAACTCTAAAATTGAAAATGTAGCTCCATGGTATAGCGCCCTTGGTTCAATCTCCATACTACCACTATCCAAAAAAAAAAAAAAAAAAAGAGTGATGAGAGTGAGTGTAATGTCTGTGTCTCTGTGTAGGGTGGATCCCGGAGACTGTGGAGGAATGGAAGCTTCTCCTACATCTCGTGCAGAGCAGGAGCACAGGGCCAGCACCCCAGGAATCGCTGAATGGGAGCCTCAGCGATGGGCCTTCCCCAGTCAGCATGGAGAATGTCGCTCTCTTGTTGGCTAAGTCCGTGGGCCCAGATCGGGCCTGGTCCTTGCTACAGGAATGCGGACTGGCCCGTGAGCTGTCAGAGAAGTTCACCAGAACCTGTGATATCCTGAGGATTGCTGAGAAAAGGCAGAGGTAATGCCGGTTTATCCTGCTCTCTTCATGGTACTTAGAGAACGTAGAACCTGACAAGACTTTGAGAGATGGGTGGGACTCTAGAGATCATACGGTCTTGGCCTCTTTTTGTCTTGGTTACTTTTCTCACATTGCTGAGACAGAATATCTGATGCCCAAAGTGAAATAGGAAAAGGTTTATTTAGCTCACAGCCTGTGGAGGTTTCAGTCCACATCAGCTGGCTCCAAGGCAGGCTGGTGTGGCACGGGGGCCATGCTTGAGGGTGGCAGAAGATAGCAAAAGCAGCAAGAGCAAGAGGGGAGAGCGGGCTCTGTCCCTGCCTTACACCGTAACAGGCTACCACCCCTGCAGGTGTTGCACTCACATCTCTCTGAGGAGGCTTTTGCACAGGCTGAGAATGTTTACAAAGTGAGGACCCTGTTTCCTGTTGAATTGTTTAAACTTCTAAACTTCTCAAGTTGACACAGTGTATCAGTGATTGTAGTTACCTCTTGTCAACTTGGCAACCAGACACATTTCTTTAAACCAGTTGAAGAGACAGTCATCTGGTATTTGTGTTGAAGAAGCTAAAGTAACGTTTTGTCCAGGCTCATGACCATCATGCAGTTTGGATTATTGCAGGTACCCCATTGTCATTAAGAATATGATTTTTCGGGGGGTAGGGGCTGGGGAGATAGCATGGCCATCTAAGCTCCTGCCTGGCAAGTGCAAGGACCTGGGTTCGATCCCTGGTACCACATGTTATGCTGCCCTGCTGGCCACCGAAACCAGGTGTGGTGGCACACCCCTGTAATCCCAGTGCTAGGGAGGCTGAGACAGGAGGATCACTATGAGTCTAAATTGTGTGGTGAGACCCTGAACCAAAAAAGAATACAATTGGTACCTGATAACTAATTGTCTCAAAGTTTTTTTCTTTTTATAATTGCAGTAAAATACACTGAACAAAAACCAAATGAGGAGAAAAACCAAAATACATGTAATGTGGAATTTATCATCTAAATTTTTTTTTTTTTAAATGTGGCTGGTACAGGGTCTCACAACACAGCTTGTATTTGTAATGATCCTCCTGTTTTCAGCCTTCCCAGCACTGGGATTACAGGCTTGTGTACCACACCCAAACTCAGTGGCCTGAGGGCAGGGCTGGTGTGGCATGTGGTGCCCGAGATCAAACCCAGGCCCTGTGCCTAAGCTAGTCCCCTGAGCTATCTCAACAGCCCTATGTAAGCTTGTTTTTCAGTTGTTATATCAGATGCATTCATACTGTCATGCAGCCAGTCGCCAGAACTTTCCCATTGCAGACGCAAGCACTGTTCCCATTAAGGTGTAGCGCTTTATTTTCCCACGGCCAACGCCCTGGAGACCGTCACTGTAATTTGCATAATTTGACTATCCTAGGCACATCATCTAAGTGGAATCCTGCAGTACTTAGATACTTTGAATATTACCTATCCAAAATTCTTGGGACTAGGGGCTGGAGAGATGGTTCGGTGGTCTAAAGCACCTACTTAGAACAAGCTTAGCAAAGCATCAGGGACCGCGGTTCAATCCCCCAGCACCACATGCCACCCAGCCCCGCCCCCTGGTGGGCTGAGCTGGCCACACATACACACCACTCTCTCTCTGTCTCTCTCTCTCTCTCTCTCTCTCTCAAATAAATAAAAAAAATTAAAAAAAAATTCTTGGGACTAGTTGTGTTTTAGGTTTCAGTGTGTCTTAGACTTTGGAATATTTACTTACACTTTACTGGCTAAGAATCTTTTTTTTAAATGTATTTGGTACAGAGTCTCACTGTGCAGCTTGGATTCAGTGATCCTCCTGTCTTCACCCTCTCTAGTGCTCGGCTTGTAAGTGTGTGCCGCCATGCTGAGGCTCACTCCTTGGGAGGTGGGGCTGGAGCAGTATGTGGTGCAAGGGGTCGAATCCTGGTCCCTGTGCTTGCCTAAGCAGGTGCTTAGACAGCTGAGCTATCTCACATGTCCTGGCTGAGCATCTTTAATCCAAAATCTAAAATACGAAATGCTCAAAAGTCCAAATTTTCTTACAAGTTTTGAATTTTTGGATTAGGGGTGTACAATTTATATTTGAGTGTCTGAACCTGTTTTGTTTTTGTAGCACACAGTGCCCATAGTATTCACCCGCACGGTAGCACATGTCAGGCTGAGTAGCAGTCTGCTGTATGTATGTAGCATATTTACTTATTCCTTTATCCACCCAAGAACACCTGGGGTGTTTCCTCTTATGGCTGTTGTGTATAATACTGCTGTGAAAATGTGTGCTTAAGTATCTTGAGACCCTGCTTTCATTTCTTTTGGATACATATACAGAAGTGGAATTTCCATTCTGTCTTTCCATAATGGTTGTACCATTTTACGGGTCAACTCACAGTGCACATGGGCTCAGATTGCTCCGTGTCCTAGACAACATTCGCTCATTTCCTTTCTTTTTCCTTCTGTTACGGCTTGTGACTAGATGCACCCCCACAGCTGCATTTACTCATGGGTGGGACTTTTCAGAAGTGGCTGGATTAGGGAGTGTGATGCTGGGATCAAGGATACAATGCTGGAAAAAAAAATTAAAAAAGGGGCCAGGGAGATGGCTCAGTGGAACAAGTACTTCCCTGGCAAGTGCAAGGGTCTGAGTTCAATCCCTAGTTCCGCAATAAATAAGCAACCCCATTTATAATACTATCAAAAAAAAAAAAGCAAAAAAAAAAAAAAAAAAATGATACAATGCTGGAATTAAGGGCTGAGTGCCACCTGCCCAAGGATGGGTAGCTAGGATAAAATGTAGGGGACAGGAGGAGGGTCATCACTTGTCATTTGTAGCTTGGTGCTTGCTGCTGCCACCATGAGCTGTTTGTCCTCTCCAGTGCCACCCTACCGTAGTTGGTGGGTGCCTCTGATGCTGTGGGCTGAAACCTCTGTGAGCTGAGCCAAATAAACCTTTCTCCTTTAGGTGTTGGGTATTTTGTTCCAGCACCAAAAAAAGTAAGACTCCTCTCTTCCTCCTTCCTTTCTTCTGTCCTTCCCTCTCCCTTCCTTCCCTTTTTCTTTCCTTTTTTCTTTTAGGAGAGGTTTGTTTTGGCTCCCATTTTTGTTTATTTAGAACAGTAGCTATTCTAATGGGTGTGAGAGGGGATCTCATTATCTGGTTTTGCATTTTCCTAATGGTGAATGATGGTGAGCATCTTTCCATTTGCTGTATAGTCTCTTGGGAGAAGTGACTGGTCAAGTGTTTTCACGCATTTGAAAATCAGGTCAGTCGTTCTCTCCTCCCGTTCTGTAGACTGTCTCCAGACGTGCTGATCTCAGACTGTGTCTTTTCTTGCACAGATTCAGCTTACTTTGTGAATTCTTGAAGTCTGTAGATTTTAAGTCCTTTTTCCCATAATTTTATTGATAAACAAATAACGATGAGACAGTTTCAAACCAAATTGGTAGGACAGTTTCAATAATCAACACATTGCATACATTCTTCCTAGTGGTTAATTGCTGTACAAGATGCGGACATGATATCCTATTTAAAAACACCATTAGAACAAATCACTCTATTCATTAAGAGAATGTAACTATATATCTATCCTAACCATTTTGAATAC
>NW_004524643.1:11770306-11780814 GCF_000260255.1 Octodon degus | reverse complement strand
CAATTTTCCACATCTAAATTGAGCCAAAATATCCCCCTCCCCCTGTATTTATTTGACATTTTCTAGTTTGAACCTGTATAAATTGACTAATTCCTTTCTGGAAATGTATTATTTCTAATCATCCCTAAGCAGAGTGGCCCAAGAGAATCATGCACTTTTAAAAATTGTTTTTAAAAGCCATAATAAAAGCTGACTGCTAATCAAGACTGCATTAAGCACTTGTGTTATTTAAACCAGGTAACTAGATTGTCATTTGTCAGGATCCTGTATATTTATTGCACATTTTATTAATATAAAGGCTGGTGCAAATTGTCACGTGGACAGAATGTAGACCCGAGATTTGCTTTTGAGCAGTTTGCAGGAAGGTGAGCTCAGCCTGGAGTGAGGTGTTGAATGCATTAAACAATTAAGTTTTTTTCCTACTTTTATAATACAACCAGCATACCTAGACATGAATTGCTACTGCACAGTGCTACACAGGACTCCTGCACAGGGTGTGCCTGGGTGGGTTGAAGAGGTTGTCGGGGAGGGGGGCTTCACACCGGAGCTCTGGGAAGTGTGCAGCCTCTCACTGGCGTCACCTGGCTTTCCATTGCACTGGGTTGTTTGCCTGTGGGTTTGTGCCGAGGTCCAGGATGGGAGCCCTCCCTTCACGGTTAGCCTTAGTCAGACACAGTGGCTGGAGGAGAGCCCAGGGGAATTTCATGCCATGCAGGCAGCATGCCCTGGCACCTTGCACGCTCATTTTCTGACAGCCCTTCCAGGGCACACTGCAGTAATCCTCATTTACCAGAAAGGCACAGAGAGAAGTTACTAGCATAACGAACACAAATCACACCATCTGAAGTTTCTTCCAAGGCAAACAGAAGGAATCCCTTCCAGTTAAGTATTTAAATTAGAACTGTCTACTCAGATATTGCCTGTCAGTAGCCTAAAAGTTCTAGATAGACCATGATTCATGGTCAATTTTTTTTTTTTTTAATTTTCTCACCAACTTTACTTTTTTGGGTTATCTTTTTTTAAAAAAATTATTTATTTACTTATTTATTTGTGTGTGTGTGGCCAGCTCAGCCCACCAGGGGGCGAGGCTGGCTGGCATGTGGTGCTGGGGGATTGAACCGCGGTCCCTGTGCTTTGCTAAGCTTGTTCTAAGTAGGTGCTTTAGACCACTGAGCCATCTCACCAGCCCAGTCACTTCATTTTTGTTTCCAAATTTGACCGCTGTTTGAAAGAGCTGTAGGCGAGTGGAAAGGCCAAAAGCCTGTCTTCTGAAGCAGACTGCCTGGGTCTGAATGTCTGCTTTTTCAATTAAGGACCTTGACAAAATTACTTTACTTCTTGAAGTTTTAGTTTCTTCATCTGTATAAAGGGAATCATAGCACTTATGCAGGGCAGTTTGTGGACTGCCTGAGATACAGCGGTCCCTCACTGCGAAGGTTACACTCCAGACACCCCTGCAGTAAGTGAAAATCAGTGAAGTAGCACTGTTATATTTATTTTAGTATTTATATATGTTAAGGCTTTATAAACCCAACTCTCTAAAAAACTTTCCTACACTTTTAAAAACACTTAATGTTCTTAATCATTTTCTAAACTTGTAAACCTATGTAATTTTTTAAAAGAAGATTTATTTATTTATTTGGTACATGGTCTCGCTATGTAGCTTGGACTCAGTGATCCTCCTGTCTCAGTCTCCCCAGTGCTGGAATTACAGGTATGCGCCACCATGTGTGGTTTCAGTGGCTGGCATGGCATGTGGTACTGGGGTGGAGCCCGGGTCCTTGTGCTTGCCAGGTAGGTGCTTAGACCGCTGAGCTATCTCCCCAGCCCAACCTACATAATTTTAATAATATTTATGCTGTGTGGTAGAGTGTGTATTCATTTGCTAAAGAAATACAGTAAACTTTTATTTTGATTTAATATTCTTTTAATATGTTAGAATTAACAGTATATTTTTATATATTTTAAATTATTTTATTTTATTTTTTACAGAACCGGGGATTGAACTCAGGCCCTTGCGCTTGCCAGGGAAGCACTTATTCCACTGAGCCATCTACCCGGCTCCTATATTTTAAAATTTTTTAGGCAGAAATCTTGAAAAGCATAAATACCACACATATAAATACGTATACATTACTGCAAAATCCTGCAATATGGTGAAAATCTGGTAAATAAGTTACATAAATATGTTTTGAAGACCAGTGAAAGAGTGAATCTGTGAAAGTCGAACTGCACAATAGCAAGGAACTACTGTACTGAATGTGAAGTTGGAGGCACCTGCCACATAGGATGAAGTTAGGACTACCTGTTAGTGAGAGTGAAGGGAGATGATCTTGTGGAGCATAGAGCCCGTACCTGAGTGGGTAAGGTGTGAAACATGGGTTAGTGAATAGTGATCAGACTTATAGACACTGGATTTACATGGACCAGAGAGAGCGGGAAGTTAAAAATTAACCACTTGGGGCTGGGGAGATGGCTCAGTAGAATAAATGCTTGCCTGGCAAGTGCAAGGGCCTGAGTTCAATCCCTGGTTCAGAAAAAAAAAAAAAAAAAAAAAAAAAAAAAGTTAATCACTTCCTTGTATAGGTTTTTATCGCCCTCTTCATGGCTCACAAATTTATAGCCCTCTGTGGCTTGTCTATTGTCTACCCTCACTTCTAATTACTAGGGAGAGCCCTTCAATTCTGTGTTGGTGGTGTTTTCCAGCAGTCATTTTTCCCATTCTGAATTGCTAGCTATGCATATTCCCATTACCTCCTGCTAGACCATTGAGACGGCTCTCAGCGACGTCTGAACGTTGTCCTCACTCGCACCAGTCTCCGAGCATTAAAAGCTAGGCCACTGGGTGTTACCCAGGTGACGACTCACAAACCTGGCTCCATATGGAATCGCCGAAGGAGCTTAACACAGAAAAGCCAGGACTGCTGAAAGTTGTCCCAGGCCTGTTTCCAGACAGGGCATGTTCGGTAAACTTTGCCTAAGTCAATGCAGAAAAGAATGGAGTGAAAGTGCTTTGGAGGGGTTTCTAAGATAAAAATGGATAGGAACGGTGAATGATGGGTTTGTAAATGTGGCTGAGAAAGGAGCAGAAGGTCAAGGTGGTGATTGGCAGGCACCATTCCAGGTGCCAGTCCTCCCAGTGCTGTGTCCCTTTCCACCCAGAGACTGGTATCACTGGGGGCTGAGACCCTGGGACTGGAGAAGGTGACAGGACAAAGCTGACAGGAAGTGAGGCCTGGGCCTGGAAAACCTGCAAAGAGGAACCCTGCAAGAAGCAGGCCTGCAGCAGACAGCAGGTCTGATTCAGGAAAGGGGCGCAAACATCGGTCTTGTGTGAGGGCCGTGATTCCCCCTCGCACCACCCCAAACCCTCGGAGCCAGGCTCAACCATTTTCAAAGTGTCCAATTGCTGCTTTGCACAAAACAAGCAGCCCTCACTGCACAGTGTAGCACGCAATGTCAACAGTCCAGCCTCATGTTACCTCTTTCCCCTCAAAGCAAAAACGTGCAGACAGGTGTATATTTACCTAACTCTAAAGAGCCTTTCTGAGGCCCGAGCCTCAAAGAGGCCTTGGTGACTTGCAACTTCACGTACAACTCTGGTGACAAGATCGTGTTCCTGGAAGATCAACAAGGAGCAAGGTGTTCTGGGAAATGGAAATCTGAGATCTACTCTTGCCACTTCACATCCTCCTCCACATCTTCATTCCCTTACACAAACCCCAGTCTCTCGCCCTGACTGCAGGATTCCCCTCTCTGAAACTTCCTGCTGCCCCTCTTGACAGTGATTCAACGTTCTAAATAAACTTGTCTCTTCTTATTCCTTGATAAATTCTTCTACTGCTTACATCCCTGGCCCTCTACACCATGTGACATGGAAATCAGGTGGATACAAACACTCTGTAAACCTTCCTTCAAGAAGAATCAAAAAATTAAAGACATCCCTAATTTCAGCTTGTGGTCATAGCACCCTAGAATATCATGCGCTGTTGGCTTCCCGTAGTAATTCTACTGAGAGCCACTAGGGAGCACAGCTGGGTTGTGTTTGCTTATCTAAGCATGGTGGTGCTTTGGGCTAGTTGTCATTTGTATAGCAGAGAAGGAAAGTAGCCTACGGTAGGATTTCTCAACTTCAGCACCGTTGAATATTGGGTCAAAGAATTTTTACTTCTCAGTGTTGTACTGAGCAGTGTAGGTTGTTTATCAGCCATGAGTTTGAGGCCAGTCTTAAGGGCCGGTTCTGGTGCAGCATGGGGTGCTTGGGATCGAACCACAGTCCATTGCCCCTGACTCATTTTGCCCAAGCAGGAGCTTTAGACACCTGAGCTAACCCAGCAGCCCCCTCTGCCTCCCCGTGGCTTGGCATGTGGCTCTGCTCAGGTCTGCCTCCTAGAGGCCCAGGGATGCTTTGTTCCTTCTAGCAGCTTTGCCTTCAACAGTGTGGTTGAGGAATGAGCACAACCCTGGGCTGCTGACTGTTGGGACAAACTAGCAAGAAACCAGGCTGGTGAGAAGCTTCAGTGTGCTCACATGTCAGGGGAGGATTGGGGAGATGCTAACGACACGGATGTGCATCTCTGTGGCATTTATAGTCCAGAGAGAGCCTGCCTGGGCACCCACAGCAGTCCCATTAGAACTGTAGAGGTTTCTCTATGATATACTGCAGTGTGACCTCACTCAGAGCCACAGCACCCCCATTCTTAGCCATGCCCTGGGCCCACATCTGAGAGAATGGCAAGGTGGTGCTGATGGAGAGAGGAGGGAACACTTGGAAGCGGGTTGTTACTCCCTGTGCAAGCCTATATTCCACCCAAAAGGCACTTCCCACCTTTCCCCTCTCCCATCACAGACCATTCATGGGAGAAATATAAATTAGAATAATTATTTTAAAGGAAATCACACTCTTTGGGAAAAAGAAAACAGATTTTTCAAAATCACTCCTTGGAGTCATCGCTCAGCCAGTGTCTGGTGATACAGAACTAGCTGCCATGGGGAGGAGGCTGGTATTTATCCTGAGCCTTCCCCACCGGGGTCCGGAGCAAGGAGGACACAACAGGCTTGATGCCTGGGAAAGGTCACCCAGGTCATTTCCTGTATCAAATATTGTGATAGAAGTCTCATTAGACCTTGCTGTGTTCATCCATAGGTCACTCTTATACAATCTGAGAGACAATATAGGTTTGCTCTGCCTTAGTAACCCACTGGGTAGGGCTAGTGATTCTGCTGGGTAGCACTGGGAGCTGAGGGCAGAGAGCGAGCGAGCGAGTGAGAGACAGACAGGCAGACAGACGGACAGACAGACTGAGTGGGGCAGTGCTGTACCCAGAGCAACCAGAAGTGTGTAGTTATCAGGAGGCTCCTGCAGCCAGGATCGCCTTTCCCAGTCAGTGGTTTGGGATGGGCTTTGCTGAGTCGGGAAGCACCTGGGTCAGAAATTAAAGCCCTTTTGAGTTCATGTCTAAAGTTTTTGAGATATAAACCTGACAGGCTAGGCCTTTACATCTCACGTGTGTCCTTCCAGCACCTCATCTGAACATACTAAGCTAACAGTCCTAAGGACCAGGTGCCCTTCACGGTTGGGTTGACCAGTTAGCCAGTGTATTATTACACTGGCTCCTGAATGAGCCATTACGCGGAGGAACTCTGACATCCATAACCTAATCCTGAGCCCACACACGTGACAGTGACAGTGTTGTGCCATCATTTGGAAGCTCAGCTGGGGTGTACTAGGCTCCAAGTGAAAGGCAGAGAGCTCCTTTCTTTATTGGCTAAGTGTAGGAGGGTGACAGTGGCATGCAGAAAGATGAGCAGGGTCAGGGTAGCCCTGTAGGAGCTGGTGGAGGTACACAGGGGTAAGAGAGAGGTCAGCAGCAGAGGCCAAGAGGGTAAGGCCAGGATAGGAGCAAAGATGGTGGACATACCAGCTTAGAGGGGAAAAGGGTCTGTAGGCCGGGAGAGAACAGAACAGCCTCATTAGGCTAATCCTGACCAGAAAGAGGTAAAACTTTACTGTTGGAAGCAATTAACAAGATACCAGAGAGAGAGAGAGAGAGAGACAGAGAGAGAGAGAGAGAGAGAGAGAGAGAGAGCTGATAAAAACAAAAACAACAAAACAAAACATCAAACAAACAACACACAGAAAGCAAGTGAGCTAACCCAGATATCTGTCCCTGTTCACCTTCAGTAAAGTACAATTGAGTCACAGGGGAGGGGACTGCTAAGATGTATATTCACACACAGAAAGAAAGTGAGAATAGAGGGTCACTACCCTGCCTGAGGCCCACTATATTCTCACACTAGACACACACACTCCCTACTTAATCACTAACCCCAAGCCTTCTGGTCTGTAAGGCTCCTCTCACCCGATCTATAAAGCACAGAGGTAAGGCCCTGGAAAAGGACAAATAGGCAGGAAAAAGTCAAACAAAGCCAATCTAGGAATGTGCACACAGGCAGTGACAGCCCAGGGAGCCAATCCAATTGCAATAAATTCTGGGGGAGGGGGAGAGAGAAGGGGGAGGGTCCCCTAAAACCCAATAGAAGAAGCTGGAGATAAAGGACTCACAGGTGTCCCTCCGGAGCCCCTGCCCTCCCCACTCACAAGGCAGCTTTCTGTCTTCTGCTTTTTCCTCCTTACAAATAAAGTGTTTCGGGCCAGCGAGTTAGCTCAGCGGACTAAGTGCTTGCTTAGCAAGCGCAGGGACCAGGGTTTAATCCCTGGCCACAGGCTGCACTGGCCCAGTGCTGAGCTGGCCAGAGTCTAGGTGTGGTGGTGCATACCTGTAATCCCAGTGCTAGGGAGGCTGAAAACAGGAAGATCACTATGAATCTGAGCTGTGTAGTGAGACCCTGTACCAAATACATAAAAATAAATAAATGAAGTAGTTTCTCTTTAATTAGTTACTGGTGCTGAGTTTATGATCCCAGTTGGCTATTCATCCCAGAGGAACAGCCGTGTGCACCCCTGGGCAGCAAGCCCCTGCTGGTTTCTTCTTTTGCAGTCTATTTCTCACTCTAAGGGCTGTGCATTTGCAATAACTTAAGGCCCAGAAAGAGGCAGAGCCAGACTCTAAAGAAGGGCCTAGAAATTATGGCCCAGAAGCAGCAAATGAATAGTGGCTTTCTGAAGACTTGCCAAATAGCTCAGCGGATTAAAGTGCCTGCAAACAGGCGCAGGGGCCAGGGGTTCGATCTCCAGGCCTGCTGTGCCGGCTCTGCCCCCGGGGGTGTACAGAGACTGCAATTGAGACTGGGCATGGTGGCATGCGCCTGTAATCCCACCTCTTGGGAGGCTGTAAACAGGCAGATTATGAGTCCAATCTAGTAGTGAGACCCTGAACATCTCCTGCAGACCCTTCCCTAAAATACAAAAACAAAAACAAAAACAAAAACAAAAACAAAGAATAGTGGCCTTCTGGATGTACAGTTGTGGCCTCTGTTCTGGGCCCAACTCATGGACACCGCTGGCCCCTACATCCACATCCACCACCTACAGCTCATTGAGGTAATGAGTGCTAGAACTTGGGCTGCGGAAACAGGGTGGACAGCTGCCATGCACAGGAGAAAGAGCTCCAGATAACCTGTGCCAGTGTTAGGCTTGGCTCAGTAAACAAAAAGGATAGGACAAAACTGCATTATGGTTTTCTAATCTAGTCAGAAAACAGAGAAAACCAGATTTTTTTTTTTTTTTTTTTTCTGTGCTAGGGTTTAAACCCATGGCCTGGCACACACTATGCAAGTGCTGTACTACAGAGCTACACTGCCACCTTGAAAAACCAGGTTTTGCTTTCACACAAAAGTTTACCATGAATTTCTTTTAAATTTCTCATTTTTGTTCCTCCTGTTAAAAATACATTTGAGGGCTGGGGAGATGGCTCAGTGGAATAAGTGCTTCCCTGGCAAGCGCAAGGGCCTGAATTCAATCCCCAGTTCCGCCAAAAAAAAAAAAAAAAAAAAAACATTTGACAAATTTGACAAAATATTAATATATTTCATACTATATGCCAATTACACATTTTTTACCAGAAAGGTAATGGCTCCTGCTCTCATAGACCTCACTTTTAGTGAGGAGAGAAGGGAGAGAGAGGAAGGGAGAAAGGGAGGGAGGGAGGGAGGGAGAGAGAGAGGGAGAGGGAGGGAGAGAGTGTGTGTGTGAGAGAGAGCAAGAAGGGGGAAAGAGAGAGGAAAGATAAGAGAAGGGAGAGAGAGAGAGAGAGAGAGAGAGAGAGAGAGAGAGAGAGAGAGACTATATAGCAAATAATTATTTTAGTTCCTGTCAAGTGCCATGGAAACAGAGAACGAAAGATACCTGCAGTGCCATTTTAACTGGGTGACCAAGGAACACCTGTCTGATACGGTGAGGCCACCTGAAATCTGAGGCAAAAAGCCTGGTGAACACGTGGGAGGAAAGTGCTGGAGAAGAGGGAACAGCGAGTGCACAGGCCCTGGGCCAAGGTAGTCTTACTAGGTCCCAGACACAAAATGTGTGTCAGTCCCTGAATTGATAATCCTAGGGATCTATTTGGGAGTGGAGAGATTTCCAAGCCAAGGTCTGTGCCCCAAGGCAGCTCTGTAGCACAGACAGGCATGGGCAAATGGGCAGGGGACAGCACAGAGCTACATGCGGGGACAGACTAAGTAGGGGAGTAGGGCGAGGAGGAGTGACTGATTTTCTTCTGGGAAGCTTTGTGCACCACAAAGGAGGTGACAGAAAATGGGATTGTGAGATAGAGAAGGTGGGGCAAAGTTGTAGTGGGGACACACAGGGCAGAGACCTCCAGCTATGTTTTCACTGGTGGACACTATGGTGAAGGAAGAGAGGGTCAAGAGGCGGAGAAGCCAGGCCGTGACTTTATCCTGCACACGTGGAAGCAGACAGAGGGCTCTAGGGAGGGAACCCCGGGACGGCTGTGTGTTTCAGGTGCCGTGTTTCTTCACAGAGCGCCATGTGGAGAGCAATGCGGGTGGCTGCAGCGGCCTCGAAGGAGATGAATGAGCACTGGGGCAGAGGAGCTGAGAAAGCTAAGAAATCAGGCAGAAGTTAAGGGGCGATCAAGGATGAGGACAGGTGTGGCCCATGACAGAATCATGGATGATGGCTGCTGTGGGAGCTGGCGCGTGGAGCCCAGTGATGTGGGCAAGGAAAGCGTTTGCCAAGGCCAAAAAAGAGAGGAAAGCATTCCATCGAATTGGGAGCTAACACCTCAAAGGGCAGCGGATGAGTGCCAGGAGAGGACCGGACCCCTGGAAAGGCAGAGAGCTTTGCACAGTAGCTGAGCCGCAGAAGCATATTCTTTTGTTTTTGTTTTGGTCTGCTTTGGGCTGGTGAAGCACTATGTCATCTTCGTCATGGCCAGTGATGTATCTCATCTTTATGATAAGCAATAAACTGGGACATGAGGTAATGAGACAGTCACACTCCTTGCAGAAGGGAGTATTCACGGCTGTTGGACTGTATGCTTTTGGAACATGTCATTTGCAAGCCGAGCACGCGATTCTGGTGGAATGCAGAACGGAGCAGCTGAACAGAGGTCAAGAGAGCCGTTCCCTGGGTCCTCAGCACTCACCTTCTCCTCCTGACGTAGCAACAAAGTGGGTTCTTTGGCATTTGGGTGGTGGTCTCTCTTCTTCTGTAACTGATTCCTGCTTGGAAGTAGAGGATGAGAGAGAGAAGCTTGGGATGAATTTGTGATTTTTTAGGGCTTGTGTACCTTGTGTCAAGCTTCAGTGTGAAAACGTTGAGTGGTTGGTTCAACAAGCGAAAGATCAATGAATTCCTTGGAAAGGGAGATGAATATGGATGAGAGGTTTCTGGAGCCCAGAAGATACAAATTTCATCAAGGGGTTAAAGAGATGAGCTTCCAAAACAGAAGTAGGAGGGGAGCCACGAGCAGCCCTAGAAAGGAAGAAACCACCTAAGGCTGGGGAGATAAGATTTAATAGTATTACACATAGTGTATGTGTAGTTCTTGGTTGAAGTTATGTGGTTAGATGGTCTGATCCTAAGCCTTTTCATTTTCTTATTTTTCCCATTTTTACTTTTGCAGTACAGTTATGCTCCTTGTGTGCAGTTGGAGGGTATACAGAACAGTCCTTGATTCTTTTCCTTCCCTCCCACTCCCCCCCTTGTCTCCCTGCACCTCTTGGTCTGCTTCCCATCTGAAAAAGATCAATCTCTCTATTTCCTATTGTCCATTTTTTTTGTTTTGCTCTTTATATTTTGGGTTTTTCATGTAAGAGACATATATTTAAGTATGTGTGTCTGAATTATTCCACTTAATGTTACAGTCTCTAGGTACATCCTATTTTCTTACAAATATTCAAACTTATCATTTTTTATGTCAGAGTAGTCCATTGTGTATAATTTTCTTTATCCGCTCATCTGTTGATGGACTATGCTGCTTCCAAGATTTGGCTATTATTGATTGTGCTGCCAGAACCGTGGTTATGCATGGATGACTGTAATGTGACATCTTTAACTCTTTAACTCTTTTTTTTTTTTTTTTTTT
>NW_004524643.1:11767809-11770206 GCF_000260255.1 Octodon degus | reverse complement strand
GCGGGGCCGGCACAGCAGGCTCAAGCCCTGGCCCCTGCACCTGCTTGCAGGCGCTTTAATCCACTGAGCTATTTGACCGGCCCTTCCATATTGATTTTTATTATATATTTTTACTAGTGGTTGTACTAGTTTGCATCCTCCTGTTTTCAGCCTCTCCAGCTCTGGGATTACAGACGTGCACCACCACATCTGGACTTGGTCGCAGCACGGCAGCATGTGGGACCAGGGATGGAACCCTGCTCCCCGTTTTCCCTATTACCTCACCAGCATTTGATATTGTTTGATTGTTTTCTTTCTTTTTTTTTTGAGACAGGGTCTCACACTGTAGTATAGGCTGGCTGTGTATTCATTACGTAGCCCAGGCTGGCCTTGAACTCACTTTGATCCTCCTGCCTCAGCCTCCCATGTGCTGGGATTACAGGTGTGCACCACCACACCCAACTGATTTCTTAATGATAGCCATTCTTTTTAGAGTGAGATGGAATCAACATTGTTCTAATTTGCATTCTCTAATGACCAGAGATGTTAAATATTTTTTCTTATATTTGTTGACCCTTTGTACTTCTGAGAAGTGTCTATACATTTCAGTTGCCCACTTTTAAACTGGGTCTTGTATTTTGGTGGGGGTCTGATTTTTTTTGAGATATTTTTTTTTCTTTCGGTACTAGGGATTGAACTCAGGACCCTGCACTTGCCAGGCAAGCGCTTATTTTACTGAGCTATCTCCCTGGCCCTTTCTTTTCATTTTATGCATGTGGTACAGGGTCGCATTATACATCTCGAACTCATAGTGATCCTCCTGTTTTCAGCCTCTCCAGCTCTGGGATTACAGACGTGCACCATCACACCTGGACTTGGTCACAGCACGGCAGCATGTGGGACCAGGGATGGAACCCTGCTCCCTGCGCTTGTGAAAGGAGGCTCTTAGTCTGCTGAGCTATCTCACCAGGCCTTGATTTTTTATTTTATTTTTTTCCGGAACAGGGGATTGAACTTAGGCCCTTGCACTTGCCAGGCAAGCACTTATTCTACTGAGCCATTTCCCCAGCAAGGCCTTGAGTTCTTTATATATTCTAGACATTATTCCTCAGTTGGAGGAATAGCTAGCAATGTTTTCACCATTTTGTAGGTCATCTCTTGTTTGCTTTTTTTGCTATGCAGAACCTTTTTCATTTGATAAGATCCCACTTGTTGATTCTTGATATTATTTCTTGTGCTGATTAAAAACCTTTTGTTAATGTCAAGTTCCACTGGTGCCGAATTGTTAATATAGGTGTAGCAAACTGTCAATTACGCACACATCTCCTTGGCTTGTGAGGAGGTAATGAGAGGTTAGGCAGCTGCTGGGGATCACACTAACTGGACTAGAGTGAGGCAGTCTAGGGCAGAAGTTGTGGAAATTGGCAAGTTTTCCAGTACTTGAGTGAGGTTTCTTAGTGTTGCTTCATGGTAGGTGAAGCCAGCACAAGAGGCCACCAAATCCATAGCCACTCCTGTTTCAGCCAGGATCAAATCCAGAAGCCTGCAGTGCCTAGGTGAATGATACTAGACATTATGATTGGAGTATTTGGGGGGCCCAGGTGGCCAATGGTGCATTTTCTCCAGGACCTTGAGCTGTCTATGCACTGAAGAGTGATGGCTTCCCCAGGATGAGGGAAGCAGAATTAAGGCAAGCGCTAAAGGGCTGTGACTTACGTGGGGGCCACACAAAGCCAGTCCTGGTGGGCACATGTGCTCTAGCATGGGAACTGTTACGAACTCAGGTTAGGTTTGGGCTCCAAGTAGCTGGCCCCACATCAGAAGGGGTGAGAGATCCTCTGCCCACTCTGGACTTGGATCTCTTGGTGCGGACTCAACCCCCAGAGGGCAATCGTGATCCTAACATCCAGAGAACCAGCTGCTAGCCCACCCAAGGGCCACATTTGGCTCTCTGGCTTTCCTTTAGGGGCGCTGGTGGGTGAAACTTTATGAAGTGGGATCAAAATATACAGTGAATGTTTAAATTTAAACATTTATGGCAGTAATGGCCGCATTGCACTAATTCCCTCAAAAAACTCCCTTTAGTTTTGAACACACACACATCCCATCATTCTTGCCACTTTCTGAAGCAGTTCTGGAAATCCTCTTTGGTAAGTTTTTTTAGTAGTGCTGCCTTAAGGTCCTGAATCAACTTGAAATGGTTATCTTTCTTGGTCACTTTGATTTTGAGAAAGAAGTTGCACATTGCCTGCTCCAGTGACTAGGTAGATAAGTACACATCCTAATGTTTTGCCAAGGCTGCCTTTCCGTAAATTATAGTGCTTTGTTTTCTCTGTGGATGAGTTATATTCAATATGTACAAATATCACATTTTCTTTGTCTATTAGTTGAGGAAAATTAGGATGATTCCATGGATAT
>NW_004524643.1:11766653-11767709 GCF_000260255.1 Octodon degus | reverse complement strand
GGGGCAGGGCTGGCTGGCATGTGGTGCTGGGGGATTGAACCGCGGTCCCTGTGCTTTGCCAAACTTGTTCTAAGTAGGTGCCTCAGACCACCGAGCCATCTCACCAGCCCCATGAATATATATATTTTTACAGTAAAATAAATTCAACCGTTTCACATTGGCTGGAATATTTTGCCATGTGTTGGCGACATGCACGTTCATCCCTTAAAGACTGACATTATGGATCTAGTTTGACGGCAAATCCACACTCTCAATCTCTGCAGATTAGTGCTGTTTCCCTCGTGTGTGGGCTCACTCAATCAACTAAAATTAGCCTCTATCCTAGGTCGAGGGTGCTGTGTAGGTGCTTGAGATACAACAATAACAAGACAAGTTTTCTACCCTGTGGTTTGTACACTCAGGGGCCAAAACAGAAATGCAGAATGGTTGAGTGCAGTGAGTTTGAGGCAAGGAAGGAAAGTGTCCTGGGCCTCCCTCATGTTCTCTGGCTTCCATCTCAAGATGCATTTTCCGGGGCCAGGGAGATGGCTCAGTAGAATAAGCGCTTGTCTGTCAAGCCCAAGAGCCCGAGTTCAATCCCTGGTTCTGGAAAAAAAAAAAAAAAGCATTTTCCCTGATACCTGCTCTACTTCCAGTCTCAGAAAAAGACCTCATCCTGCTACACGGCAGCGGCCTTCCTCCTAGTGATCCTGGGTGCTTGTCCTTGAAAGTACATGCTACACTGGGTCTTTCGTCACCAGTTACTGTCTTTGTTAACATTTTCCCTGCATCATACCACTTCCTCTATTCTTTAAATGAGCCCTCCTTTGATCCTTTCATGTACTCATTCATTTTTTTTTCATTCAACAAGGATTTACTAAGCAGTTACATCCAATTTCTCCCTGACCAGGATTCCGCAGTTTTACACCTCAATATGGCCAGAAAAAAACAACATTGGCTGCTCTCACCTTACTAAAAGTTTTTGTATTACTGGGGACTGGACCTAAAGAAGATTGCCACAGAGCTACATCCCCAGCCAAACTGTTGTCACTTTAAATTCCTGGCATTTGACCTTGA
>NW_004524643.1:11754067-11764293 GCF_000260255.1 Octodon degus | reverse complement strand
TACTCACACCTATGGGTAATCCCAGCAGTACTAAAACCCATAATCCCAGCCTTGGATCACACATAATCCCAGGGGATCATGAGTTAACACAAACTCTAGAAGTCTTCACCCTATGACTGCATGAGGCTTTGGGGGGACAACTAGACACAAACCATAACAGAGTGCAATAGTCTCATATTATCAGAACCTGGATAATTGGAAATAAAGGAACAGAAATGCTCTTCTTTTGTACATTGGTGTGTTTTCCAATAATTGCACCATCTGGGACTTTTACTGTAGACATTCATTGTTCAAAGATGTACCAGTGAATTTCCAGGACCAAGTCACCAGGTCCTTGAGTTAGAGCATAAACAAACCTTAGTTCCATATTTTCCCATTTATTCCATCGTTAATATTGCTGCATATTGTATTTTGCAAAAATTGTTTGCATTTATTGTCTTTATTGTATTTTCATTTTAAAAATTTATACTACACATTTGTTGCATTATTGAAAAAGAACAGCATTAGTATTCACCTATGTAGGATACTATGGTGCACTGAATATAGGATATTCATGAATGAATGTCTACCTATAATATAATTGAGAAATTGGTATGTTAATTGATTAATATTGAAAATATATCCTTGGTAGATTATGACATGACATTTATACTGATTAGCTAGAAAGGAATTAGTATATTTCCATTTATGAAATAGTGAAATGTACACTGGTATTCCGTAACTTGCTATCCTTAGTCTTCAAAAAGGTAGCTCCCCAACACTTTTCAGTGATGGATTAGGCTTAGATAGTGAGGGGTGCTCCATTTATGTTGTTTCTTTCTTTTTTTTTTTTTTTTTAAATTTTATTTTATTTATTTTGTGTGTGTGTAGCCAGCTCAGCCCACCAGGGGGCGGGGCTGGCTGGCATGTGGTGCTGGGGGATCGAACTGCGGTCCCCGTGCTTTGCTTGGCTTAGTTTGTTCTAAGTAGGTGCTTCAGACCACTGAGCCATCTCACCAGCCCCTATGTTGTTTCTTGATCAATCACTGCATTGTAAACACCTTGGCTAGAGACACTGCAGCAGGTGAAGTTGCTGGCAGAGCACAAGAGCTTGGCAGGCCCCTAAAGGGTGAATACAGCCAGGAACAAGCACCTGTCACACATCAGAGAGTGTCAGGAAGATCATGTACACAAGAGACAAACCACGCCTGCTATCTGTTGTCAGTTTAAAGTTAAATCAATCTCTGGAAGAGTTACCTAAACTGAACAGACTTCGGTCACTGTTTCCATCTTCTTATCTTTGACCTCCAGAGGCAGAAGTTTGCTTTGGTGTACAATGATGACCTGCCTCTGTGGCAGTGACATCATAGTGGACATAAGTGACATTTCTCTGTTCACCTCTGAGCTGAATGCATGTAAGATATCCTTGTAAAAGCAAAAGAAAATCTCGATATATCTCTCTTCTCTTCCATAATAGCTACGTCTTTGAAATCAAGAGTCTCGAGAGTCCATGTTTCATTTCCAGCGGCACAGAACAGCAGGAAACGACTGCCTAAGTGGGCAGGGAGCTAAATTTAAACATTGCAGGACTTGCTGCGTGGTCCACTGGAGTCCAGCGGTGGGAAGGAGTAGCAGTAAGTCCTCTGATGTCAGAGTCAGTCTTTGTCTTCCATTTGCTTTAAATAGTTTGCAACAGAGTTACCTTGTGCAGGCTGGACTATTTCTAGAATATTTTTGGTTAAGATGAGGTGACAAGAGAGTGTGTTTTAGTTGAGAGTTGGGGATTCTGTTCATATACTAGATGTGATTGAAAAATACAGTTAGTATTTGATATTTTCATTTTTCTAACAGTAAAAGCCACATTGCCATTAATTTTCTTCACGATGTTTTCTCCTCCATACAAACATATTTACCTCATTGTTCTTGCAACGCTGGGAGTTCTCTTTCAAGAGTGTCTTTATTGTTGTTTGTTTTTTTTTGTGTGGCAGAACTGGGGATTGGACTCAGGAGCCTGTGCTTGCCAGGAAAGCGCTTATTCTACTGAGCTATCTCCCCGGCCCCACATGAGTGTCTTTAGTTGCACTGTTGTGGCTGTGTCAGTGTTCTGAGTTGATTCAAAATGTTACCTGTTCAGTCATTTTGACATCAGAGAAGAGCCTGAGATTCACAGTGACAAATTCAGTGAAATATGGAAGAGAAAACACTGAAGTTTTCCTAAGTCTGCCTCTCTGTTGGAGGCAATCAGCAGCAGCTTTCATTATATGTCTGAGCACATCTCAGAAAGACAGTCACAAAAGAAGGCATCCAGAACTGCTTTAAAAAAGCTGGTGAGACAGCTCAGTGGACTAAGAGCCTACTTAGGCAAGCACAGGTACCAGGTTCGATCCCTGGCATCACATCCCATTCCAGCCCTATCCTCGAGCGTGCTGAGCCAGCCACGGAGACTGAGCATGGTGGTACATGCCTGTAATTTTAGTCCTGGGGAGGCTGAGACAAGGAGGATCACTCAAGTCCAAGCTGTGTAGTGAGATCCTGTACCAAATGCATTTAAACAAACAAGCAAGTGAACAAAAAAAAGCAACGAACAGAACTGCTTCGGAAAGTAGAAAGAATGACGTTTAGTTCAAAGTGAGTGAGGAGGAGGAGTGTTAGGGAGTTGATGGCAATGTATCTTTTGCCATAATAAGTTCTTAAATTTAAACTTTCCCAAATAGCTTGAGCACACCTCGTACACCGTGCTTCAGTGGCCTCTGACCTTCAACCCCTGCGCCACTCCTTCTACTGCGCAGGCTTCTGCCTCACACAACCGGTAGTTAGTTAGTGACCCTTCAGGGTAACACACCGCCAAGAGCTGCCCCCAACTTTCACCTGTCTGGGAAGCCAGGCACTTCCCCAGACCGGCTGCCACTTTATTGTGACAGACAAGATCCTCTGCTGTCCTGTTACAGCCTTCTTAGAGTTTGCCCTTGAATTCCCAGGATGAAAATGCTTTTGTTGGGCTCTGTGGGTCTTCACGATTGGCGTGGGAAGTCCGCGTTCCCCACGCTGCCTCGTCCCACTCGGAAGCTGACTTAGCTAATGCGTTTGTTAGTTGGCGAACACTGTGAGCAGGAGATTTCAGTGCTTTAGAGTCAAGAAGTGAGCATGTTTATCTTGAGTGGTGGAAGCTGCCATCAGGAGACACAGCTCTGGAGTCTAGTCTGTCATGTTGGTAGGTCAGGACTTTTCTTTCTTTCTTTCTTTCTTTCTTTCTTTCTTTCTTTCTTTCTTTCTTCTTTCTTTCTTTCTTTTTTGGCTCTGAATGCCTCCAGGGCAGGTTTGGCTGGCTTGAATTGTGGGGATCGAACAACAGCAACCTGAGCCTGACTGCTTTGTTGAAGCAGCCACTTAAAGAACTGAGTTAAGGGGCAGGCCCTCTTTCTTTCTTTCTTTCTTTCTTTCTTTCTTTCTTTCTTTCTTTCTTTCTTTCTTCTTTCTTTCTTTCTCTTTCTTTTATACAGGGTCTCACTGTGCATCTTGGACTTGATGCATCTTGGACTTGTAGTGATCCTCCTGTGTCAGCCTCCTCCCCAGTGCTGGGTTACAGGTGTGCACCACCATGCCCAGTTTCAGTGGCTGACACAATGTGCCTAGGGTTCCAAGGCTGGCACAGTATATGGTACTGGGGATTAAATCTGGGTCCTTGAGCTTGGCAGGCAGGGACTTAGGCACCAAGCTATCTCCCCAGCCCAGCTCAGGACTTTAGATATTAGCTAAAAGGTATTTAATTTATTTTTTTGTTATTTATTTATTGGATATAGAGTCTCACTATGCAGCTCAGACTTATAGTGATCCTCCTGCCTCAGCCACTCCTCCCCAGCACTGGGATTATGGGTGTGTGCCACCATGCCCAGTTTTGGTGGCCAGTTCAGCACAGGGCTGGCAGGGCATGTGGTACCTGGGTTCGAACCTGGACCCTTGAGCTTGTTGGGCAGGTAGTTAGAAGACTGAGCTATCTTTCCAGCCTCAAGGGATTTCATTTCTAAAGCAGCTGTGGTCTGCTCCAGTTGGACCTATGCTAGCTCAAAGACTGGGAAAGCCAAGTCCTGGTTGCAGGAGCCCCTGCTGGCCACACACCTCCCAGGAACCCTGGGGACAGCATTGTCCTGCTCCTTCTTTCCCCTGCACCCTCAGCTCTGTCTTCTCTGACTGGCAGAGGGGCATCTCTGACCTGCAGGCTGCCAAAGCAGGGCAGAGGTCATGTGTCTGGATTGTGCAGCTGAGGACAGTGACTTGTGTATGAAAAACACACGGGAGTCCAGAGCATTTATTTTTTTGCAATCTTTGTACCTTTCCCAGGCATGAAGCCTGCCTTCCTCTCTACCCATGGCCCCAGTGGGGAAGGCTCAGGGCAAATACCAGCCTCTTCTCCTGGTAGCTAGGAACCAGTAGCTGCGCTCCAGCAACCATCAGGCAAACAATGAATCCAAGGAGTGATTTGAAAAAAATTCTTACTCTGGTTTTCTTGGCCGGTAAGATTGTGATGTCCTTGAAGAATAACTATCCTGTCTTGTGTTTCTCCCACGTCAGGTATGTGCTGAGAAGATGGAAAAAGTGTGTGTGTGTGTGTGTGTGTGTGTGTGTGTAGACTCTTCTAGAGAGTGACAGTCAAGTCTGAGGTCCCCTCTTCCCCATCAGTGTCATCTTGCTATCCTCGGAGGCTTGGTCCAGCACTGATGGGATCAGAATTGAGGGCTTGTGACTCCCACCCAGGTCCTATTGCAGGGCTTCAAAAGGGAACCACTAAAATTCTAATGGTTAAATCCTGGAAGCAGCCTGTATATCTATCAACTAACCATTGGAGATATGGTGTCTATATATCATGGAATACTAGCTGGTGATAAGGAAGGACAAATTTCAGACATTTGTAGGAAAATGGATGCTTATGGAAAATAGAATGTTGAATGAAAGAAACCAGACACACAGCTTAAATACCATGTAGGATCTTTCATTAGAGTGAGGCAAGGTACATAAAAAGAGCACACCAACAAATGAATAGAAGGAGACAAGGGGATAGGGCTCTTGTAGATGGGAGGAGGGCTGAGAGAACGTGGGTGAAAGGAAAGGGGGAGGGGAGACAAAATGAACAGCATAAAGATGCGCATGTCAGGAGCTTGAGAACCTCAATGCGTGTAAGCACGATAGTCGTACATGTGCCATAAGATTAGTAGTATCATTAAGCATGAAAATGGGCATAGGGAGGTGGGAAGAAAGTGGAAGGGGATTAAAGAAGAGGGAAGCTGCCTCATGCACAAGTTCCCACTTCCCAGGGTGAGTGTAAGCTGCATGCACTGCGAGGGAGTGCTAATGAGAAGACATTTGTAAACAATTCCAATGGAAGTAGAGGAAATGAGCCACCAGGCTCTTTAGATATAGGGGGAGGTGGCTGTGTGTGTGTGTGTGTGTGTGTGTGTGTGTGTGTGATATGTGTGTGTGACGTGTGGTTCCTGACTCTCCTTTCCTTTCAGCATGGGGAAGCATCTCCTGTTCTTATTTTCTAGTTTTTGTCCCTTGGTCCTGGGAGTCAGTAGCCCGTGTGGCTTGCCATTCTCTTGACAAGGGATGGGGGGATGGCCTCCAGGGTTCACTCTGGGTGCTGTGCAGGGTGGCAGCCACTGTCCCGAGTTGTGCTGCCCTGTGTGGCACAGTGCCCCAGATGCTCATGGGAGCATTTATTTAATTGTTTTCAATATCAGTTGGGAGTGCAGAGGCTCAAGCCTGGCTTTATGTAAGGGCAAATCTTGCCGAAGCCTATTACATCTGCCTTCTACTTTCTAAAGTTCAGTTGTTAACAATGTCAGGGACACATGAAATCATCTGAAGGGCTTTAGAAATAACAGGCACTTGGTCTCCTCTCCCTCCTTGTCCCAAAATCTGAGGAATTGGCCTGCAGTGTGGCTTGGGCATTGCAACTCTGTGTCTCCCCACTGGATCAGAACACCCACCTGCAGGTACAGGGCTACAGGATAAATCCTGAGGGTACTTGACTGACCTTATCAGATACAAAAGTTATACTTCTTGTTATATAGGTCTTGCTTTATCTTGGTCTTAACCATCCAGGAGAAAACTATAAAAACGAGGTATATAAAGTAAAGCCATATTAATAGGATGAGCTATAAAAGGCTCAAGTTAATAAATTCTGAGAATAACCCACTAATATCATAGACTGCTGGACAGAGTTGGATTGTTTAGCTGAATTCAAACACCTTTAGTATTTAGATGCCAATAGAATATTCACCTCTGACAGGACTAAACAACAAAAAGAGGATACAAAGGAAAGATCATTTTGTATTCATATATACAAAAGTTAGGATAGATATACAGCTACTCTCACTTAATTTAATGAGAAGAAAGAGGTGAACTAGTAGTGTTTGGACAGGATATTCTGTCTGCTTCTTGTACTCTGGATAAAAAGAAGATAACAATGTACAATGTATTGATTATTGAAACTGTCCTATTAATCAGCTTTGAAACTGTCTCATTCATATTTGTTTCTCAATAAAATTAAAATAAAAAAAGAACATCCACTCGCAGCTGAGAACCACTGCTCCAGGATGCACCCACGGAATTGCAAGGTCACAGGGGTCTATTACAAGGGCCAGAGGCACTCGGTCTCAGAGATGTGCGTTCTCCCTGTAAGAAAGGGCTCCTAGGAGTCAGGGGAGAAGAGCTCCCTGTGTGCTGCCCTGCTCTGACTCTGCTGCCTTGCTCCTAGAAGCTACTGAGGGACTGCAGCTTCGTTCAAGACCTGTAGTTCTGGCCCAGGGGCCAGTTTCCAATGTCTGGAGGTGTTTGTTTGTTCTACTGGAGGAACGTGCTGCCAGTGCCTAGCAGCAGAGGTGAGGGGTGCTGATTAGCATCCCACAGTGCTCAGGACAGTCCTGCAAGCAAAGAAGCATCTGCCCAACACCTCAGTATGCCGAAGAAGAAATCACGATCTCTAACAACTGCTCTCTTCTTTCCTTTGAACATTTCACATCTGAATAAGGTTCAGCTCACAGCAGCACTGTGGGCAGCCAAATACAGCACAGGTGTGGTCCTAACAACTCCCCTTAGACTCCCTTGGAGAACTTGACTAGGATTAGGGCATGTTCTTCAACCCATGGTCTCTCAGTGTGCTATAATCGCAGGCTGAAATCTTGAGGTAGCCATTGTGTTCCACTGTTCACTCTCTGCTGTGACATCCACCCTTCCCTCAGGCTCATGGCAGTGGAACAAAGCAGCATGGAATGAATCCTCTGAAACTGAGCCAGTTCTTTTTTATTGTTTATATTTTCAACAGTGACAGAAAGCTTACTTACATAACTAGCAATAGGGTTTACTATGAAAGCTAATAAATAGAGGAGGAAACTTAAGAAAGATTCCCCTAGAGGTTGACCTATGAGTCTTTTAAAAATTTTTTAAAATTAATTAATTAATTTTTTCCATAATTTTATTGAGAAACAAATAGCAATGAGACAGTTTCAAACCAAATTGGTAGGACAGTTTCAATAATTAACACATTGCATACATTCTTCCTAGTGGTTAATTGCTGTACAAGATGCGGACATGATATCCTATTTACAGACACTATTACAACAAATCCCTCTATTCATTAAGAGAATGCAACTATATATCCGTCCTAACCATTTTGAATACACAGATACAAAATGGACATTCATCTGTATCCCCTTTTTTTGTTTAGTTCTGTCATTTACATATTATAGGTGTGTAAACTCAGCAAAATATTCTAAAAGAGTCCAGTAGCCCATAATACTGTTGGGTCTTTGGCTTCACTGGCAGTGTCAGAAATTGTTGACCTGAGTCCCCTACAGCTCAACATAACACCATGACTTTACTTCTTATATTTCATTTTTATACTTTTCTGCTGGATGGTTAAGACCAAGGTAAAGCAGGACCTATGCAATAAGAGTTGTAGCTTTTGGGTCTGATAAGGTCAGTGAAATCCCCACAGGATTTATCCTGAGATCCTGTACCTCAGATTGTAGACCTTTGTCAGTGTCAGCCATGTGGATGAGTCACGGCCATTGCTTGGCCAATGTGCTCTCTGTGAAAGCCTGAGAAAATGTTTTCTTTCCATGTGACTCTCCTTAGGCACACTCTACATCACATCATTGATCACTTTCCTCTTTGGCTCCATAATCTCCTTGATCAGAAAATTTGGGACACTACCAAGTTACATGATGTTACAGTACAAGTTCTCATATGTCCTGAGTCTTAATTGACCTTGGAAGGTTAGGGCCAAAATGTTGGCTTTCCTTGCAGCCCTCCTTTTTGTCTAATTTTGGTCTGCAAACTTAGGTTGTTAACTCTCCAGAAGACAAGCTTATTGTTATTACCATACAACCTAGGCTGTTAAGCTTAACCTCACTATCTGAATATCAAACATCTTGGGCATAACATGGAACAGGTATTTTTCATCAAGTATTGATATGTTGAACTTTAAGTCCCTACAGAATATGATGAAAAAACATTTAAAAATTAGAATATATTTTAAAAATAGGCATAACAAATTATATAATTCTTATGTTTACACATAAATCCAAAAATCTAACCATATACAACCTTGCAGCAGGACAGTCCCACAACATTCCTTTTCCTGTCTCTCTCTCTCTCTTTCTTTCTTTTTTTTTTTTTGTATTTTAGGGAAGGATCTACAGGATGTGCAGGGTCTTATTACTAGATCGGACTTGTAGTGATCCTCCTGTTTACAGCCTCCCAAGAGCTGGGATTACAGGCATGTGCCACCCCGCCCAGTCTCAATCACCATCTCAGTGAGCTCTCGGGGTAGGGCCAGCATGGCAGGCCAGGGGACTGAACTCCTGGGCCCTGGCCTACTTGCAGTTGCTTTAATCTGCTGAGCTATTTGGCCGGCCCTTGACCTGTGGGTTTTGATGGAAAATCTGTAGCCCTTTGGGTGGCAGAGAAAGCTTGTAAGGTGCCACAACTGAAGCTGATTTACATGAACTCTATAAACAGGCATGCAGACACATGCCTATAATCGCAGCACCCTGGAGGGCTGAGGTAGGAGGGTCCCAATTTCAAATCCAGGTTGGGTGTCTTAGCAAGACCGTGTCCCAAATAAAAACAGAAAAGTGTTGGAAATGTAGCTTAGCAGAAAGGCTCTGACTTCAATCTTCAGTACCAAAAAACAAAAAATAAAGACCCTATGCAGGTGGCAATGGGACTTGACAGGAAGCTGTCCCGGAGTGCAGAGGAACTTCCTGGGTACAGAGCCAGGGCCCCTGAAAGCCTACTTGGAAGATGACCATGTGGAACAATAAGAAACATGCTGCTGAACTCCCCGAGAAGAGAGCTGTTGAACAGAGGTTTTCTAGAGTGAACTGTGTGTCCCCTCAATTGATATGTTGAAGCCCTGCTTCCCAGGGTAGCTGTATTTTTTTTTGTGTGTGGTACCTGGGCTTGAACTCAGGACCTTGTGCTTGCCAGGCAGGTGCTTATGCTGCTGAGCTATATCTCTGGCCCTAGTGTAGCTGTATTTGGAGGAGGATGAAATTATAATGTAATGAGGGCAGAAGGGGGTTGAGGCCTAAATTGGTAGCACTTATAAAAGGAGATAATACTGTAGTGGTCTCCACTGACAAAGAGGAACACCCCATGCAGGCAGCAAAGGAGAAATGTTTAGAGCGCCCAGTTCTGGTGACACAAACAGAATAAGGGGAGGAGGATGAGTGAGTTAAGGTAAGTGAATCGATAACCAACATGCATTTCTCCTTTGGGAAGAGGACTCCTAAGGAGAGAAGGTGAATAACAGCTACATTTGCAGTGAAACACAGGGACCAGGGAGATGGCTCAGTAGAATAAGCATTTCCCTGGCAAGCACAGGGGCCTGAGTTCAATCCCTGGTTTCACCAAAAAAAAAAAAAAAAAAAAGAATCAGTGCAGTGAAACACACATGGGCTGTCAAGCAGGTGAGATAATTGTTGATATAAGGTTCCCATCAAAAGATAAAGGAAAGGCTGGCCAAATAGTTCAGCAGACTGAAGTTCCTGCTTAGGCAGGGTTCAATCCCCAGCTTGAATGAGACTGGGCGGGGTGGCACTCGCTTGTAATCCCAGCACAGGAGTATCGCTACAAGTCTGAGCTGTGTAGTGAGACCCTGTAGACCCTGTACTAAAATACACTGAAGAAGAAGAAGAAGAAGAAGAAGAAGAAGAAGAAGAAGAAGAAGAAGAAGAAGAAGAAGA
>NW_004524643.1:11743428-11753882 GCF_000260255.1 Octodon degus | reverse complement strand
TGAGTTTAAGGGTCAGCATGATAAAATCTGACAAAGCAAAAATTGTCAAAAGCCTGCAAAGTTGATACTTCAATGTGCACAATTAGGTATCTGCTGCAAGCACCGAAGTCATAGTGTATGGGGGTAGGGAAGGAATAAATGGAGGACAAGAGAGGCGGAATGGCTTTTAAAGCAAAGTGAAGCAAAGGCTCCAAGCCTTCATGTATGAGGTGTGATCAAAATATATGGACAATGCTTAAACTGAACAAAATTTTTTATAATAAAAGACACATTGCCATTGGTTTCACTTAAAATAGTACCCCTTGCTTTGAACTTCCTTATTACATCATTCTTGTCACTTTTTGTTGTTTTGAGACTGGGTCTCAATAGGCAGTTCAGACTGGCCTTGAAGTTGCAGCAATCTGCCTGCCTTAGCCTCTCCATTTCTGGAATTACAGGGGCGTCCCACCACGCCTGGTGTTCTTGAAACTTTCTGACATGGTTCTGGAAGTTCTCCTTCATAAGTGTCTTTATTGGGTGTGATAAAAAAAATACAGCGAGGGACTGGTGAGATATCTCAGTGGAGTAAAGTGCCTGCTTAGGCAAGCTTAGGCAAGCACAGGGACCACAGTTAGATCCCCAGCACCACATGCCACACTGGCCCTGACCCCAAGGCAGCTGAGCTGGCCAGAATCCAGGCGTAGTGGCCCATGCCTGTTATTCCAGCACTGGGAGGCTGAAAACAGGAGGATCGCTATGAGTCGGAGCTGTGTAGTGAGACCCTGTAACAACCAAACACAATTTTTAAAAAATATGGATGCTGCTGCTGAAGGATACCTCGACATTACTTTTCCTTATTGTTATTCTCACTGTCTTTTAACTCAGGTAGGATTCTACTTCCTGTTCAGAGAGGAAGTGAGACATGCAGATAGATATAGTACGATGAAATATGAATGAAGAAATTAGTTTACCAATAAAGCCACAGTTTTCTTTTCAAAGGTCCATCTAGTTTCGAGGAACAGGAAGGCATTAATGAAGAGGGGATTCTACAGATAACCAAGTAGGAAATAACTGCTGCATCAAAGTCAGGTGGAAGCCAGAGAGAGTGGAGTCAGCCTATAGGTGGCAGGTTAACCCCAAGGAGGAGAAGCAGCTCTGGCTCTGAGAAGGAATGAAGGTGATGAGATGGGGGCAGGGGCGGAACAGTTGAGGTGGAGGACAGGGGCCCGGTGGGGGGCCCAGGGGTGCCTGCTATTCTTGTATGTGGCTGCTCCCAGGGCTGCGTGTGCCTCTGTGCACTTATTCATCTGGCTATAGAGCAGCATGTAAGAAACTAAAGGTGAACCTCGTGTCTGTCTTTACTTACTGTCACCTGTGTGTCCACAATCCCTACTGAGCTCCCGGCTCAGAGTAGCTGCCTGCTAAACGTGTGCTAAAGTGAGTGAATGAAATAGCTGGTGCTCATTGAAAGTCAGCAGATCTGGGAGGAGGGCTTAGCGGCAAACACTATGGAGGTGTCTTCCAAGTGCGGGTCTGCAGAAAGTGGCAGGGAGTTCTTTTGGCATAATGCTTCGGTCTGTGCCGAAATGCCAGCCAAAACAACAGTTTTACTTTGCCATAGAAAATGCTACTTTCTCTAGCAACGCTTTGCTCATTCTCTTGTAAAAATGAAAATTATCAACTCCAAGCACAAAGCAACCGTTAGTCATACTGGTATCTGAGCAGACGCCTGGAAAGAAAGGAATACATACTCTGAAATTCCAAAATATTGTCCTGACTATGCTCCTATTAAACAAGAGAAAACACTCTCGGAGACATGCTGTTTCTTGGAGTCCACGTCACAGTAGGCTGAAAATCGCTCCCATTTATATACCACCAAGGACAGCATGCTGCCTACTAGCCTGGGGCAGAATGCTTTCTTATCACTCAGTCTTTATTTCACTTCTAAAAATTTCTTTTAGATGAACTTCAACACAGATTTTGTTTTACTTGCTTTTTTGTATACACGGAAAGGACAACATGTTTATCTATAAACATATTTATTCCTAAAGCTATGCCAAGTGTTCTGTGTATGTTAGCTGGTCATGAGTGAAATTAAAACTTATCCTACTTTAAGAAATTTATAACCAATGAATGCGTGTCTTAGAAGTGAAGTAATGGGTTTCACAAATTTAAACTTATGCAGAATCTCCCATTATATTTGCTGAGAAGGAGTCATCACCTTTTGGCATGAATTCACATGTTTGAAAATAATCTCTTGTCACTTAGCTTTGAAGCATGTGGCCGCCACACGCCTCATAGCACATACTTAATGAGTAGGGAATATTCTTTGGTGGACATAGAATTTTTTTTCTTTCTTTTTTTGGACATAGAATTTTTAAAAACATAATTAATTTATCTTTTAAAATGTATTTTTAGGACACAGTCTACAGGGTCTCACTACATAGATCAGACTCATAATGATCTTCCTGTTTTCAGCCTCCCAAGCGTTGGCCGGTGCACACCATCATGCCCAGTCTCAATCACATCTCAGTGTGCCCTGGGGGAGGGGGGGCTGGCACAGCATGCTGGGGATTGAACCCTGGTCCCTGCATTTGCCTAAGCAGGAGCTTTAGTCTGCTGAGCTATCTGGCCAGCCCAAGGACATGGAATTTGTTCAATTACTAAAATTAGCCTTTTAAAATTGACTCACAGCTGTGGAAAGCTTGTACTTCTTTGGCTTGGCAAGAAATTCAACTACCTAAGTCTTAGCCTATTTCTATTGCTGTAACAGAGCAGAGGAGTATTGAGCTCACAGTCCTGGAGACTGGGAAGTCCAGACCAGGATGCTGGTATCCGGTGAGGGCCTTCTAGTAGCATTATGTCACATGCTGTGCCATGTGACACAAGCACACTAGCCCAGGTCTCTTTTGCTCTTCTTGCAAAGCTGCTAATGGCATCATGGTGGTCCTGCTGTCCTGAACTTAGGACCCCAAACCAGAAGTCAGAGGCAAAGCACAGTCAGTGGAGACTGTGTAGGTCAACCTTCCAAGGCAGAAAGCAAAGGGGGGAAGGGCAGACAGTGGCTCGGAGAGCAGATGCGCGGCACCCTCACTGCTGCGGAAGGTTCATTGTGTAGTCTGAGGACTTGCCCCAGCTAATCAGGTCAGACACTTCCTTATGGTGCTTAGTTGTGATGCACAGCCTGCCGTCCAAATCTCTCTTTGGTCTCAAGATGAGTCACTAACAACAGTTTTAGATGCTCCAGGGAGCCTGGAAAACCAGGTGGGAAAGCATAGAAAAGCATGATTGGTAAATCCAGATGAGGCTACGCTTTTTCTTGGTACTGGGAATCACACCCAAGACTGGGCACTTGGCAGGCAGACACTGTGCCACTGTATCTTCATCCTGAAGCTCTGTATTATTATAAATAGTCTAAAATTTAGTTCTGCAAATCTCAGTTTAGGGGGCTTTTAAACTTTAGGTGGCTTGGGCTGGTGAGATGGCTCAGTGGTCTAAAGCACCTACTTAGAACAAGCTTAACAAAGCACAGGGACCACGGTTCAATCCCCAGCACCACATGCCAGCCAGCCCCGCCCCCTGGTGGGCTGAGCTGGCCACACACATATATAAATAAAATAGAACTATTATTAAAAAAAAAAAAAACAAAACAAAAAAACAACTTTAGGAGGCTTGTTTTCCTTAGTTCTGCTTTCAACTGTGACAATATAAACCATGTGTTCTATCCTTAGCAATGGGTCCTTTTTGATTATTAAAAGTCACCGCAGTCCTATTTCAACTGCAGTGACCACGACATTTGCTGCAAAGTAGCCCCAGCCTCTGTCATCAGCTGGACTGCAGATGGGACGTGTCAACTGGGGCCAGCTCAGAAAGCTCTGTGGCCCCTACTGCAGCAACTTGGAGGTGTCCTTTCACCACGCATGGCAGCCTCAGGTCCAGGAAGGGGAGCTATCGGGTCCTCCTGGCCTCACCCTGCACTGATGTGCTCCTAACTGTTCTGATATTTCATGCTAACATGAGTGTCTCTGTCTCTACTGAGCTGGTGGGCACTGCTGCTCCTGAGTTTGCTTTCCATCTGCCTCTCAGGCATGGAGAGCCTCCTGAGTGAAGTAGCCACATCCACGACTGGTCCTCAGGGCATCCGAGTAGCCACATCCACGACCAGTCCTCAGGGCATAAGTGTCCTCCACACGCTTTCTGGTTAAGCAACTGAACTCACATAGCTGAACTTTTACCTTGACCCCAGTATGGGGTTCCATTGGTCCAATGGCTGGGACCTTCTCCTCCTGCTCAGGAGACAGAGTTGAGTAAGAGGTGGCCCCATCTGCCCAGGTGCCCTCCACCACCACCCTCCAGTTCCTGGCATGGACTACTCCACCCTTTGGAAATCCCTAGGTGACAAAGAAGCAAGCACTAGCATGCTTGTCAGAGTTGCTGTCTCAAGAGCTCCCTTTCCACACCTCCTCTGTTTGCACCAGGCACTTGGCTCAGCTGACTGTTTTGGCAACATGGTGTGCCCTCAGCTGGGGTCTGAAAAGGCATCCATTTTCTGTGAAGCACCACAATTCCATCTGAAAGGATTGCGTATCTCCACGAATCTTGTATTCCCCACAGATGGACAGCACTGCTTGCTCTCCCGTTCAGTCCTCGGTCTTCTCTTTACGTGATCAGAGGGCTGAGAGGGGTTTGGCTGCTGAAGGCCTGCACTACCACCTCTGCACAAGCCTCGGAGCTTGCGAGGCTTGAATCATTTCCTGGGTGCTCTTCTAAGATATTTGGAGCCTCTCTGTCCTCAGTTGTGGGCAATAGTATCACAGGTGGCTAAGTTAGGTGGAAATATACAGGCAGTCAGATAGGGTGAGGCCCTCAAGGGAATCAGTACCAAAGATGAAATCACGTTACAGCTGTGGCCGGAGACACACCTGTGGGATAAAGACAGTGGTCAGGCCTCAAGACAGAGGCAAAGTGATCAGGACCAACCCAAGGGCTAGATAAGTGGCTATACCTGGCCTGATAAAGTCTAAGTAGACATCAGCCACCTGGTGGGTGATCAAGGCCTCCGGATCCATGCTTTCCTAAAACTTCTTTGTTCTCTCCATTAACCCTTGCTACGTGACTCGCTTCCCCATTGGGTCAATCATAACTTTCCCCCACGTTGTTCCTTCTTTGTTTTTTTAAAAAGGAAGAATTAAAATTTTATTGTCATTTATAATCAGGCAGGCACTTATTCTACTGAGCCATCTCCCCAGGCCCTGTCATTTATAATCAGATGGCAGTTGGGTATATAGTTTCCATTCTTATTTTTTGTAAATTAAAAAAAAATTAAAAGTTTTAAACAGCTGATAGTTACGTTCTTCAGAAAACACAGTTAGTCTAACTCATTAATGGTGGTGTCAGGCTTCTCCTTATTAGCGTCAGAACACTCACTCACCTTCTTCCCCCTTTTTAAACCAGTGGAAGGGTGGCACGCACTTGACTTCGCAATCTGCAGCAACGTCCTCGCGATCATCCACATCTACTTCAAGGAGCAACATGTTGGAATACTTTTCAGACTGAGAATGAAAGAAAGGCTTGATCATCTTGCAAGGCCCACACCAAGTGGCTGAGAAATCAGCTAGTACAAGTTTATCTCCTGCGGCAGCCAGGGCTTCCTGAAAGGCCTCTTTGCTTTCGATCTGCAGCACCGTGCTGGCTGCAGGGGACCTGACGAGCTCCCGAAGCCCACCTCAAGGTCTACCACTGATGGACTTGAGTCATCCAGTGACGGTGGTTCACTGTGAGAGAATGTACTTGAGGTCCAAGTCATAATTAGGTCACCCAGAAAACACTGAATCCACCAAGAAGGATGTGTAGTCCAGAATTATCCTGAAAGTTTTAGCTGTGCACTCAGGGGCTGAGCAACGTTTGGGTTCACCTGGCTCTGTGAAAATACAGCCATTCGCTTAAACCTTTGGAGATCAAAGCTAAGCATGCTCCTCAGTGGTAAGCAAGGGGGAAAGGCTGAGATGTGCCCTGACTGAAAGGCCTCCTGTGTAGAAGATCAACACGCCGAGAGAAGCTAGATGTTTGAGAAAGTGCTAACTGCTGAGCACGCGCTGTCTGCTGAGCGCTGTTTTAGGTCCTAAGGTTGAGGTGGTGAGGGAAAGAGAAAAGGTCCAGCCTTTGGTATGCTTGTATTCTGATAGGGGATGGCAATCAACAAACAGGTAAATATATATAATATGGATAGTGGATTAGTACCTGACAGTCCCTAATGGAGCTCATCTCCTGATCCCTGTGCCCTTGGGAGGGTTTATCCCTTCTCCCTCAGGCTGGCTTGGCCACGTGACTCTTCTGGCCAGTGAGACATTGTCAAAAGTGATAAAAGCAGATGCTTGGTAGGCGCTTGTGCTTGCTGGGGCCGCCCTCTGGAGGCATCAGCATGTGAGCACCCAGTGCTGTCTGCTCAACAAGGACAGCCCACATGGAGACAGAGAGCCAGCAATCTCAGCTGGGCCTGATGGTGCCAGCCCCAGCACCTGCCAACCATCCAGCATGATCCATCTGGCATAAATGAGCTGGCAACACCAGCCTGAAACCTCCCACCCATCCCCTACAAGCAAGACAAGTAGCACCTTTATCTTTAGGGACTAAGTTTTGTAATGTCTGTTACTCTTGCAATAGATAATTAACATAATATGTAAGAGAGTAATAAGTGCTAAGGATAAAAGTAAAGCAGAGAAAGAGGGAGCACTATCATCTGTCGATACTTAAAATGCAGTGTGGTCTTGGTGCAAGGATTCGCATGTGGATGAGAGGAATCGATCCCTGAACCCATGTTCCCTTGCTTATGAGGAGGCTTGATATATGATAGGAGTGAAATTGCAGAAAAGGAAAATATAGCCATGGGATTAAATTATTTAATGATTAATGCTTGGAAATAATCTATAAAAAATGAAAATTAAGCCTTTAACAAAAGTCAGTTTTGCATGGATTAAAGAATTAAATGAAACTAAAACTAAAGATTGGAAATTAAAGCTTCTCAAAGAGACTACTGCACAGTGTATGCTTTTCACAACATCATAAATACAAAAGATTTCCTTGAAAGAGACAAAGCAAAGTCCTTAATGTAAATGACTGCTGTGTTTTGCACTATAGCTTAACATAAGACAAGATAATTCTTTTTAAGGCTTCAGGTTAGAAGGAGGTATTGTAATGTATAATAGGCATGACTTACTAATTGTCTAAAAGTTCTATTCATCACTAAGAAGGGAGCAAACCATTAGAGTAAAACAGACAAAACAGAAAAGGCAATACACAAATCAGTTGAAGGAAAAATATATAGAGACACTCAAGTCCGATTCATTAAAAATCACAGAAGTATAAATTAAAATCAATATAAATTATTATTTTACATCTACAAAGCTAAAAAAAAAATCTTTTAAATCTGACAGTGCCAGGTACAGATACCGTTGTAGAGAAACAGAAACTGTTCTACACTAAAGGGAGCTTCATGTTTAGCGGAAGCTCTTTGCAAAACAGTAATTTTCAAGAGCGGCAACTCATAGTTTGAGCTTTGAAGTCGGTTTAGTGGCTGGCTCATCACTAGCATTTTTTTAAAAGACAAACTAGACTAGGGTAGAAGGAAAAATGTCAGAGGCCATCGTGTGTACCAACTGGTAGCATTGTTTAACAAAACCTTTGTTTTAGTTACAAATAAATACAAAGCAAATTCTCTCATGAAACTATTGTTGGGATAGATATATTCCCATAGGCTGTATTTACCCACAATCGTATCAATCTATGTGAGCAAGTCTGTTGTTGCTGGTTTATGCTAGAGAGCTTATCTTAAACATCTACTGTAGGGGGCCTGGCCCTAGCTCAGGCCTTTAAGTGGCTGCTTCCACAAAGCTGTCAGCCTCAGGTTGCTGGAGTTCGAACCTCACAACTCTCCCGCTGGCCAAAAGTGCCCTGAAGGCATTCGAGGAAAAAAAAAAAAAAAAAAAAAAAAAAAAAAAACATCTACTGTAGAGTTTTATACTTAACAAAATAATTTTTTTTTTTTTTTTTTTTTTTTTTTTGTGGAACCGGGGATTGAACTCAGATCCTTGCGTTTGCCAGTCAAGCGCTTATCCTACTGAGCCATCTCCCCAGCCCAACAAAATAATTTTAAAAGAAGTCATTAGTCCTAAACTCATCTGTAAGTTAGTGGTATTGCTATAATAATTTCCTAATGTCTTCCCAACCTTTGTTTAAGTCAGATACCCACATACATACTTGGAGAATTGGTTTTCCTCTTTGGACCTCACGTGCACAGGATTGGAGTCATCTCTTGCCTGATATTTCCGTAAGGTTCTTTCATGTTCTCCGGGCCCAGCAGATATGTAAAGCTGATCTGCGTGTATGTTTGGATGTATCATATGTGCCCTGCTGAATGGCTGGAGACGTCTCTCTACAGTTCACTTGACACAGTGATGTGTTCTCTGCAACTACTGGCTGCTTCTTCCTCAGGCCTTTACCACTCTCCACCCTCCATATGGATTGGGAGGAGGGATTCCTTCTTTCACTGTGAGAACCCCTGGGGGTGGTACTGAGAATACATCCTCTGAAGGAATGAGGATGTGACCTCATATATGTGAAGGTGGGGTTTTTGTTGTTCTGTTGTTTTTGTTTTGTTTTACCGCACTAGGGATTGAACCCAGGGCCTTGAAGTACTCTTACAATGAGCTACACCTCCAGCCTGTGCAAGTGTTATGGCTTAGAGCTAAATTCTCCCCCGAGGCCCCATGTACTTGGAAATCAAATGCATTATGGGAGTTCATAGCTGCCTTCTGCTTGGAGCCCATGGGGCATGAGCAGAGAGGGCACATCTGCTCGCCGGATCCTCCCACACTGCCTGCCTCCCTCTCCCATGAGCTGAGTATCTTTCCTCTGAGACCCCTCCCAGTGCTCCCTCTGGCTTGGAGCCTGCTGACTCTGGACGGAAACCTCTACACACTCTGGGCCCAGGCAAACCTCTTTTCGTTTGAGTTGCGGCGTTGGGTATTGCGTCTCCTTATGAGAAAGCAGCCACATAGCTCAGTGGACTAAAGCTCCTGCTTAAGCAGGGTGCAGCAGCCAGGGTTTGATTCCACAGGACGCCGTGTGGGCCCCGCACGTGGGGTGTGTTCAGACAGCAATTGAGGCTGGGTGTAGTAGTATGCCCCTATAATCCCAAGCACTTGAAAGGCCGAAGACAGGAGAATCACTACTAGTCCAATCTATGTAGAGACCCTGTAGACTTTATAGACTCTGTCCTAAATATATAAAAATCAATAAATAAATGAAAAAAATTTTTTTGAAATTTTATGTACTTTTAAACCATCATTTAAGTTGGTCATAAAATATTCTTATCATCTCTGTATTATGCAACATATAATGTAGGCATATATTAGTTGTGGTCTGTGTACAGAGAGTTAATTTTCTCTCAGATTTCTATTTTATAACTAGTGTCAGATCTCTCTCTCGCTCTCTCTTGCCAGGGAAGCGCTTATTCCACTGAGCCATCTCCTCAGGCCTCTGTCTTTTTCTTTTGGCAGAACCAGGGATTGAACTCAGGCCCTTGTGATTGCCAGGCAAGTGCTTATTCTACTGAGCTAACCCCAGATTTTTTTTTTTAAATAAAAACAATCATATTTATAGATCATCCACATGGCTTTTCCCAGATTATAAAACAAATAAGATTTCACAAGCATTTATTAAATATTTTTGTGTATTCTATTTCAAGCACTAAGGACATCGAAATAAGTAACTAGTTCAAAAAATGGCCCGGCCCTCAAGAGGTCACAGCAGGATTTTCTTGACAGCATGGTGAGGAGGAAGCTTAGTACTTGTGAGACAGACCTGGAGGTCTGAAGTGGTTGGGGTCTTTGCCACACCTGCCCCATTCATTGGCAAACTGGTTGGCTGCCGTGTCCTCTGCTCCACAGCTCAGGAAACTCTGAATACGTTCCCAGGCATCACTGCAATCATGACAGGATGAGCAGAAATTAATAACAAGGCTGATAAGCAACAGCCCCACCTTCTTGGCTCCCATCTCCCCAGAATGGTTCTCAAAGGAGCCTTGCAAGATCAAGGCAGCGGAAGGCAAGGTATGCACACACTGTCTGGCACCCATGCCCAGCACATCCTTACATTGGGTGGACAGCATTAGAGAAGGGGGACTTGGAATCAAAAATTCCCATCAGGCAATCAGGCCCAGCACTAAGTGCACAGAAGAAGCTGCGACAAAAGGAGGAGGGGGCACAGTGTTCACAAGCAACGGCTCCACATGGAAGAGGAAGCCCCTCCAGGCTGTCCAGGCCAGGCCCTCTCTGCTCACCCAGGCCCAGCTTCCCAGGAACCTCCCTCACCTGATGACTTTAGCAGCCCAGACATCTCCAGGTCCCCTTCGGGCAGCATCATAGTTCCCCCGTGCGTGGAAGTATTTGTCCGAATTCTTTTTTTTTTTTTTTTTT
>NW_004524643.1:11725244-11742788 GCF_000260255.1 Octodon degus | reverse complement strand
AAAGGGGGTTGGAGATGATCCCGCCATGCCCAACAGAGGGATAAAGATGTTTTCTCCAGTCCAAAGACTTCAGCCTTTGACAGAGCCCACAGAAATAAATGAATATCATTTTACTTTTCATATTCTGGAACATGCTGAGGGAATCACGACGAGTACAGGTTTTATTCCACTTGATTCCATCTTCCTTTTGTGGCTATTTTGTCTTTGGCTACGTGAGATACGTGTGAAGAAGAGGAGAGATGGCCCCTAAGGGGTGCTTCAGTCTACAAGGTCCCTCTGTGTCACTTCACTTTAATGGCCTACTTGCCTGGATGCAGAGACTCCTGGAAGGAAGTGGATCATGGGGGTCATGCTCATCAATGGACTCATCTGTGGATGTCATGACTGCATATGCCGTTAGGAGGCGGGGCCTAGATGAGGTCACGGGGTCACTTGGGTGCTCACCTTTGGAGGTATATTTCTCACTCTTCCTCTTCCCTTTGCTCTGCTCCTGGCCCCCATGAGGTTAGCAGTTTTGTTCCACCAGCCCCTCAACCATGATGATCTGCCTTGGAGCCAGCCAGCCATGGGCTGAAACTGTGAGCCACGATCAACCTCTGCCCTTCAAGTGGGGTATGTGAGAGACTGCTGTCTCCATCGTTCTTTAGAAAGACCCAGTGAGCTTTCTGAGCAAGGTGGAGAGCACCACAGGCCGAAGGAGGCTCCAGGCTTAATGTGGTCAGTGGGCCCGCTCCATCCTCATGGGCCGAGTAAGTACAACCCAGAGTACATCTGAATGTGCAGGGCACATTTCTGAGCCTGGACAGTGTCAGAATTCCATCATCAGAGTGAACCAGGCCCAGAAAAATCCAGCATCACATGCTGTCTCTCATATGCAGAAACAAACAAAAGGCCTCAAAGTACAAGAAAGACTATCAGGGAAGCAGTAGAGGACCCGGGAGAGGACAGGGGGAAAAGGCGGTTGAAGGGAGCTGGGTAGGATTCAAGTACCATATTTACATTTATGTAACCTTCACGGTGGAGCCCACAATTTTGTAGAATATCATGCATTAATAATTGTAGCTTATAGATGAATTCAGGGAGAGGTTGATAAAGAGGACATGTCTAAGACAGATTTAAATGAAGTGGATCATCACAAGCAGAAAAAGGACTACTGCCTCCCTAAGCCCAAAACTTTCCTGCTCTCCTCGGTACAGTGCAGTGGCGCTGAGGCTCAGTGGTGTGCAGGAGAACTGAGAAAGTATCTACAGAGTGTCTAGAACGTTATAGGTGCTCAGTCATCACTTGGCTCTATGTTCTTACAAATGGAGTGCGAAAAATAGAAAAGGGAGTAAACTATGCTAGTATTAAATGAAATTTTAAAATTTTTACTGGATAACAATAAGGAGAAAAATCTGATGCATAATTCTAATGTGGATTATATAATTTTTCTGTAAGATAGTTGCTCCCAGCCTTATTTATCATACATAAAAATTAACTGAGGTGTTCTTTAAGGGCCAGAGTTCTGCGATCCACGCTCAGATTCTCTAATGTCACTTAGGGCAGGATGTCAACAGTGGCACCCGCACTTCATAAACCCTCCCTGATCCCAATTGTTCTCATGAGTGGTCCATGTTTGAAGGACATTAAAGACCAAAATATATTTGAAGTCGTGTGTGTGAGAATTTGCAAAAGATCAGAAACCAATTCTAAAAACATCCGCTCAGAGGCCACCTCAGCAACGAGTACTGTGGGATTTGCAGCAAAGCCTCAGGCATGCTGGGCAAGAGCTCTGCCACTGAGCTACACCCCCAGCGACCACGCCTGGAATTACGAGTGCTGCATTTTGATGACAAAATCTTGCCACTATAGCGAAAGGGGAGTATTTCTCTTATGGTTGGGTTCCCTTCCATCTTTCAAACTCAAGAGGACGTTCATCAGCGCAATCCATCGTGTCCTTCACTGTGAGCAGAGGAGCTGCAGTTGCCTCCCGAAGTCGCCCTGCCTGGGCACTTGCCATTTCTGAGCTTAAGCACAGGATGTGTGTTCACAATCTCTGGCTCTTATTTTGGAAACAGTTCAGCAAATGCTGAGAAGCAAGTCTACCTGGGTTAAGCCTGCTTTTCTCTGAAACTCTGTCTGGTTTCTTAAGACTCCTGCTTCCTCCATTTCTCTATGTACCTAATCACAGGACTAAGGAATACAAGTGAATTCAGTGAGTCTGTAAGGCTCTTGGTGCATACAGAAAGCCCTACTGCTTGGTAGTCACTACCACTCTGTGGATGGAGGGTGTGTTCCCTGTGCTTAACCACCTGGCAGGCAGTGGTATATTGCCCTTTTTTTTTGCACCCACACATAGAAATGAGCTGACAGAGCTCCCACAAGGGAGCACTACAATTCAGTTTGTTTTAAGAGAGCAGAGGCTTGAATTTCCTGGGAATTGTTTTCATCTGGGGGGGACCAGCGGGGGAGGTGGATGGCTCAGCCCTCAGCCCGCCCTCAAGGCAGGGCGGGGCTGGAGGGGCATGTGTAGCGGGGAATCAAACCAATGGCCCTGTGCTTTCCCAACCTTGCCCAAACAGGCACTTTAGACCTCTAAGCTATCTTGCCAGCCCCAGACACTTGAATTTCCTACCTTACCCACTCAAAATTGTGGGACTCCAAATTTGCCACCAAACTTTATGTGGATGTCCCCTTAGAGGTGTGCCAGAGGCAGCCAGAAAATCCTTGGGAGTCTGTTATAATGAACCACACACCTGTCCCATCCTTTCATGGCCTCGCAGGCTCCTTTCAGTATTGGGATGTAGTATCTGTTCAGGTGAATCATTGGGACAGAAGTGCACAGCCTCCTGCCCGTTCCCTTGACCCTTACCTTGACCAGCTTCCCTCATGAATGACAACCAGCCCTGGCCGTCAACACCCAGGATGAGAAGGCAGATGAGGAGTCCAACTGAAAACTTTATCCTGCTGCAGGGTCAAGCAAAAAACAAAGGATGATGTGTCTGGTTTACAGTGGTGATGTTTGCACAGTCTTGCATTCAGAAAATAAACCTTGCTCAACTTTATATGTAAACACACCTTTGTGGGCACACAGATGGGACTTTAGACAGCGAAATTTCTATTTTCTTTTACCTAATGAGATCTGAGAGGCTAAGACATCACAATATTGACTATTGGTATAAGTCACTTTTTATTTGACACCCTCCTCGGCACCCCATAAAAGAAGCTCTCAGTAAGACATTTGGAGATTCTGTGACTATTGTACCTTTCAGAAATATGAGATGAGATTTAAAGAAATCCATAAATTTCTGCAGAATTACAGCTCACTAAAGTGACACAGAAGCACACCACAAAATCTACCCGAAAGAATATTCACATACTCTTTGTGTTAATGAGTGGTATGTGAAGAGTGTAAATCCTACTCTTGAGAAGAGCAGATGCAGGAAGTGCATAGAGAGAAGTGGGTGCAGCCCAAGAGTGCTGCTGCAGGGAGAGCCCCTCCCAAGGGTATGTGTTGGAAAGTTGTGCATCTCACCTTGGGCCGTGTGATCTGCTGAGGTCGGGTGAAGCTACTTGCCCATGCTGCCTGCTGGGCAGGTGAGGCTGGCGTTCTATATAGCCACACTGCTCATGAGCGGACCCCTCTGCTCTCTTGCATAATCCCTCTTGTCCAAGACTCAGCACCCAGAGCTGCAGGGGTTTTGCCCCAACACAATCTAATTTTCCCAAATTGTGCAATGTGGCAACTTAGAGACATAGAGCAGGTTAGGATTTTCTGCCCAATTCCAGGCTTATTGTCAATTGGAAAAGGTTTCCTCTCTCTACACAATGTTTTACTCCAATTTTTTTTTTTAATGTCTGATTTGCTAGAAAGGCTAGTCAATATTGGGAAAAGAGATTTGGTTATGTAAAGAATGTGGAAGTACAGCATAAGTAAATAGGTTGAGCTAACTAATTACATGGCAAGGAACAGATCATAATGTTTCTAGAACCTCAGGCCAGAGTAGCTAGAAAGGCAGACAACTCAGAAAAAGAGAACTTTCAGTTACCATGTTCAGGGACCCAGGACTGGGCAAAGGATTCTGCACACCGAAGTGGATTCATGATCAGGCGTATGGACAGTCACGTGATTGGTTGAATTTTTGAGGCTGCTGTTCTCCCAGAATGTTGAACAATAGCATAGGAAGTAGCTATGAGTCATGCAGAAATGGTCTATGTTAAGATGAGCAGAAAATAGCCCTCTACCCGCTGGATTGTCTGATTTGTACACACAGGAAAAAAGCAGAGCGAGCTGGAAAAGCAGAAAAACAAGAGTGTGCTTTACTCTGAGTTTAGGGAGACTCCTAGGCAGAAGCTTCATGCAGATGCTGGGCAGAGGGTAGAATCCAGGGTCCATTCACCTGTCCTATCCCTGCCTCATCATCCAACAAGAAGAAAGGTATTATCAGCATAATCACCTGCCTGGCAAGATCCTGAGTTTGATCCTTGGTTAAAAAAAAAAGAAGAAGAAAGCATCCAAAAGAAAAAAATTCATCAGACTTTCACAAGAGAGCACATTGGCCAAGCATTGGCCGTGACTCATCCACATGGCTGCACTGACAAAGGTTCTACAATCTGAGGTACAGGATCTCAGGATAAATCCTGAGGGCATTTCACTGACCTTCTCAGACCAAAAAGCTACAACTCTTGTTGCATAGGTCCTGCTTTACCTTAGTCTTAACCATCCAGTAGAAAAGTATGAAGACGAAATATAGGAAATAAAGCCATGCTGTTAAGTTGAGCTGTGGGGGACTCAGGTCAATAATTTCTGACATTGCCAGTTAAACAGAAGACCCAATGCTATTATGGGCTACTGGACTCTTTTAGAATATTTTGCTGAGTTTACACACCTATAATATTCAATAACGGAACTTAAAAAAAAATGGGGTATAACTATGAATGTCCATTTTGTATCTGTGTATTCAAAGTGGTTGGGATAGATATATAGTTGCATTCTCTTAATGAATAGAATGATTTGTTCTAATGGTGTTTGTAAATAGGATCACAAGTCTGCATCTTGTATAGCAATTAATCACTAAGAAGAATATATGCAGTGTATTATTTGTTGAAACTGTACTTCCGATTTGATTTGAAACTGTCTAATTGCTATCTGTTTATCAATAAAACTTTGAAAAAAAAAAGAAAAAAATTCAAAGACTACTGGTGTTCCTTACAGAGGGAGGAATCAGTGTAAAAGAAAGGTAGCTCACAACATGCTAGATAGTAGAAGAGCAGAGTTTTTGTCCCCTGCAATGAATGAATCCCAAGGAAAAAAGGAGGTCAGGAGTAGAAAAGAAAGATTGCTCCTGAGAGACAAGAGGTGTCCCAGAAGCACATTGCCACCAAGGCCCTTTGGCAGGGATAATACACACAACAAGGTCACGATGTGGGTAGAATGTGGGTCAAATTACAATCAACCTATGGATTACAATTATAGATGTTTAGCTAATATTGATCCAGTAAGGAAGTCAGGCACATAGCAAGGGTCTGTGGAAAGAACAAAGGCATTTTGGGAACAGATGGGCTAGGTGCTCTGGTCACCGACCCGGGAGACTGATGTCTGTCTGGATTTCCTGGGCCGGGAGATAGCAGTCACGTTGCTGTTCACCTCAGGCAGCCATGCACCCTGGGTGTTGCATTTATACCTTGAGGCCTGGCCTTCAGCGCGTGCACTTCCGGCCTCACTTGTACTGCGTCTCTCTCCTGCAGACTCCTTCACGGGCCTAGTCTGGTCTGACAGCCTCATTATTTCCACCTAACCTAGCTGCCTGTGATGGAATGATGTGTGTGTCACAAGGCGGAGATGATGAGGGAGGACAGCAGACCTGGTCCTCTCGCGGTGGAGCCTGATGGTTGGATGCCGTTTATTTTACAGTGCCTTTACAAGTCCTCCTCTGTTTACTTTTTGCTCAGTTTTGAGGGCACTCGAGTGCCTGCTCTGGCTAGGCCTGGTGTTGATTCTATCAAGGGTAGCTGGATGTCTGAGCCTGAACTGTAAGCAGTACTGTGATCTAGAATTCCAAACTTCCTCCTGCTGAGCACAGACCAACATGCTCCTTAGCTCATGATTGGCACAGAAATGGCAGAATATGCAGATGCCAGCCCCAAAAGTCCAGGAGCTGGGTTTGCTTTCAAGAAGAAATAAGAGGCTGGGGGGCCTGGGAGAGAGCTCAGTGGCATGAGAACCTGCCCGGTAAGCGCAACCTCCTCAGATCAATCTGTGGTACAGACAGACAGACAAACAAAGAAACAAGAAATTAGAGGATGGTGTAGAATGGTGGGAAATTAGAAAATTAATAGCGAGCTCTATATTGTCCCTGTGCTGCCCTCTGTTGCTTACTCTAAAAAACCCTTGCCTTTCTGTAAGCCAGAGATAGTGACTTCAGGCCCCTCCATCTCTTTGGAGCTAGCTTTGAATAAATTCTTTTTACTTTTTACTGAAATGTTTGGGTTTTTTACCCTTTGATTTGGCCAGTGGTGAGCAGAGGAGCCTGTGCATGTGAGGCTGAGCTGCCTGTAACAGCATCCTGCTACCTGTTGTAGTCTCTTGGACTATTCAGTGCTGGAACCTTCTTATTTTAAAATACTTTATTTTAATTTTATTTATTTATTTTTTTTGTTGGAACTGGGATTGGCCTCAGGCCCTTGCACTTGCCAAGCAGGCACTTATTCTACTGAGGTATCTCCCTAGCCCTCCCTTTTTTTTTTTTTTTTAAAAAATTATTTTTAATTTTATTTCAGTGCTGGTACCTTCTTCCTCACTTTTCGATTATTCAACTCATTGTCTCATTTAGGAAAATGATTAGAAAAGAATAATATAAAAGTTTTACAAGTCAGGAGAATTTTTTTTCTGGGAAATTCTGGGAAACATCGAATGTTCTTCTTGTTATTTATTTTGCTCTGCCTTTGGCAGAGAAATGCACAGTTCTGTGCAGGCCATACTTAGAGCAATTGGCAGTGCTGCACCTGGCACAAGAAACCCCTTGATGTGTTGTCATGCACAAGCCTGGGGTCTCTACTGTTGTCTGCCTCACCCTCATTGTTCCTTACAGCTACCTGGCCCACATCCTCCTTGGATGAATACAACCTAAGCAGCTATACTTGGAATCTTATTGGGTGAACACAGTTTTGACCCACATTGTGCCCTCTCAAAAACTTCCTTTGAGAAGTGGGCTCCTTGGCAACCTGCTTTGGGGTCCTCTCCCAGCTCTCAGGAACTAAAATCTCTCTCAACTGAGTTTTCCTCCTCTTAACCTCCATTGTTCTTTGGAATTCATTCTTCAATTTTGGGAATAGGAACTCAGCTTATTGACATCTAGCAGGTTAGGACTTACAATATTATTTCCTCTATATCAGTTTTACATTCAAAACTTAGTGAGTTTGAAGACTAAATTAGTGACCATTCTAACAGTCACAGAAAACCAGGTTGTTTGAGAGGCTTACAAGACATTTTCCCCCTACATTCCCCCAATGTAAGATGAAGAGGACAACATCAAGGCTTAATTACATTAAAAAATAAAAATTGAAAAGAAAAATTCCATGACTATCATGTCTACAAAGTGCAACTGTGTGTCTGGGAGTGTCTCAGGTTGAGCTCTTCTATCCAAAGCACCATAAAAATTAAGTAAATGAATAAAAATAAAAGGGCGTCTGAGACCTAAGTTCCAGTGTAACCAGCAGCTGGGAAGAACCATGGACAGCTCCCCAAATATAAACTAAGGCCTGTGCAGAATTGCCTTGAGGACTGACCAGCGCTGACGTGCCTCACATTCATGATGAAGACAGGGAAAGCTCTAAATTTCAGCTCTTGTCTCATTGCTATTTGTTTCTCAATAAAATTATGGGGAAAAAAGGCTAAATGAGAAAAAAAAATCTGAAAAAAATTCAGCTCTTCCAGGTTATCCCAGAAAATGGATGATGATCTTACACTTTCCAGACACAGAAAGAGAAATTGTAATCTCATTACCAAAGCACCATTGTTAACACATTAATAAGTACAATTGTAGATCAGAATTACAGCTTTTAAAAATTATGCTTTAATTTTACATGCATAAAACAAACTTTTCTGAAGTTTGAGCGTCTTTCAATATTCCTTTCTTGAAAATAACTGCTGCAAAACTGCTTATAGTGCAGAAAACCTTCTGTGCTTCTTACACCTTTCTTTTTTCTTCAGGCATTAAGGAGTATGCAGTTATTAATGCCAAGAGAAAATATCTTATTTCAGTGTCTGAAAAAATTTTTAAATACCAAGTCAAGTTGTTAATTATACACTTGCATTTTCTTCCCTATAAAATACATGCACAGACTATATATGTATATATATTTAACTTTTATTAAAATTTTAATTTAATTGCCACATAATTACAAACATTTACGGAGCATGATGCATATGCATTGTAAAATGACTGTATGAAGCTAATTGATATACTCATTGCCACACATAATTATCATTTTTTGTCATGAGAATGATAAAAATCTATCTTTTTAGAAATTTTGGCATATAAAACATGGATTTAAAAAACAAGGAAAGTAGGGCTGGCAAGATAGGTCAATGGATGAAGGCACCTGCTTAGGCAGACGCAGGGACCAGGGTTCTATCCCTGGCATGCTGTGTCCACCCTGGCCCTTGGGTGCACTGAACCAGCCATTGAGACTGGGTGTGTTGGAGTGGCCTGTAATCCCAGCACTTGGGAGGCTGAAAACAGGAGGATCACTATGAGTCTAATCACTGTGGTGAGACCCTGTACTAATGACAAAAAAGCAAAAACAAAAATGAGGGAAGTGTATCCTTTGAGACAATATGAGTGTACCTGGGGGACATTTGCTCAGTGAAAGAAGCTTGGCTCAGAAAGACAAACGCTTCATAGTCTACCTGTGAAATCTAAAAAAGCCCAGTGTCGGGATGCAGTGAGTGCAGTGGTGGTCATCAGAGGGCGGCACGGGGGAGGTGGGGCAGGCACACAGAGATCTTGATGAATTATTCAGTCTCAGATGACACCAGTACCTTTCTGAGACCTATTGCATAGTATGGTGTCCCCAGTTAGTCATACTAGTGCACTGGATTATTTCGAAGAAGGCCCATCTGCCTTCTGTAGAGGGCAAGGCTTCCCAACACTAGACAAGGCCACTGGAAAGATGTCAGCAGCTTCTGCTCACAGCAGCTGCTGGCCCAGGACAGGAGAACTCAGTGCCCTGAACGGCAAGAGCCACACAGGAAAACCACTGACTCGCTAGAGTTGCATCCAATTCTAACCCCCATCCAATCTGAAACTCTTCACTGAAGAGATCAGACCGAGAACGGATATCACCCACCAGGTGCAAATGGCTCACTCCCGCATTCCACAGACATACACCCAGTGACCTCTGCCCAGGGCCACCAACCAGCTACCAATGGCCACTTAAAGCAGTTCACAGAAGCAGGCAGAGCTCCCCCAGGGACTCACGGAGACCGAAATCTGCAGTCCCCTTTCCTGGTTCAAATGTGGGCTTAGTGTGGAGTCACTGCTGTCAGATCTCGACCTCATGAGCTCACAGTGACACTTACCCATCGGGTGACAAGCTCTGAAGAGGACTTCCACACCTGCTGCAGACTGAGGCAGGAACGATGATGTGTCTGTGCTTAAAGCAACAGGGGAAAAAAACAAAAACAAAAACAAACAAACAAACAAACAAACAAAAAAAGCAACAGGGAGAGTTGGGGGGATTAACAACAGTGTGTCCTTAACTTATTTAAACACATGGTTTTTCTTTCACAATCATATTTTGCTTTTTTTTTAAAAAGGGAAAATTTTCAAATACAATGCATCACTAATTAAGAAAATCTGAGTTTAACACTGACCATGATTGGTTACAGCATATTCTTGGTATGCATTTTAAGTTAACAGTAAAAATTCAGTGTGATTCTGCACGCTAATAGCCTAATGGAGAACAATGATGCTATTCTCTTAAATAATTTTCAAAAAAGTATTGAAGAAGCTCAAGACATAATTAAGCTTTTCAAATCCTCTAGTAAAGCACACATCACAGACTTGGCCCAAAATGCTCGGATTCAGTGGCCAGGTGGCACAGAGCTGGGGAATGAAGCGGTGGCCTTGCACTTGCCCAGTAGACTCTTAGACCACCAGGCTACCTCTCTGGCCCATACATCTCTTTCTGAAAATGATTTATCTTCACAGAATTAACATTTATGGGATCAGCGTGAAATTCCAATCTGTGTATACACAGTGCTCAGTGCCCAGGGCCCGTATGTAACACTATCGTCTACGTAATCAAGTCTGCTGCCCAGCTCGTGCTTGGTCTCCCTCTTCATTCCTATCCTCTCTGGATTATCACAAAATCATTACCTCATCCTCTCACTGGTAGATGCAAATTTTGCTGAACCTGGATCCTTACATTCCCTAGAGAGAAGTCACAAGAGAAGGGTGGCTCTCTTTTGCTAATAGTCCCTTCCTTTCAAGCAGTTTGGAATGAGTAGGGTAAAGATATGTAGACCAGTGGACACAACAGAAGTCTAAGTGGCTCAGCTGATTTTGGTATAAAAAGTTGTAGCAAAAATGATGGACCAATGACATTTCCGGAAGAAGTTGGGGTAGTCACAGATATGGTGCTATGTGACTTCTGCCTCTTCACCAAGGACAAAGTGCCTGATCCAGCTAACAAAAGTAAATCTTTTAAAAATATTTATTTATTTATTTATTTATTTATTTATTTATTTATTTGATATGAGGAGTGGGGTTCTCCCTACTTAGTTCATACCCATAGTGATCAACTTGTCTCAGCCTCCCCGGCACTGGGATTACAGGCATGTGCCACCACAGCCAGTTTCGGGGCTGGCTCAGCATGTGGTACTGGGTATTGAACTTTGGTCCTTGCTCTTGCCAGGCAGTTGCTTAGACCTCTGAGCTATCACTCCATCCCCAAAAGTAAATGTTTTGCATTTATTCAGGACAAGGAGGCAGCCAGGACAGTGTAACTGAAGACAGTCATGAAAGTGTCTGGCTTCACTCCAAGCCAGCGTGAGCTACATAGCAAGACCCTGTCTCAAACAAACACCCTCATGCAAAATGATAAATAAAAATCCCACAAACCAATAAGGAAATGATTATTTTCATGAGAATATACAAATTTATAATTCCTAGAAAACGCAAACTGGTCTTAAAGGCAGGAAAACATAAACCCAGATTCATAATAAGCAACATGTAAATTCAAGTGATGCCGAATTATACTTCATTTACCTGAATTTAAAAAAACCAGGAGGCTCAATAAAGGTGCTGCCTGAGAGCTGGTGTAGGACCGAGCGCTCTTGTTTCTGGTGGAAGAGCAGAGTGTAGAGATCTCATGGAAGGTGATTTGTGCTGTCCATAAAAACTCAGACATGCACAAATCAAAAAAAATTATAGTCTCCTACCTTTTCATCATGTAATGTTTTATGTAGAAATTTATTCTAGGCACATATTGCATTTGTACACATGCCAGAGGCAAGTAATTAAGGTGAATTAATACAGCACTATTTGCAACAGCAAAATATTGGTAACAGCCAAAATAGCCATCAGTTTTGTTTAAACAATGGTTCACTCACAGAACGGCATAGTGTGTAGCTATAAAGGAGTCACCCATATGAGATGGAAGGCCTCCAAGACGGAACTTTTTAAAAGTATAGAACAACATATACCACTTTGAAAAGGGAAGCGCTGTCTGTCCATCTGTCCATCTATCTATCTGTGTTCTGTGAAGTTCGACTTGGACCTGACTCCCCCAGCCCTCACAGGTTTGCCAGAAGAAGTACTGCTCTCTGCAGGGAACTCAGGTCAGTACCACAGGAAGTCTCAAGGCGTTAAGGTAAGACAAGGAATTGCGCAGCTCCCAGGCTACTTGCGGACCTCTGGAGACACCTGAAAGTTTACACTGGACACTGCAAGGACTGTGCCCACTGACGTGCAAGACAGCAAGAGAACTTTCACCACAGATGTTTATTGCAATGTTCTCACTTAGGGGCCGGCGAGGTAGCTCAGCAGTGCAAAGGGCCTGCTTAAGAAGGTTAGGCAAGCTCAGGGTGGACAGTTAGCTCCCAGGTACCACATGCCATGCTAGCCCCCCTCATGGGCAAGCTGAGCCAGCCTCAAAGAAACAAACAAAAAGTCTTCTCACTTAATGCCTCCTGCCTTTTTTCCATCATTATAAAAGGAGCACACTTCTCATTGGTCCCTGTAGATGACATTATCACTCTCTGCCTGCGTGCATCCAGGCACAATAAATTCCATACCCTGTTGCCCTACACAAGCCAGGGGTCTCAGCCCTCACTAACCAAGTCTCCTGCCTAGGTCATGCTTGATCTGACTGTTTATTCCTTTCTTCTTGCTGTTCTTACATAATCGCTACCTCATCTTCTGACTGGTAGAAGCAAGTTTTGCTTGTCCTGGGTCCTTACATTCCCTAGATAAAAGTCACAAGAGGTAGGTGGACCTCACTTTTGCTAACCACATCAGTGGTCTCTGAGAGCTTAATATCTATGTGTAATCTGGGGGCAAGGCCTTCTCTTAAGCAGGATAGAGAATGTTCAGACACAAAGGGGAGAAAGACCCATGGCCCCACACATGATTTTGCAAGTACAGTTATTCTCTACCATACTATGAAACTGAAAGGGAGAGGGGTGGCAGTTAGGAAAACTGCCAGGATGCAAATACTTCACATGACCTGATTTGGAACACTGTTGTGGATAAGGAGACACTGGTACAGGACATGTGTGCTACTTGCTGGGAAGGATTAGGCAAGAGGGATTTGGCCCAAGCAGGTTGTTGGATGTGAGCCCTCTCTTCCCGTTGATGCTGACACCAGGAGAGTTCAGCCTGTACTTCACAGCAACAAGGTATTGACAGCCTCCCTTCCCTTGGGATTTCAGCTGGAGAAAGGTCACAGGTGATCCTCTTCTAGGAACCAACTCTCTTGTATTACTCTTGAGATCCATTCCATCGCTTGGCAAATGAGAAGGGGCAAGAAATTGTGTTTTCAGTGTTTTCATAGGGCCAGTGAGCAGAGTAGCCACTCAGGAGAAGGTTATTGCTTGGCTTTCATTTTTAGGTGCAAATGGGTCACAAATCATCACACTCTGCATCCTCTTAGTTTTTCTAGGGCCCTCATTGAGAAGTAAAGTTCGTGTTTCTCCCTAAAACCCTCTTTGACCTTTCTGAGGGTGATGATTCTAAGACAAGCAAATGGAAATGCAGAGCCAGGTAGTCTCTGAAATTCAAAGCCTTCAAAAGGGTCTTGCTGACTGCTGTTTCATTTCAGCATGCTGAGGCTCGGCATCAGAGCACTGAGAAGGGTGCTTCCTGAGCCCTTCTCTTCTCTCCATTTGGCCTCACTTGGCACCTTCCTGTGGTGTCTCTTTACCAGAAGGCAAAGATAATTTGGGTACAACCTCTATTGCTGGTGGTGTCTGCACAGAGATTAGGTCTCCAGGGTCAGCTTCCTCGGTGGGAGCTGACAGATGGCAGATTCCCTGACCTAAGGGTGTACCTGTGAATTTGCTGTATGTTCCTGGGCAGAAAAGCTGGAGAAATGCCATGCCTGGTCCCACTTGTACACAGAAATCCCATGGGACCCCAGGCAAATGGCCAATAGCGGTGGTTACAACTCACGGAAATCCAGCCCTACACTGGAAATTGCAGCCCTGCAATGCAAAGAGCATGTTCTCACCTATAGGGCTAGGCCAGGGCCAGGGAACTGACCTGCACCTTTCCTAATGGGAAATGAAGGCTGTTGGCCAGTTGGTAAGGTGAGAAATTTATGTTGATATGGTTTATAATACTTAGAACTTCATGTGTTTATATTAATTCTGCTTTTGAATATTTGTAGTTTCAACTGAAAATTTCTAAGTTTCCATTTTGAACTTTATGACAGTGTATGTCAGTGTGTGTGTGTGTGTGTGTGTGTGTGTGTGTGTGTGTGTGTGCGCGCGCTGCACTGCTCCACTGAGGTCATTGGCAGACCTCTTCTGCTTTTTAAAAATGACAGTGTCTAAATAACACTTAAAAAAAAAAGAGTTTTGGTGGCAACTGCTCAGTTTTTCTCCATAAAATCAAGAATATCTCTTTCCTCATGTCAGCATATTTCAGAATTTGCTGTGCGGTCCATCCACATTTCAACCTCCCAGCTGTGTTTGCATCAAAGTAAGTTCTTGGGCCTCTTCTCGATGCTTCCATGATGCTGTATAGTACGGGAAGTGAAGCAGACATCTCCTGCCCCCTGAGGAGAAACACTGGCAGACTTCGCTGCAGCCCAGTGCTGGGAGCTGTCGGGTACTTGAAGAAAGCTCCTGCTAAGCAACCTGAAAAGCACTGAGTAATATTAAACACGCACCTGAAAAAGCACAGCCCTTAATGCCATGCCAGACATACCCTGTTTGGCAGAAGCACGGACATGAAATAACTAGTGCCCTACAGTAGTGAGAAAGGAAACAGAAAATGATGCACGTTGCCCATCTGAGCTTTTCTTTGGTACCTGTGAGTTGTTTTCAAGAAGTCCTGAGATGTAAGCCAGAGTCACAAAATACTTATTGAGTGAACAGCTCACAAAGACCTGCCTTCGACTGCCTGGTGCCCTCTGGGTCCTCATTCGACCCAGAGTGCAGGACTGGCATGTATTTAGGATCGCCTGGGACTCACCGGATCCTCATTCGACCCAGAGTCCAGGCCCAGTGTGTGAGACCGCCTGGGGCTGCCAGATCCTGATTCGACCAAGAGCCCTGGAACACTACAGCAGAACTCCATGCAAAGAGGCTAGAGGCAAGACCCACCCAGCTGATCCAAGAGCAGGATATCTTGCCAGAGTGGCACAGAGGGTTTACCTCCAAGGGCTGCAACAGAAAGAAGTGGAGCACAGCAGCCAGATCCAAGCCATACCCACCTGGATGAGTTTGCACTTGATAGATCCAGACCTGGTGCTAAGGTGATAACTCTATGAAACCTCTACATCAAAGGTCAGAAGACAGTGCTTTACAAAATGACAAAGAGAGGGGGCAAAATGCATTCTCAGGCCCCAAGCCCACCCAGAATAAATGCAGGAAACACTAGCATAGAAAAAATTGGAAATCACACACCTGAAATCTCTGAAATAATAGTGTTGGAAGTAAAGAAAGAACTGCAGAAAGGTATCGAGGAAATCAGATCAGAAATGATTTCTGAAGTAAAAAAAGAAATGATAACTATAATGAAAGAAGTACTAAGTGCTTCCAAAGAAGACACTGATAAAAAAAGGAGGAGAATAGAAAAGTGATGATTGGGCTGGTGAGATGGCTCAGTGGTCTAAAGCACCTACTTAGAACAAGCTTAGCAATGCACATGGACCGCGGTTCAATCCCCCAGCACCACATGCCAGCCAGCCCTGCCCCCAGGCGGGCTGAACTGGCCACACACACACAAAATAAATAAATAAATAAATAAATAAAATAAATAATAATTAAAAAAAAAGAAAAGTGATGATTGCCAAAAAGAAAAAAAAAAGGGGGGGGGCGGGGAGATGGCTCAGTAGAATAAGTGCTTCCCTGGCAAGTGCAAGGACCCACGTTCAATCCCCGGTTCTGCCAAAAAAAAAAAAAAAAAAAAAAGTGATGGGATCCTTGAATAAGCAATATAGGAAAGAAATATAATGCATGAAGCAGATTCAAAGTGATATACAGGAAATTAATACCTCAGTCACAAGCAGGCAAAAACTGTTTGAATGAAAGTGAAAATAGACTTTCAGACCTTAAAGATACCATTGCAGCTAGTAAAAAAGTAAGAAAAGATCTCTTTAAAACAACTAGGATTCTGGAAAAAATAATTTAACATCTGTAATATGATGCAAAGATGAAAAACATAAGACTAAAAGGCATCCATGAGAAAGAAGGAGTCAATACAATGATATAAAAAGAATATGGACAAAAGTAATAGCAGAAAGCTTCCCAAATATGGGGACAAAATCTGACATTCAGGTAACCGAAGCACACAGAACTCCAAATAACATCAGCCCAATTAAAAACACACCCAGACATATAATAATCAAGATTCCAGAAATTCAGCACAGGAACACTATACTAAAAGCCCCTAGAGAAAAGAAACAGATCATGTTTAAAGGAAAACCCATTAGAATAACAGCAGATTTCTCTTCACAAACCATTAAGTCAAGAAGAGCTTGGAGCAAAGTACTGTAAGTCTTGCAAGAAAACAAATTCCAACCCAGACTGATATACCCTGCAAAATTCTCTTTCAAGTATAAGGGAGAAATGAAATGCTTCCATGACAAAGGACAACTTAAGAATTTCATGACAACAAAGCCAACCCTACACAGACTGCTAAAAGATGTTCTAGAGAGGGAGGGAGCAAAATAACTACAATTCCATGAATGAGAATGGAAAGAACCCACCAAATAGGGCAAACAATTACACACAGGAGAATAAGAGGTATGCAAAAGCAATTATTCTTTTGTATAGAGCAGCAAAATGTTTTTATCAGCATACTCTACAAGTGAACTTCTCCTGCACCCTATGGGTCATGATTCTATCTGGGCCTACAGGGTGGATATCAAGGAAATAGCAGTAGCTCAGTCCCACAAGTGACACCTGGCCACCAGTAAGCATCAAGAACTCTGTCCATGCCCATGATATACTAGAACTTTGTGTGATATCCTATCCCAAAACTGGTAGATGTGCTCATCATTTATTTGCCATTCCAGTATATCTTATATTTTATTGTCAGTAATTCTTTACTATCATGAAAACTTTTTCTTAGTTCAATTGTTCTGAAACATTTAATTTTTTGAATATTGCTTAATCTTAATTTTTGTTTTAAGATTTATACTGTTTCTTTGACTTACAACATACTTAAAAGACATGGTATAAAATTTTCTCCTAGTATTAGAAACTTTAAAAGTGTTTTTCCATTTTCCATTGGCCTTATATTACTTCTTCCTTGTCTTTTATGCACACACACACATACACACACACATATGAAAAAATATGTGTATAACCCCACATAAAATTGATACTGTTTCATAGAAATCTTTAATGACTTTTTAAATGTGTTCATCTAATATATTGTACATAGTCCTGCATAACTATCATTTTGAGAGCTCTTTATTCTTCATCAAGGAGCATACAGCAACTTCTCTTGCCTTCTGAATTATGCTCTTTGTTATTTCCTATATGCTCTGTCTGGAGGTATTAGAATATTTTGAGTTTATATAACTGAAAAATATTTTACTTTTAATTTTCAAAGGTATGTTTGCTAAGTATAAAATTCAAATACAGATCTTTTTTTTCAGTTCTTTAATTAGTGTAGTTTCTTACACACTTGGTCTTGTTTTTTCTTTCTAATGTGGAATAAGATGCTATTTAATTTTGTTCTTCCATAGCTAATAGTTTATATATATATATGCTTTAATGATTTTTTTCTTTACAATAAGTTTTGGACAGTTGCATTTTTGTGTAACTTGATATGGTTTTATTCAAATTTCTTGTGCAAAAGGTTCATTTTTCTTGGAAATGTGGTG
>NW_004524643.1:11716801-11718440 GCF_000260255.1 Octodon degus | reverse complement strand
CTCACTCTTTCGTTTCCTTTGTTTTGAGTTGGGGAATCTCCAGGCACAGTTTCAATAGCATCACTGGGTCACACGGCTAGTTGGCTGCTAGCACCAACAATCTTAACCATTGCTATAGACAGCCATTGTGTTGGAATTCACAACATGAATAAATGACCTTTTGTCTTCATTGCTTTCTCATAGGGAGATGCAATTCCCAACAGCGCAACTTAGAGGAGAAGTTGGCTTGAGTTCACAGAGTGTAGAGGTTGCAGTCCGTGTCCAGAGGGTTCCCAGCCAGAACAGGCCCGGGGAGGGCTCTGCAGAGGACAATTGCTCGCCCCAGGCAGCAGGAGGCAGGCAGTGTGGGAGGGTCCATGGAGGCTGATGCGTCCTCGCTGCTGGCGCCCCCAAGCCTCTCATCAGAAGACAGCTGTAAACTCCCACAATCCAATCACCTTCCCTGCACATGGGCATTCGGAGGCCAGTTTAACTCTAACCCATAACATCTGCACAGCCTGCAGGTGCACCTCCTTGGTACAGCCCTTCAAGAACCTGGGTTCAATCCCTAGTGCAGCAAAACAAAACAAAAGCAATAACAACACAACAACAAAAGCCCCATTGTGGAGGCAAGGGGACTGCTAAGGGGCTGAGGAAGAGGCAGGTGAGTAGAGGAGGAGAGCACATCACTGTGTCGAGGGAACTGCAGAGAGACGTCTCCAGCCTTGTAGTCACCATATAGGTTTGGAAGGGGGTTCCTTCATTGATTGTGTTCCTGGGAATGCATTCTCTGAAGGAATGAGGATGTGAACTCACATGTACAAAAGTGGGGTTTTGGTTGTTGTTGCTTTTTTTGTTTGTTTGTTTTCCTGCACTAAGAATTGAACCCACAGCCTTGAAGTACTCTGCCAATGAGCTACACCTCGAGCCTGTGCAAGTGTTATGGCTTAGGTGTAACTGGTCCCTAAAGCCCCATGTGCTGGGAAGGGTATTGGATTTGGGGAGTGTACAGCTGACTCTTTGCTGGGAGGCCTGGGTACCAGTGGAGAGGGTTCACCGTTCTCCACGGACCCTCCCACACTGTCTGCCTCCTGCTGCCCTGAGCTGGGCAGCTGTCTTCATCAGACCCTTTGTGACTTGGAATAAATTGGACGCAGACTGAAACCTCTATACTCTGTGAGCTCAAACAAACTTCTGCTTCTTCAAGTTGTGGTGTTTGGAATTGCATCTCCTTATGAGAAAGCAATGAAGACAAAAGTGATTTATAAAGGGTAAATTTCAATACAATGGCTGTTTGTCGCAAATGGGTAAGATGGTTGTTCTAGCAGTGGGCTAGCCGTGTTATTCAGAGATGCTATTGAAACTGCCTGGACATTCCCTAACTCAAATCTCAGGAAATGAAAGAGTGAGGTCCTGATGGGATGAGCCAAGAAAGGGCTTAGAGCCATGACAGGCCCAGACACCTCACCATCCAGGGAAAATGACATCATTCCTCTCACCACTACTCAGAGTTAGAGGAGAGTAAAGGCCAACCAGCAACAGGACGGGCACACTGGCCACCAACTCTGACAAGGATGAGTAGGGAATCCAGCAGGCATGAACAGAATGCCATGGAGGCAGTCACTCTTACCAAGCTGGAGCACTGAGAACATCACGTTCT
>NW_004524643.1:11702374-11709750 GCF_000260255.1 Octodon degus | reverse complement strand
GATATGCTGATGCCAGCCCCCCAAGGCCAGGAGCCTGGTTTGTTTTCCACAAGAAAGAAGAGCATGAGGTAAAAATGTTGGGAAATAGAAAGCCAATAGGGAGCTCTGTATAGTCCCTGCACCCCCCTCTGATCCTTCCCCTCCTGTAAACCTGACCCTGGCCCTCCAGGAAACCAGGGATGGTGAATTGAGTCCCCGGGGCCCCTCCATCCCCTTGGAGCCAGCTTTGAACAAATGATTTTTCATTTTTACTCAAATATATGACTTTTTCATTTGATTTGGCTGGCAGGGAGCAGAGGAACCTGGGCATATGAGGCTAAGCTGCACGTAACAGTATCCTGTCACCTTCTTCTATTCCTTAGTGACTCTTCCATGCTGGAAACTTATTCCCCAGTTTTCACTCATTCAATCCACTTTGTGATTTAGCAAGAATATTAGCAAAAGAAAATAAATGCTTTAAATATCAGGAGAAATTCTTTCTGGGAACTTTATAAGCATTGAACTATGTTTTCTTCTTTACTGTGTTCTGCCTTCAGGGAGAGATGGATGGTTTTGTGCAGTGCTGTGCTTAAAACGATCAGTAATAACGGCTGTCACTATTTTTCCAAATTAAGGAAGATATCAGAGTTTTCAGACCTTCTGGGGGTTCCCCAGAGTCCCCATAAAAGACCTTGTGTCCTAGGTGCATAAGGTAGGCCCTGCAGGGGCTGATTGCACCAGCTTAAATTCTAAGAGTGGCACCTCCTTTTACCATACACAGCTCCACTAGGTAGAATTATATGGGCTGTCATCAGAGCTAGGCCCCTGAGGGAGTCAGCGTAGAGGATGAAAACACAGCACAGCTGTGGCTGGAGGTGCATCTGTAGGAGGCCAGGCCTGAAGATAAAGGCAGAGGCCCAGCCAGATAACTCAGTGAACTAAACTACCTGCTTAGGCAGGTGCAGGGACTGGGTCCGATCCCCAGCATGCCATGATGACCCTGACCCTGGGGAGCACTGAGACAGAGACTGAGAATGGGCGTGGTGGTGCAAGCCTGCAATCCCGGTGCTTGGGAGGCTGAAAACAGGAGGATCTCTATGAGTCCAGTCTACGTAGTAAGACCCTGTAGACCCTGTACTAAACACATTAAAAAAAAAAAGATAAAGGCAGAATGACCAAGCCTTTATTTATTTATTTATTTATTTATTTTTTGGAGAGTAACAATGGTTAGTACATTGTGTATTGTTACTGCCAAAGTAGTTTCTCATATTACAAGACATAGGCAAGAAATAATAAATGAACAACATAGGTACAAACCTCTTTTTTTTTTAAAGTCAACAGAAAATGGAAATATACTTTTTAAAGTTTCTAATACTAGGAGAAGATATCATACAATGTGTTTTAAATAAATTGTAACTCAAAGATACAGTATAAATCTTAGAACAAAAATTAAGATTAATCAATATTCAGAAAATTAAATGTTTCCAAACAATTGAACTAAGAAAAAGTTTTCATGATAGCAAAGAAGTACTAAGAGTAAAACATAAGATAAATACTGGAATGGCAAGTAAATGACCAGCACTTCTAACAGTTTCAGGATAGGATATCGCACAAAGATCTAGTGTGTTGTGGACATGCATAATGACCATGACAGTTACTGGTGGCTAGGCATCACTTGTGGAACTGAGATACAGCTATTTCTTTGAAATCCACCCTGTAGACTCAGGTGGAATCATGACTCATCAAGTGGAAGAGAAGTCCATTTGGAGGGTGTGCTGGTAAAAATATTCTGCTGCTGAACACAAAAGAATAACTGAAAGACTACTATTGTATACCTCTTATTCTCCTCTGTTTAATTGTTTGCTCTATTTGGTGGGTTCTTTCCATTCTCATTCATGGGGCTATCATCAATTTGCTCCCTCTCTAGAACATCATTTAGTAGTCTGTGTAGGCTTGGCTTTGTCATCATGAAATTCTTTAGTTGCTCATTGTCATGAAAATATTTCACTTCTCCATTATATTTGAAAGAGAGTTTTGCAGGATAGATCCGTCTGGGTTGGAATTTGTTTTTTTGCAAGACTTGAAGTACTTTGCTCCATGCTCTTTTTTTTTTTTAAATACTTTATTTATTTAATTTTGGTGTGTGTGTGTGGCCAGCTCAGCCCACCAGGGGGCGGGGCTGGCTGGCATGTGGTGCTGGGGGATTGAACCGCGGTCCCTGTGCTTTGCTTAGCTTAGCTTAACTTGTTCTAAGTAGGTGCTTTAGACCACTGAGCCATCTCTCCAGCCTTCCATGCTCTTCTTGACTTGATAGTTTGTGAAGAAAAATCTGCCATTATTCGTATGGGTTTTCTTTTAAAAGTGATCTGTTTCTTTAGCGGCTTTTAGTATGCTGTTCTATGCTGAATTTCTGGAATCTTGATTATTATGTGTCTGGGTGTGGTTTTCATTGGATTGATACTATTTGGAGTTCTATATGCTTCGGTTACAGGAATGTCAGATTGTTGCCCCATATTTGGGAAGTTTTCTGCTATTACTTCTGCCCATATTCTTTTTATATCATTTGTATTGACTCCTTCCTTTTCATTGATGCCTATTAGTCTCACATTGTTCATCTTTGCATCGTCTTGCAGGTATTGAATTATTTTTTCCTGCATCCTAGTTGTTTTTAAGAGATCTTTTCTTACTTTTTCACTAGCTGCAATGGTGTCTTTCAGGTCAGAAAGTCTATTTTCACTTTCACGCAAACAGTTTTGCCAGCTTGTGATTGAGGTTTTAATTTTCTGTATATCACTTTGAACCTGTTTCATAGATTCTATTTCTTTCCTAAATTGTGTATTCAGGGGTTCCATCATTTTTATATTCTGCTCTCTTTTTTTTTTATCAGTGTATTCTTTAGAAGCACTTAGTACTTCTTTGATTATAGTTACCACTACATTTTTTAGTTCAGAAATTATTTCTGATCTGATTTCTTCTATACCTTTCTGCAGTTGATTCTTTACTGTCAACGCTATTATTGCAGAGATATTTGGTGTGTGATTTCTAGTTTCCTCAGTGCTAGTGTCTTCTGCATTTGTACTGGGTGGACTCGAAGCCTGAGACTGCATTTTGTTCCTTCTTTTCATCATTTTGTATACCACTGTCTTCTGACCTTTGGTGTAGAGCTTAGATAGAGTTATTACCTTAGCACCAGGTCCGGATCTACGAAGTTCAGATTCCTCCAGGTGGGTGTTGATTGGATCTGGTTGCTGTGCTCCTCTTCTTTCTGCTGCAGCCATTAGAGTTGAACCCTTTGTGTCTCTCTGGCAAGATGTTCTGCTCCTGAATTAGCTGGGTGGGTCTTGCCTGTAGCCTCTTTGCAGGGAGTTCTGCTGAAGGGTTCTGTGCTGGGCCTGCTCTCTGGGTCTATTCAGGATCCGGAGGACCCCAGGTCATCTCCCTCTGACCAAGCCTTTGTGACTCCCCAAGAGACAAATTGTTTCACCTTGTCCAGTCAAGTCTAGACAGCCATCAGTTACCCAAGTGGGTGACCAAGGCTTCCAGTTTCATCTCTTCCCAGAAAAGCTCTTTTCCTTTCCATGGGCTCTTGTCACTCTCAGGCTCCCTCCCACCCTGTTTGTCAGGAGTGGCCTTGTTCTCACCAAGGACCTGGCTCAGGCGCGGGGCTGTCCTTGCCACACACGGATGTCATAAAAGAGATTGCATTAAGCATAGAATCTTTCAAACACCAGGACATCTGAAGACATCTACACAATTTACACCAGATGGCCCCAGGTCTTTACCCTCTGAGGCACCAGACATTTAGTGAACATTTTTCGGGGTACAAGGTCTTGTTATCTAGTTAAGGCTGGCCTTGAGTCACTGTGTAGCCCTGGATGACCTCCAATTTGTGGTAATCCTCCTGCCTCAGCCTCTAGAGTGCTTGGATTGCAGGGATGTGCCACAACTCTAAGACCTTAGAAAATTTTGTACCACTGGTGTTTACTAAGTTCCTCCCATCTTGCCTTCTTTGTTCTGCATAAAGAAGCCTATTCTTCTTTGTTTCCTAATGGTAGTCTTTTGCCCTGTGAGTGCCTGCTCCTTGGCACAACACACCTCAGCAAATCTCAGGGCATGTTACTTTTACACACACCTGGTGGTTCCTGCTGTTCTCTGTCTTGTACTCGCCATTCCTTACAACTCCATGATTTCCTTCCCACTTAATCAATATTACCTAAGCAGCCGTACTTGTAATCATGTTGGTTCATCATTGTTTTGATCAAAAGTTCATCAAAACTACATTGTACCCATTTGCTAAAACTTCCTTGGAGAAGTGGGTTCATTGGCAACCTGCTTTTGGGTCCCCTTCTGTCTCTGAGGGGCTAAAATCTCTCTCATGAATTTTTTTCTCCTCTTAACCTCCATGGTTCCTTACAATTCATTCTTCAATTTTGAGGAACAGGAGTTCAGTGTAGTGACATCCAGCAGTTAGGTGTTATATATTATTTATTCTATATCACTATTACTCCCAAAACTTAGTGGATTTGAAGAATAAATTAGTAACCATTCTTTCTTTTTATTTTTCTTTTTTGGCAGAACAGCGGATTGCACTCAGGCCCTTGAGCTTGCCAGGGAAGCGCTTATTCCACTGAGCCATCTCCCTGACCCCAGTAACCATTCTAACAGTCACAGATGACCAGGTTGCTTGAGAGGCTCACAAAACCTTTCCCCTTACAGCTAATGTAGGTGGAGGAGGACAAAACTAAGGCTTAAATGCATTAAAAATAATAAAAAACTACAAAGAATAAACATTCCATGGATTTTATGTTGTTGCAGGTAGCTGAGTTAGATAGAAATATGATAGGCAGTCAAACAGGGCCAGATGCCCAAGGAGACAGTATGGAAGACAAGGTGACTTTGCGACTTTGGAAGAGACAGGCACCCCTGCTGTGGGCCAGACCTTAACACCAAAGATCAAACAAATGCATACCTCCCTAAGGCTAGGTGTCAGGGATTAATATTCTAAATAGGTCTCCACACTGAGAGCACTGGAAGAGTCACTAACTAACCCAACTTCCTACAGAAAAGTCCCAGTTCTGTATTGGTTCATCATCGGGCAAGTTCATGCCCACTTACTTTGTTACTTGCATCCCCATTTGGTCATGGATTTAATCCATTTTACCTGAGCAATGGCGCTTGTACTCTTACTGGTTGATCATAGTTCTGTGCCACCTAATACTCACCTAGCATGTTCTCCTGTTCTCTACCTCACCACATGGTTTTGCTCTATAAAAGTCCTTAGAAAAGATAAATGTGGGGGTAACTCAGGTGAGTCCCCCATCTGTCCCTCTCTCAGTTAGGAGCTTTCTTTCCCCCAATAAATATATTCTGCACTTAATCTCTGTTGTTCCTAAAATTCATTCTTTGATGAATCCTAGGCCCAACGATCTTTTAGGTTTGGGGTTTCATTCCCTCATATCAAGGTCTTTTTTTTTTTTTTTTTTTGTGGAATCAGGGATTGAACTCAGGCCCTTGCACTTGCCAGGGAAGCACTTATTCCACTGAGACATCTCCCCTGCCCGTCAAGGTCTAAAAAGGCATCTGAGGGGCTGGGGATGTGGCTGAGGAACTGAGTTCTGTTATTCCTATGACCAAGAAAACAAATTAAACAAATGAGTAAAAATAGAAAGAACACCAAGACCTAAGCTCCAGTGCTAAGGACAACCAACCATGGACAGCTCCCTGAATATAAAATGAGGCTGGTGTAGAACTGTCTAGAGGACTAACCAGTGCTGATGTGGCTCACACTCATGATGACCACATGGAAATCACTAAATTTCAGCTCTTCCAGGTTAGCCCAAAAAATGGATAATGATCCTATACTTTCCAGAGACACAAAGAGAAGTTGAAATCTGATTACCAAAGAAACATTGTTAATACATTAATAAGTATAATTTCAATTGCAATTACAATTTTAAAGCTGGAAATATAACTCAGCACAAGTGACTGCTTGGCAAGCGCAAGATCCTGAGTTTGATTCCTAGTACCAAAAAATAAAATAAAAAGAGAAAGAATTGCAGTTTTATGATTAATTTTATAGAGCTATATCAACCTTCTTTGAAGTCTGAGTGTCTTTCAAGATTCCTTTCTTAAAAAATAACTGTTACAAAACTGCTTGTAGTGCAGAAACACATCTGCTTTTCTTACAGATTTTTATTTCTCCCCTTCAGGCATGATGACGCCTGTAGTTATTAAGGCCAAGCCTCAGAATTCCACAAGGTAGCACTAAGGGAAAGAGATTGGCTTGAGAAATTCAAAGCCTGCTTTAAGGAAAGAAAAGTTTGAAGTAGGATTGACTGAAGGAACACTGAGTATACAATATATTATGCCTGAAACTTCTACTTGTTTTGGTTAAACAAACAGCATCTGGAAAATCCATGAGCATGATTTCGTTCCTCCTCTCTTCCTCTTCAGATTTCTCCTTCCTGTGTAAGCCACTTAGTTCATAGGCAGGTGACAGTGTCACTGGATGGCTCTGGGGAGGTCCCAGGAGGAGGCGAGGGATCCTCACCTCAGCCTGCTGAATAGGTTCTGATCTCACGTCTAGATAAAGAATTTCAGGCCCTGTCAGGGTGAGGCATAGTCATGGTGATTAGACAGAATTAGGAAGTCAGGAAGAAGAGGAAAGTGACTTCAGGCAGAGTGAGGCAGGCCTCGGCCTGGCCAGCTCACAGCAGCAGGAGGCCAGCTTGGAAGACTAGCTGCTGAGTGGAGCCAGGTCCTGGGGCCATCATACTGTTTTGGTTTCTGTAGGTCTGAGGAATCCTTATGGCTTGAGAAGCAATTTGGTTCCCACGAAGTGAGGGTCCTCCCTCCAAGGGCTCAGGGGGTAACAAGCTCCTCGTGGTCTTCAAGACTCTGCTTTTCCTGGAACCCAAAGTGATTGTAGCTTTGGGGACGTCCAGGCATCTGGAAGTGAATGCTGTAAACGCTGGCAAAGGAGTGCCCCTGTACACAACAAAAACTCTGTTAGGAGGGCAAGTTCAGTTGGCTTGATTTGCCCACTGTTTTCAGTGATTATTGTTCCTACATGTAGAGTTGGCATGGGACTGACCCAAAGTTTTCATTTAATAATGAATAGCACCTCACCCGTGAGTGTCCTTGTCTCCTTTCTTTGTGTCTTCATTTCTCTTATCTCACTTCAAGAACATTTGTGCACATCCTTTAAGGTTGTAACTTATGTGCTATTGAAAATAGTACATTTTTAGGGGCTGGTGAGATGGCTCAGTGGTCTAAAGCACCTACTTAGAACAAGCTAAGCAAAAGCACAGGGAGCACGGTTCAATCCCCAACACCACATGCCAGCCAGCCCCGCCCCCTGGTGGGCTGAACTGGCCACACACACACAAAATAAATAA
>NW_004524643.1:11700483-11701804 GCF_000260255.1 Octodon degus | reverse complement strand
AAAACAGTGTCCTCTTCTAAATTATCTTTAACAACAGATGAACAGTTGCTGAAAACTGTGGAGCTTCCGTTCCACAAAGGCTCCACTCCCATTCCCATCATTCAGTTTGCTGAGGGAAATTAAGAGAAAATATCATGTATATATACACGATAATATAAGCATATATACAGTATATATAATTTAAATCTGGGGCTGGCCAAATACCTCAGTGGATTGACTGCCTGCAAGCAGACACAGGGCCCGGGGGTTTGATCTCCAGGCCTGCTGTGCTGGCCCTGCCCCTGGGGCATGCTGAGACAGCAATTGAGACTAGGCATGGGGGCACATGCCTGTAATCCCAGCTCGTGGGAGGCTGTAAGCAGGTGGATCACTATGAGTCTGATCTAGTAGTGGGACCCCGAACACCCTGTAGACCCTTCCCTAAAAATACAGAAAAAAATTTTTAATCAAAATTTTAATTTCAGTTGGCCAATAATTACATACATTTAAGGGATCCGAAGCACAGACACTGTGGAATAATTATATGATGCTAATCAATATACTCATCACCACCTGTACCTGTCTTTTTTTTGTAATAAGAACACTTTAAATCTATGTTTTCATAAATTTTGAATTATGCAGTATGGATTTAACAAGCAAGTAAAGTCTGTCCTTTGTGACAATGTGAGTGAATCTGAAGGACATTTGCTCAATGAAAGAAGCTTGGCTCAGAAATACTAATGGGGACAGGGGAGATAGCTCAGCAGTCTAAGAGACTGCCTGGCAAGCGCAAGGGTCTGGGTTCGATCCCCAGTACTGCATGCCCTGCTGGCCCTGTGCCAAACTGGCTACTGAAACCGGACATGGATGTCTGTAATTCCATTATGGGGTGGCTGAGACACAGGAGGATCACTATGAGTTTGAATTGCATAGCAAGAGCCTGTATCAAATAAATAAATACATACATAAATAAATAAATAAATAAATTTCGTAAAAAAGAAACACTAATGCTGCCTAGTCCCACTGTCTGTGGCATCTACAAAAGCCCAGTCTTGGGGAGTAAAGAGTGCAGTGGTGGACATGAGACAGCAACATGGGGGAGGTGGGGCAGGAGTGCAGAGATCCTGAGAAATTATTTGGTCTCAGACGACACCAGTACCTTTCTGAGCTCTTTGCATAGCACGGTGACCCCAGTTAATAATAGTGCATTGGATTATTTCAAAGAGCCCACAAACACACTGGCATGAAGCTCACAGCGATCCTCCTGCCTCAGACTCTCAATTCCTGGGATTGCAGTCTTGCGCCACCACCTCAGCAACAAAATAGATCCAGTGATTCTTAG
>NW_004524643.1:11695454-11699923 GCF_000260255.1 Octodon degus | reverse complement strand
GTTGACTGGAATCTACCAGATGCAAATTTGTGAGTAAACAATCCATACTGTTTTCTAATGGGGTCCGGGTTTTCCTTCTCATAATTAGAGATTGTGAAACATGAACTGGAAAATAGAGGCTGGCAAGAGGGCTCCCTTTGCACTGATGCTTGAAAAGCAGGCCGCTGCACCATCCTTTATTTCTGTCGGCATAGGGCCTCCCAACCCGCTAGATGTCAGATACACTGAGACTGTGTTCCCCTAAAATTGAAGAATGAATTCTGAGGAACAGTGGTGGCTAACAGTAGAAAATATTTCATTGAAAGTGAAAGATGTTAGCTCTGGAGAGACAGGAGGAAGCCTGACCGGCTTACGTGCGATCCTGTTTCTTTTGCTTTCTAGAGCAAAATCAGGAGGGAGGTACAATGTGGGGAGAGTTACGATCACTCTGTAAGACTGCAAGTGGGGCTTCTTACGTAGTACCAACCCAGTGGGGAAGGGAGTCACACAGCATGCGTACATGGGAAGTACAAAGAAGTTTTTAGGAATGGGTCAGTCTGGAAGTCTTGGTCACCCACTAGAGTGAGTGAGGTCTAGTTAGACGTTGTTGGGCCACATGTGAGCACTTATCTTATCCCTTTGGGCGGTGTGTAGTCCTGGTCACTGTCTTTATCCCACAGGTGTGTCTCCGGCCACAGCTGTAACGTGATTTCATCTCTGGTACTGACTCCCTGGAGGGCCTCGCCATGTCTGACTGCCCATTTGTTTCTACCTAACTTAGCCGCCTGTGATAGTATTGCCCAAGGCTGAGGACAAAGAAGCTCCAAGCGTCTTAGAAGAGCACCCAGGAAATGGTTTGGACCTCACAAGCTCCAGGGCTTATGAAGAGGTGGCAGTGAAGGCCACCCTTGGTCACGTAAAGAGAGGACCGAGGACTGAATGGGAGAGCACACAGTGCTGTCCCTCTGTGGGGAATGCAGGATTTGTGGAGATGCGCAATTCTTTCAGATGGATTTGGGGTGATTCTCAGAAAACAGATGGCTTCTCAGGCCCCAGCTGAGGGCACATCAAGCTGCCAAATCAGTCAGCTCTCCTAATGCCCTGTCCCAACTGGGTGGTGGTGGGAGTTCTGGAGACAGCGACTCTGACGACCACATTAGAAGTCTTAAATTCACTCATGAACAGCTAACATTCTCAGAACAGTGGGCATTATTTTAGGAATACTTTAAGCATTTACAAAAGAGCAGGTAAAATAAAATCTGTGTCAAAGTTAGTTTAAAACAACTTTTTGGAAATAAAACAAAAACTTTGAGTGATAAGAAAGCATTCTGCCCCAGGCTAGTAGGCAGCATGCTGTCCTTGGCGGTATATAAATGGGAGCGATTTTCAGCCTACTGTGACATGGACTCCAAGAAACAGCGTGTCTCCAAGAGTGTTTTCTCTTAACTTGTTTAATAGGAGCATAGTCAGGACAATATTTTGGAATTTCAGAGTATGTATTCCTTTCTTTCCAGGCGTCTGCTCAGATACCAGTATGACTAACGGTTGCTTTGTGCTTGGAGTTGATAATTTTCATTTTTACAAGAGAATGAGCAAAGCATTGCTAGAGAAAGTAGCATTTTCTATGGCAAAGTAAAACTGTTGTTTTGGCTGGCATTTCGGCACAGACCGAAGCGTTATGCCAAAAGAACTCCCTGCCACTTTCTGCAGACCCGCACTTGGAAGACACCTCCATAGTGTTTGCCGCTAAGCCCTCCTCCCAGATCTGCTGACTTTCAGTGAGCACCAGCTATTTCATTCACTCGCTTTAGCACACGTTTAGCAGGCAGCTACTCTGAGCCGGGAGCTCAGTAGGGATTGTGGACACACAGGTGACAGTAAGTAAAGACAGACACGAGGTTCACCTTTAGTTTCTTACATGCTGCTCTATAGCCAGATGAATAAGTGCACAGAGGCACGCGCAGCCCTGGGAGCAGCCACATACAAGAATAGCAGGCACCCCTGGGCCCCCCACCGGGCCCCTGTCCTCCACCTCAACTGTTCTGCCCCTGCCCCCATCTCGTCACCTTCATTCCTTCTCAGAGCCAGAGCTGCTTCTCCTCCTTGGGGTTAACCTGCCACCTATAGGCTGACTTCACTCTCTCTGGCTTCCACCTGACTTTGATGCAGCAGTTATTTCCTACTTGGTTATCTGTAGAATCCCCTCTTCATTAATGCCTTTCTGTTCCTCGAAACTAGATGGACCTTTGAAAAGAAAACTGTGACTTTATTGGTAAACTAATTTCTTCATTCATGTTTCATCGTACTATATCTATCTGCATGTCTCACTTCCTCTCTGAACAGGAAGTAGAATCCTACCTGAGTTAAAAGACAGTGAGAATAACAATAAGGAAAAGTAATATGAGAGGTGTCCTGAGGTAAAATGAACAGCGACTAATAGAAACTTAGTCTGGGCCCTGACATGGTTAAATGGAGTCCAAGGTGGCAGTTTCTGGGTGGGACTCATTAGATTAGGCTTCTGAAAACAATGTGCATTCTACACATGGAAAGAGATCCCCGAGGATCCAGAGCTGGAGCCAGAAAGCTGTGGAGTCTATCCAGAGAAGTTCGGGACAGAGAGGAATATCTGATCTGTTATGAAAATACTTTGTGGGCTGGGGAGATAGCTCTGTCTAAGTGCCTTCCTGCCAAGTGCACGGACCCAGGTTTGATCCCCAGTACCTCATGTGTGCCAGGGCAGAACCCCAGGCATGCCTTGCAGGCATCATAACCAGGAGTGGTGGAGCACGCCTGTAATCCCAGTGTTGGGAAGACTGAGACAGCAGGATCACTATGAGTCTGAACTGTATAGTGAGACTCTGTACCAAATAAATAAATAAATACATAAATAAGTAAAAGAAAGAAACTAATTCATGGGAAGGTAGCCAAAATCTATGCCACAGCCACTGCTACCGTCATTAAGGAATTCAGCATGGCAGTGAGTGCTTTGCCAGCCTAGGCTCACTCAGGAGAAACTGGGTCTCCTGAGGGTGGTGTTGGGGTCGTGTAAGGGGCATGCTGAGTGTGAGGTTTAAACTTGTTTGAGTTGAGAAACACCTAGGAAATGAGGAAAGTGAACTGCTAGTGTGCTGTGCCCTGGGGAGTCTGTGAGGCTGTTGCTAAAGAAAATTGGCTTGTGGGACAGCAAAGCAGTGGAGGAGACCCACAGTGAATGTGGGTGGGACCGTCCAATGGGCAGGGCTCCAGATGAGCAGGAAGGAAGATGCCCGCTGGCTCCTGCTCCCCACTCCACCTTCCTGGCTGCTGTGAGCTGAACAGCTTTGTTTCTGCAGCACAATCCCACCACTGTGATGTGAGCCTGACCTTGGTACCACAGCGAAAGAGAGAACCTGCGATGGAATGACACCTCTAAGACTGTGAGCTGAAACAAACTCCCTCCTTTAAACTGTTCTTCTCAGCTATTATGTCACAGCAAAGGAGAGCTGACCAACACAGGCCAATTGGGCGCTCCAGCATCCCTGAAGTCACAGGGAATGGTCATAGTCATCCTCAATGGGACTGTCTGGCTTCTCTGTGGCACCAGGTCACCATTCTTCTCAGAAAGTCTGGCTCCATGTTCCCAGTTTCCATCCACAAATTATTTGACACATATTTATTGGTTATGTTAAATTGTCTTGTACCAGTTCCTGGGGGACAAGGCCCAGCAACACTGTGTCAGACAGAGACGCGTGTGGCTCTAGCCCAGTCCTCTGAAAGCATCAGGAAGAGCAAGCTCAGTATCGCTCACACAGGCCAAGAGGTCTGAAGTGATTGGGGCCTTCCCCATGTCCACCCCATTCCTCAGCTTTCTAGTTGGACTCAATGTTTTCTGATCCATAGTCACTTCTTCCATAATAAAAGTGGTTTAAGATGCCCTGAAGATACTTCCCAGCATTGCTGAAATGCAAGGACAGGATGAAGGAGACAAATCAGACATCCATGACCATGTCATCTCTTCATTCACTCGCCCTCCCACCTAAGGAATGACAGAGAGAAGTCTGGAGAAGTCCTCAGGTTCACACAAGCCGAAGACCAGCCTTCTTGGGCAAAGACCTAAACAGCTGATTCTTTCTGCATCCTCCTTGGGTCTTTTTATTTGGGGGTTAGAGAAGACACATCGCTCTAAGTCCTGTTCTAGCTCTACAGAGCAGACCAGCCCTGGGAACATGAAATCTCCATCCAGAAGAGAAGGACAGTGCACACCTATCCTGGCTCAGAAGAAGCAAGCTGAGTGGCTAGGCCTGGTAGCACAAATTTCAAATTCCCAGGACTCTGGAAGGCTGACGCAGGAAGATCTCAAGTTTTTGCTTGGCCTGGGCAACTTAGAAAAATCTTGTTTCAAAATTTTTAAAAATTCCAAAATTGTGAAAACTGGGGATATAGCTCAGTGCAAAGTCCCTTAGTTCAATTCCCAGAATGAGAAAAAAGAAAGAGAGAGATAGAGATAGAGA
>NW_004524643.1:11693347-11694849 GCF_000260255.1 Octodon degus | reverse complement strand
AGGAGAAGAAGAAGAAGAAGAAGAAGAAGAAGAAGAAGAAGAAGAAGAAGAAGAAGAAGAAGAAGAAGAAGAAGAAGAAGAAGAAGACTAATTGTCTTCTTAAGGCATAATTGTGTCCTGCAATGCTATCTGACCATCAAAAGAACAAAATAATGATACAACAACCTTCATGAGTTTTCCAGTCATAATGTTAAGTGAGAGAAAGCCAAACACAAAAGCCATCATGCAATTTCTTTTTTCTTAAATCTACTTAATATAGTGTCTACAAGGTCTCACTACACAGATCAGACTTGTAGTGATCCTCCTGTTTTCAGCTCCCGAAGCGCTGGGATTACAGGGGCGTGCTACCACTTTCAGTCTCAATTCCTGTCTCAGCGTGCCCCAGGATCAGAGCTGGCACAACACTATAGGGATCGAACCCCAGTTCCTGCGTCTAACTAAGCAGGTGATTTACTCTGCTGAGCTCTCTGGCCGGTCCTTGTGTGATTTCTTTTATTCCAAGGTCAAAAGCTGGCAAAATGAAACTATAGGGCGAGAAGTAAGAAAAGGGGTTAGTTTGGTGGGTGGTTCACTGGGAGAAGGCCTGAGACCCCGCTGTGGGGCTCCTTAGGTTCTCCATCTTCATGTAATGCTGCGAGTGAGGTATGTGTATATGTAAAAGTTTACTGTCTGTAAATTACACCTTATCTTAACAATTTGAAAGGAATAGTGGAAAAATAGCCATTAAAAGTAGATCTAGTTGTGCTGATAGTGTTTGGACAATTAAATGACACTATCATGTACTCTGAGTAACTAACTTAAAGATAATACACAATGTATTAACCATTGTTACTTTATCTTATTGTGAAACTTCATCCTTTCTTTCCTCTTTAAAATAAAAATAAATAAGTAAATAAATTAACAGATCCATCATGGTGTGGTGGTGTACACCTGCAATCCCAGTCATGGGAGGATGAGGAGGGAGGATTGTGGTCATTCTGGGATACAAACGGCTTTGCATCCAGGCCAGGCTGAACTGCACAGCAAGACCCTGTCTTTAAAAGACAAAACAACACAAAACAGGTCAAGAGCAGGTCTGCGTGAGCTGTTCACTCGGTAAGTATTTTGTGACTTGGCTTACATCTCAGGACTTCTTGAAACCTACTCACGGGGACCAAAGAAGAGCTCAGATGGGAAATGTAAATCATTTTCTGTTTCCTTTCTCACTACCGTGGTGTACTAATTATTTCATGTCTGTGCTTCTGCCAAACAGGGTATCTCTGGCATGGCATTAAGGGCTCTGCTTTTTCAGATGCATATTTAATGTTATTCAGTGTTGCGTGTGAATGAGAGTACCCAGGGCCACTGGATCCTGCATAGACACAGAGCCCAGGCCTGGCATGTGAATGAGACAACCCCGGGCCCACCAGATCCTGAATAGACCCACAGCACAGGTCCTGTGAGTGAGTGAGAGGACCTGGGCCGCCGGATCCTGAATTGACCCAGAGCACAGGCCCGGTGTG
>NW_004524643.1:11684748-11690572 GCF_000260255.1 Octodon degus | reverse complement strand
ACAAGTTCCATATGATGAATGTGATTATTATCTATATCTAAACTGTACAAATAAACTTAATGCTTAAAAAATCAATATAAAAATATTATTCAGTGCTTTTCAGGTTTCTAGGAGCTTTCTTCAAGTACCTGACAGCTCCCAGCAGTGGGCCACAGCAAAATCTGCCAGTGTTTCTCCTTGGGGCTCCCAGGAGGTGTTTGCTCCACTTCCTGTACTATACAGTGTCATGGAAGCTTTGAGAAGAGGCCCAAGAACCTACTCTGAAGCCAACATGATGGGAGGTTGAAATGCTGATGGACCGCACAGCAAATTCTGAAATACATTGACATGAGGAAAGAGATATTCTTCATTTTATGGAGAAAAACTGAGCAGTTATCACCAAAACTCTTTTTTTTAAAGTGTTATTTAGAGACTGTCATTTTTAAAAAGCAGAGGTCTACCAGTGAACTGGGTGGTACACTGCAACACACACACACACACACACAAACACACACTGACACACACATTCATGAAGTTCAAAATGGAAACTTAGAAACTTTCAGTTGAAACTATAAAAATTCAAAAGCAGAATTCATAAAAGCACATGAAGCTCTAAGTATTATAAACCCTGTCAACATAAATTTCTCACCTTACCAACTGGCCAATGGCCTTCAGTCCCATTAGGAAAGACGCAGGTCAGTTCTCTGGCCCTGTTTGTATTGCAGGGCTGCAATTTCCAATGTAGGCTGGATTGCCATGAGCTGTAACTCCAGCAATGGGCCCTTTGCCTGGGACCCAGTGGGATTTCTGTGGGGTGGGACTGGGATGGCATTTCTGCAAGGGGGACCGGGCATAGCATTTCTCCAGCTTCTCTGCCCGTGGACATACAGCCAATTCACAGGTACACCCTCAGGCCGGGGAATCTGTCATCTGTGAGCTTCCCCAGAGTCCTCATCTCTGCGCACACAACAACAGCAGTAGAGGTTGCACCTAAATTGTCTTTGCCTTCTGGTAGGGAGACCCCATTGGAAGGTGCCAAGTGAGGCCAATGGGGGAGAAGAGAAGGGCTCAGGAAGCACACTCCTCTGTGCTCCGATGCAGAGCCTCATCATGCTGAAGTGAGAGAAATAGCAGTCAGCAAGACCCTTTTGGAGGCTTTGGATTTCAGAGACTGCCTGGTTCTGCATTTCCATTTGCTTGTCTTAGAATCATCACCCTAACAGAGATCAAAGTGGGTTTAGGAAGAAACCTAAGCCCTTACTTCTCAGCCAGGGACCTAGAAAAAGTAAGAGGATGCAAAGTGTGATGATTTGAGACCCATTTGCATCTAAAAACGAAAGTCAAGCAATAACCTTCTCCTGAGTGGCTACTCTGCTCACTGGCCCCATGAAGACACTGAAAACACAATTTCTTGCCCCTTCTCATTTGCCAAGCGATGGAATGGATCTCAAGAGTAATACAAGAGAATTGGTTCCTAGAAGAGGATCACCTGTGACCTTTCTCCAGCTGAAATCCCAAGGGAAGGGAGGCTGTCAATACCTTGCTGCTGTGAAGTACAGGCTGAACTCTCCTGGTGTCAGCATCAACGGGAAGAACGGGCTCACATCCAACAACGTGCTTGGGCCAAATCCCTCTTGCCTAATCCTTCCCAGCAAGTAGCACACATGTCTTATACCAGTGTCTCCTTATCCACAACAGTGTTCCAAATCAGGTCATGTGAAGTATTTGCATCCTGGCAGTTTTCCTAACTGCCATCCCTCTCCCTTTCAGTTTCATAGTATGGTGGAGAGTAATTGTACTTGTAAAATCAAGTGTGGGACCATGGGTCTTTCTCCCCTTTGTGTCTGAACATTCTCCATCCCGTTTAAGAGAAGGCCTTGCCCGCAGATTGCACATAGATATTAAGCTCTCAGAGGCCTCTAATATGGTTAGCAAAAGTGAGGTCCACCTACCCTTGTGACTTTTATCTAGGGAATGTAAGGACGCAGGACAAGCAAAACTTGCTTCTACCAGTCAGAAGATGAGGTAGCGATTATGTAAGAACAGCGAGAAGAAATGAATAAACAGCCAGATCAAGCATGAGCTAGGCAGGAGACTTGGTTAGTGAGGGCTGAGACCCCTGGCTTGTGTAAGGCCAGAGGGTATGGAATTTATTGTGCCTGGATGCACGCAGGCAGAGAGTGATAATGTCATCTACAGGGACCAATGAGAAGTGTGCTCCTTTTATAATGATGGAAAAAAGGCAGGAGGCATTAAGTGAGAAGATTTTTTGTTTGTTTGAGGCTGGCTCAGCCCACCCAGGAGGTGGGGCTAGCACAGCAGGAGGTGGGGCTAGCAGGGCATGTGTTGCCTGGGATCTAACTGCCTCCCTGTGCTTGCCTAACCTTCTTAAGCAGGCCCTTTGCACTGCTGAGTTAACTCACCGGCCCCTATGTGAGAACATTGCAATAAACATCTGTGGTGAAAGTTCTCTTGCTGTCTTGCACCTCAGTGGGCACAGTCCTGGCAGTGTCCAGTGAATGTTCAGGTGTCTCCAGAGGTCTGCAAGTAGCCTGGGACCTGTGCAATTCCTGGTCTTACCTTAACACCCTGAGATGAAAAATACCTGTTCCTTATTATGCCTAAGATGTTTGAAATGCAGTGAGATAGTGAGGTTAAGATTGATAGCCCAAATCGTTTGATAATAACAATAAGCTTTTCTTCTGGATGGTTAACAACCTAAGTTTGCAGACCAAAATTAGAGAAAAAGGAGGGATACAAGGAAAGCCAATATTTTGGCCCTAGCCTTCTAAGGTCAATTAAGACTCAGGACATATGAGAACTTGTACTGTAACGTCATGTACCTCGGTAGTGTCCCAAATTTTCTGATCAAGAAGATTATGGGGCCAAAGAGGAAAGTGATCGATGACATAGAGCGGGCCTAAGGAGAGTCACATGGGGAGAAGACACTCTCTCAGGCTTTCACAGAGAGCACATTGGCCAAGCATTGGCCGTGACTCATCCACATGGCTGCACTGATAAAGGTTCTACAATCTGAGGTACAGGATCTCAGGATAAATCCTGAGGGCATTTCACTGACCTTCTCAGACCAAAAAGCTACAACTCTTGTTGCATAGGTCCTGCTTTACCTTGGTCTTAACCATCCAGCAGAAAAGTATGAAGACGAAATTATAAGAAATAAAGCCATGCTGTTAAGTTGAGCTGTGGGGGACTCAGGTCAATAATTTCTGACATTGCCAGTTAAACAGAAGACCCAATGCTATTATGGGCTACTGGACTCTTTTAGAATATTTTGCTGAGTTTACACACCTATAATATTCAATAACGGAACTTAGAAAAAATGGGGTATGCAGGATGAATGTCCATTTTGTATCTGTGTATTCAAAGTGGTTGGGATAGATATATAGTTACATTCTGTTAATGAATAGAATGATTTGTTCTAATGGTGTTTGTAAATAGGATCACAAGTCCGCATCTTGTACAGCAATTAACCACTAAGAAGAATATATGCAGTGTATTATTTGTTGAAAAATAAAAAAAAATAAAAAAATAAAAAAAAGAGAAAGTAGCTTTATATCTATCCTATTTTGTATATACAGATACAAAATGGTCTTTCATTTGTATCCCCTTTTTTTGTTTAGTTTGGTTGAGACAGGTATTCCATTGTCATTTAAATATTTCAGGTGTTTGAATTCAGTCAAATAATCCAATATAGTCCAGTAGTCCATAATAGTAGTGGGTTATTCATAGGATTCAGCTACTATTGTTTTGAAAATCTGTAACATATATTGTATTATCCTGTTTCTGTCTTTGTTTATGTTTTTTCTTGCTTTTGTGTTTACTCTTCAAAACAAAAGAAAATTATAGAAAAATAAAGAATTTTCCACTTAAGGAATTTTTTCTCTTTGCTAAGATTTTTCCTCAAGTTGAATTTGCTTCCTGAAATAAATCAGACCTACATGTGCAAACATTTTATTATTTCCTTAGTGTGAGAACCTCAAAGAGAGAATAAAATGTGAAGGATATAATAGATACTGGGAAAAGGGAATGAACCTGTTCAAAAGGAAGGAATCACTGAGTTGAGCAGAAGAACAGGAGAGGGAGGGAGGAAAGAGATATATCTATAAATGTAAGCAGAGGGGGCCTGGCCCTAGCTCAGTCCTTTAAGTGGCTGCTTCCACAAAACTGTCAGCCTCAGGTTGCTGGAGTTCGAACCTCACAACTCTCCCGCTGGCCAAAAGTGCCCTGAAGGCATTCGAGGAACAACAACAACAACAAAAAAAAACCATTAAATGTAAGCAGAATGGTTTGGACAACTGTACTGTGGATTTCTGCAAGTTTATGGGAAGTAGCAGTTAATGCTTAAGTTGTTTTCTCTCTCTCTCTGTCTCTTTTTTACAGTTTTTTGTTCTTTTCATACTTTCTTGTATTTTTTTCTTGTTCCAATTTTGCATGCATTTATCTGATAATATGAACAACTACTTTGCAGACAACACTATGCATTACCAGAAATACTGTGAAATGCATATTATCTTGTTTAGTGAAGTTATGTATCATTTGCAATTTTTTATACTTTCAGCAAGTACAAATATATTGGCTTTTTCTTAAAAAAAAAAAACAAAACACCTTGAGACTTCCTGTGGTACTGACCTGAGTTCCCTGCAAAGAGTAGTACTTCTGCTGGCAAACCTGTGAGGGCTGGGGGAGTCAGGTCCAAGTCGAACTGCATAGATCGCAGGTAGATAGATGGACAGAAGGACAGACAGAGCTTCCCCTTTCTAAGTGGTATATGTTGTTCTATACTTTTAAAAAGTTACGTCTTGGAGGCCTTCCATCTCTTATGGGTGACTTCTTTATAGCTACACACTATGCCGTTCTGTGAGTGAACCATTATTTAAACAAAACTGATGGCTCTTTTGGCTGTTACTAATATTTTGCTGTTGCAAATAGTGCTGCATTTATTCACCTTAATTACTTGTCTCTGGTGTGTGTATAAATGCAATATGTGTCTAGAATAAATTTCTACATAAAACATTACATGATGAAAAGGTAGGAGACTTTATAATTTTTTTCTCTGATTTGTGTTTGTCTGAGTTTTTATGGACAGCACAAATCACCTTCCATGAGATCTCTACACTCTGCTCTTCCACCAGAAACAAGAGCGCTCAGGCCTACACCAGCTCTCATGCAGCACCTTTATTGAGTCTTCAGCATTTTGAAATTCAGGTAAATGAAGAATAACTCAGCATCACTTGAATTTACATGTTAATTTTTATGAATGTGGGTTTATGTCTTCCTGTGTTTAAGACCAGTCTGCATTTATCTTCTTATGAAAATCATCATTTTCTTATTGGTTTTGTGGAATTTTTATTTATCATCTTGCATGAGGGTGTTTGTTTGAGACAGGGTCTTGTTATGTAGCTCCTGCTGGCCTGGATTGAAGCTAGACAGTTTCATGAATGTGTTTAGTAACACTGTCCTGGCTGCCTCCTTGTTCTGAATCAATTCAAAATATTTACTTTTGGGGATGGAGCGATAGCTCAGAGGTCTAAGTAATGGCCTGGCAAGACCAAGGACCAAAGTTCAATACCCAGGACCGCATGCTGAGCCGGCCCCAAACTGGCTGTGGTGACACATGCCTGTAATCCCAGTGCCGGGGAGGCTGAGACAAGTTGGTCACTATGGGTCTGAACTAAGTAGGGAGAACCCCGCCCCTCCAATCAAGTAAATAAATAATTAAGTAAGTAAATAAATAAATCATATTTTAAAAAGATTTACTTTTGTTAGCTGGATCAGCCACTTTGTCCTTGGTGAAGAGGCAGAAGTCACATGGAACCATATCTGT
>NW_004524643.1:11680613-11684448 GCF_000260255.1 Octodon degus | reverse complement strand
ACAAACACCATTAGAACAAATCACTCTATTCATTAAGAGAATGTAACTATATATCTATCCTAACCACTTTGAATACACAGATACAAAATGGATATTCATCTGGATTCCCTTTTTTTTGTTAAGTTCCGTTATTTGAATATTATAGGTGTGTTAACAGCAAAATAATCTAAAAGAGTTCAGTAGTCCATAATAGTATGGGTCATCTGCTTCACTGGCAATGTCAAAAATTGTTGACCTGAGGCCCCTGCTACAACTTTTTGTACCAAATTCAGCTGAGCCACTTAGACTTCTGTTGTGTCCACTGGTCTACCTATCTTCACCCTACTCATTCCAAACTGCTTGAAAGGAAGGGACTTTAGCAAAAGAGAGCCACCCTTCTCTTGTGACTTCTCTCTAGGGAATGTAAGGATCCAGGTTCAGCAAAATTTGCATCTACCAGTCAGAGGATGAGTTAATGATTTTGTGATAATCCAGAGAGGATAGGCATGAACAGGGAGACCAAGCACGAGCTGGGCAGCAGACTTGATTACGTAGACGATAGTGTGACATACGGGCCCTGGGCACTGAGCACCGTGTATACGCAGGTTGGAATTTCACACTGATATCATAAATGTATATGTTTATTTTTTAAATTTTCTTTCATTTGAGATAATTAAATCATTTATTGATTGCACGTGATAATGGATGATACACAGCTTCAATCCCATCTATCATTGTATCTGGTACCATTATTCAATTTACATATGTAGGATGTGCCAACAATGATTTTTATAACCAAGTAGCTGACTGTTTGCTTGGGTGACCTTTTCAATGGTCAAATTTAGAAGGCACAACAATAACTGTCAGTTCAGCTACACCAAGGTTTCTGAAGACAATGACTTCTCTTTATTTATTTATTTATTCATTTTTTGAAAATGACTTCTTTAACCAAGCAATTGTAAAGAAATTTTAAATGGAACCTGGCATCAGCCTGAAGAAATTGTAACTTCACACTGTTGGGGATGTTAACCAAGACGGCCTCAGAGTAGACTAACTTTACACAGCACATTTAAAAAAAGACACATTTATCCAGCATCATGATCAGACTATTACATTTAGCAAACAACAGCATGGGTGCAAAAAAGGTCTACATGAAAATCTTTTGTTGGAATATTGTACACTTTCCACACAACAGAAACTAAAATAGCCTGTTATACAATTAGTCACAAATACAGTCCTCGAGTTTTTTGCCCATACGCATGAGTATTGTCTAAAACATGTCTTCTTTGTAGCACTGGGCCCTGCCACCACTGTGCTTGGCTGAGTTCACAAATCTGTTGTAACCTGTAGCTTCCCTGTCACTTCTCTGGCTCTCCTCTCCTGCTAAGCTTTGTTTCCTGGAAGTGTTTGAAACCTTCTGCCACTGCCTTAGCTACTGCGGCTCCTGGAGCCACCATAGCCACCTTGATTTCATAGCCACCACCACAGGGCCCAGAGCTTCTGCCTCCAAAGTTTCCTCCCTTCAAGGGGCCAAAATTTGAAGACTGACTGTTGCAATTGCCAAACTCATTATAGCTTCCACCACCTCCATAATTGCTTCCATCATTACAAAATCCATTGTAGCCATCTCCACTGCCACCATATCCACCCCCACCACACCTGCCACCAAAGCCACCTTGACCACTGAATTATCCTCTGTGACCGAAACTGTCATTGTCACCAAAACCTCCTCCACAACCACCACCAAAGTTTCCAGAACCACTTTGGCCTCTTTGGCTAGATGAAGCACTAGCCATGTCCTGCTTAGACAGGGCTTTCCTGACTTCACAGTTGTGGCCGTTCACAGTGTGGTATTTTTGAATGACCATCTTATCCACAGAATCATGGTCATCAAAGGTTACAAAAGCAAAGCCTCTCTTTTTTTCCACTGCCTTGATCAGTCATGATTTCAATCACTTTGATTTTTCCATGTTGTTCAAGATAACCTCATAGGTGATGTTCTTCAGTATCTTCTTTAATGCTACCAACAAATACCAAGAATACTCTGTAGCCAATCATGGGGTAGTGTTAAACTCAGATTTTCTTAATAAGTTATGCATTGTATCTGAAAATTTTACCCTTTTTTAACAAAAAAACAAACTATGATTTTCCTTTCTTGTATGAGGTATGAATAAAAAAACATGTGTTTAAATAAGTTAAGGACATACTGTTATTAATCCCCCCAATTCTCCCTGTTGCTTTAAGCACAGTCACATCATCGTTCCTGCCTCAGTCTGCAGCAGGTGTGGAAGTCCTCTTCAGAGCTTGTCACCCGATGCGTAAATGTTACTGTGAGCTCATGAGGTTGAGATCTGACAGCAGTGACTCCACACTAAGCCCACATTTGAACCAGGAAAGGGGACTACAGATTTCGGTCTCCGTGAGTCCCTGGGGGAGCTCTGCCTGCTTCTGTGAACTGCTTCTAAGTGGCCATTGGTAGCTGGTTGGTGTCCTTGGGCAGAGGTCACTGGGTGTATGTCTGTGGAATGCGGGAGTGAGCCATTTGCACCTGGTGGGTGATATCCGTTCTCGGTCTGATCTCTTCAGTGAAGAGTTTCAGATTGGATGGGGGTTAGAATAGGACGCGACTCTAGCAAGTCAGTGGTTTTCCTGTGTGGCTCTTGCCGTTCAGTGCACTGAGTTCTCCTGTCCTGGGCCAGCAGCTGCTGTGAGCAGAAGCTGCTGACATCTTTCCAGTGGCCTTGTCTAGTGTTGGAAAGCCCTGCCCTCTACAGAAGGCAGATGGGCCTTCTTCGAAATAATCCAGTGCACTAGTATGACTAACTGGGGACACCATACTATGCAATAGGTCTCAGAAAGGTACTGGTGTCATCTGAGACTGAATAATTCATCAGGATCTCTGCATGCCTGCCTCACCTCCCCCATGCCACCCTCTGATGACCACCACTGCACTCACTGCATCCTGACACTGGGCTTTTTTAGATTTCACAGGTAGACTATGAAGCGTTCGTCTTTGTGAGCCGAGCTTCTTTCACTTAGTAAATGTCCCCCAGGTTCACTCATATTGTCTCAAAGGATACACTTCCCTCATTTTTGTTTTTGCTTTTTTGTAGTTAGTACTGGGTCTCACCACAGCGATTGGACTCATAGTGATCCTCCTGTTTTCAGCCTCCCAAGCGCTGGGATTACAGGCTGCTCCAACACACACAGTCTCAATCCCTGGCTCAGTGCACCCCAGGGGCAGGGCAGGCACAGAGATCAACCAACAAGATTCCATGCCAGGGATCGAACCTCAGTCCCTGCATCTGCCTAAGCAGGTGCTTTAATCTGCTGAGTTATCTGGCCAGCCCTACTTTACTTGTTTTTTGAATCCATATTTTATATGTCAAAATTTTTAAAAAGATAGATTTTTAATGTTCTCATGACAAAAAATGAGAATTTGGCTATGAGTATACTGATTAGCTTCGTACAGTCTTTGCACAATGTATATGCATCATGCTCCATATATGTTTATAATTATGTGGCAGTTAAATTAAAATTTTAATAAAAATTAAATAAATATACATATATAGTCTGTGCATGCATTATATAGGGAAGAAAATGCAAGGGTATATGTAACTACCTCACTTAGTATTTAACAATTTTTTTCAGACACTGAAATAAGCTATTTTCTCTTGGAATTAATAACTGCATGCTCCTTAATGGCTGAGAAAAAAGAAAGGTGTAAGAAGCACAGAAGGTTTCCTGCACTATAAGCAGTTTTGCAAGTTATTTTCAAGAAAGGAATTTTGAAAGATGCTCAGACTTCAAAAAAAGTTTGTTTTATCCATGTAAAATTAAAGCATAATTTTTAAAA
>NW_004524643.1:11677299-11680128 GCF_000260255.1 Octodon degus | reverse complement strand
GATTGAACCGTGGTCCCTGTGCTTTGCTTAGCTTGTTCTAAGTAGGCGCTTTAGACCACTGAGCCATCTCACCAGCCCTAAAAACTGTAATTCTGATCGACAATTGTACTTATTAATGTGTTAACAATGGTGCTTTGGTAATGAGATTACAATTTCTCTTTCTGTCTCTGGAAAGTATAAGATGATTATCAATTTTTTCTGGGCTAAACTGGAAGAGCTGAAATTCAGAGCTTTCTCTGACTTCATCATGAATGTGAGCCAGGTCAGCGTTGGTCAGTGCTCCAGACAATTCTGCACCTGCCTTAGTTTAATATTTGGGGCGCTGTCCATGGTTCTTTCCAGCTGCTGGTAATACTGGAACTTAGGTCTTAGATGCCCTTTTATTGTTATTCATTTACTTAATTTTTTTATGGTGCTTGGGATAGAAGAGCTCAACCTGAGACACATTCCCAGACACACAGATGCACTTTGTAGACATGATGCCTATGGAATTTTTATACTTTTCTTTTTTTTTATTCTTTTCAATTTTTATTTTTTAATGGAATTAAGCCTTCATGTTGTCCTCTTCATCTTACCTTAGTTGTAAGGGTGAAAAATTCTTGTAAGCCCCCCAAACAACTTGGTCTTCTGTGACTCTTAGAATGGTCACTAATTTAGTCTTCAAGTCCAGTAAGTTTGGGATTTAAAAGTGATATAGGGGAAAAACAATTGTAAGTCCTAACCTGCTAGATGTCCATAGGCTGAGTTCCTATTCCCAAAATGGAAGAATGAATTCCAAAGAACAAAAAAGGTTAAGAGGAAGAAAACTCAATTGAGAGAGATTTTAGTTGGTGAGAGCTGGGAGAGGACCCCAAAGCAGGTTGCCAAGGAGCTCACTTCTCAAAGGAAGACTTAGAGAGCGCATAATGTGGGTCAAAACTGTGATCACCCAATAAGATTCCAAGTAGAGCTGCTTAGGTTGTATTTATGCAAGGAGGATGTGGGCCAGGTAGCTGTAAGGAGCAATGAGGGTGAGGCAGAGAACAGCAGAGACCCCAGGGTTGTGTACGGCGACACGTCAGGGGGTTTCTTGTGCCAGGTGCAGCGCTGCCAATTGCTCTAAGCACGGCCTGCACAGAACGGTGCGTCTCTCTGCAGAAGGCAGAGCACGTTAAATAATAAGAAGAACATTCAACGATGGTAAATTTTCCAGAATGAAGTTCTCATGATATGTAAAACTTCTATTTTATTATTTTTCTGATCTTTTTCCTAAATGAGACAATGAGATGAATGAGTGAAAAGTGAGAAAGAAGGTTTCAGCACTGAATAGTCCAAGAGAATACAATAGGGGGCAGGATGCTGTTATGGGCCGCTCAGCCTCGCATGTGCAGGCTCCTCTGCTCACCACTGGCCAAATCAAAGGGTAAAAAACCCAAACATTTCAGTAAAAAGTAAAAAGAATTTATTCAAAGCTAGCTCCAAAGAGATGGAGGGGCCTGAAGTCACTATCTCTGGCTTACAGAAAGGCAAGGGTTTTTTAGAGTAAGCAACAGAGGGCAGCACAGGGACAATATAGAGCTCGCTATTAATTTTCTAATTTCCCACCATTCTACACCATCCTCTAATTTCTTGTTTCTTTGTTTGTCTGTCTGTCTGTACCACAGATTGATCTGAGGAGGTTGCGCTTACCGGGCAGGTTCTCATGCCACTGAGCTCTCTCCCAGACCCCCAGCCTCTTATTTCTTCTTGAAAGCAAACCCAGCTCCTGGACTTTTGGGGCTGGCATCTGCATATTCTGCCATTTCTGTGCCAATCATGAGCTAAGGAGCGTGTTGGTCTGTGCTCAGCAGGAGGAAGTTTGGAATTCTAGATCACAGTACTGCTTACAGTTCAGGCTCAGACATCCAGCTACCCTTGATAGAATCAACACCAGGCCTAGCCAGAGCAGGCACTCGAGTGCCCGCAAAACTGTGAGCAAAAAATAAACAGAGGAGGACTTGTAAAGGCACTGTAAAATAAACGGCATCCAACCATCAGGCTCCACCACGAGAGGACCAGGTCTGCTGTCCTCCCTCATCATCTCCGCCTTGTGACACACACATCATTCCATCATAGGCAGCTAGTTTAGGTGGAAATAATTAGGCTGTCAGACAGGACTAGGCACTTGAGGAGTCTGCAGGAGAGGAGACGCAGCACAAGGGAGGCTGGAAGTGCACGCGCTGAAGGCCAGGCCTCAAGCAAAGATGCAGTGCCCAAGCGACATGGCTGCCTGAGGTGAATGGTAACTTGAGATGGTACTGCGATTGCTATTGCCTGGTCAAGGTGATCCAGCCAGTCATCAGTATCCCAGGCAAGTGACCAGAACACCTGCACTGTCTGTTCCCAAATGCCTTGTTCTTTCCATAGACCCCTGCTATGTGCCTGACTTCCCCTACTGGGGCAATATTAGCTAAACATCTATAATTGTAATCCATAGGTTGATTGTAATTTGACCCACATTCTACCCACATCATGACCTTGCTTTGTACATTATCCCTGCCAAAGGGCCTTGGTGGCAGCCTGCTTCTGGGACACCTCTTGTGTCTCAGGAGCAATCTTTCAATCAAGCTTTTCTACTCTTAACCTCCTTTGTCCCTTGAGATTCATTCTTTCATTGTGTGCAGAACAAAGTCTGCTCTTGTGCCATCTTAAGATGGGAGCTATCTTTTTTTTTTAAATACTGATTCTTCCCTTTATAAGGAAGTCCAATAGTCTTTGATTTTTTTTTTCTTTTGGATGCCTTCTTCTCTCTTCTATCCCCTCTCCCCTCTGCCCTCTGCCGTCTCCTCTCTCTCTCCTCTCCTCTCCTCT
>NW_004524643.1:11674884-11676229 GCF_000260255.1 Octodon degus | reverse complement strand
CTATATAGACCTACCTGCCCCTGCTCATCCCACAGCACACGCAGCTAGCTTCATCCGACCTCAGCGGATCACACAGCCCAAGGTGAGCCGTGGAAGCTTCCAACACGTACACTTTGGAGCATCTCTCTCTGCAGCAGAACCCTTGAGCTCTACCTCCTTCTCTCCATGCCCTTCCTGCATCTACTCTTCCAAAGAGTGGTATTTACTACTCTTCACATACCATTCATTCACACAAAGAGTATGTGAATACTCTTAAGGGTAGATTTTGTGGTGTGCCTCTGTGTCAATTTAGTGAGCTGTAGTTCTGCAGATATTTATGGATTTCTTTAAAGCATATCTCATATTTCTGGAAGGTACATCAGTCACAGAATCTGTAAATGTTTCATTGAAAGCTTCATTTACAGGAGTGACGGGCTGGGCGATCAATAAAAAGTGACTTATACCAATAGTCTACCTTGTGATCTCTTAGCCTCTGGGATCTAATGAGGTAAATGAGACTGGAAATTTCTACTCTAAAATCCTATGTGTGTGCTCACACGGTGTGTTTGTATATAAAGTTGAGTGAGTTTTATTTTCTGAATTCAAGCTTGTGCAAACATTACCTCTAACAAGACGCATCATTCTTTGTTGTTTGCTTGACCCTGCAGCAGGATGAAGCTTTCGGTTGTGCTCCTCGTCTGCCTTCTAGTCCTGGGTGCTGACGGTCAAGGCTGGTTGTCATTCATGAGGGAAGCTGGTCAAGGTAAGGGCCGAGGGAACGGGCAGGAGGATTTGCACTTCTGTCCCAACGATTCACCTGAACAGATACTACATCCCAATACTGAAAAGGGCCTGCGAGGCCATGAAAGGATGGGACAGGTGCGTGGTTCGTTATAACAGACTCCCAAGGATTTTCTGGCTGCCTCTGGCACGCTTCTAAGGGGACATCCACATAATAAAGTTTGGTGGCAAATTTTGAGTCCCACAATTTTGAGTGGGTAAGGTAGGAAATTCAAGTGTCTGGGGCTGGCAAGATAGCTCAGAGGTCTAAAGTGCCTGCTTAGGCAAGCTTGGGAAAGCACAGGAACCTTGGTTGGATTCCCCGCACCACATGCCCCGCCCATCCCTGAGGGCAGGCTGAGGGCTGAGCTAGCGCCCTCCATCTCTGGTCCCACAATCCAAAAGAAAACAATTCCCAGGAAATTCAAGCCTCTTTTTTCTTAAAACAAACTGAACTGTAGTGCCCCCTAGTGGGAGCTCTGTCAGCTCATTTCTATGTCTGGGGTAGCCACAAAGAGGGTGCAACAAAAAAGGGCAATATACCATAGCCAGCCAGATGGGTGAGCAAGGGGAACTCAGCCTCCAT
>NW_004524643.1:11668368-11674699 GCF_000260255.1 Octodon degus | reverse complement strand
GCAGGCTTAACCCAGGTAGACTTGCTTCTCAGCATTTGCTGAACTGTTTCCAAAATAAGAGCCAGAGATTGTGAACACACATCCTGTGCTTAAGCTCAGAAATGGCAAGTGCCCAGGCAGGGCGACTTCGGGAGGCAACTGCAGCTCCTCTGCTCACAGTGAAGGACACGATGGATTGCGCTGATGAACGTCCTCTTGAGTTTGAGAGATGGAAGGGAACCCAACCATAAGAGAAATACTCCCCTTTCGCTATAGTGGCAAGATTTTGTCATCAAAATGCAGCACTCGTAATTCCAGGCGTGGTGGCTGGGGGTGTAGCTCAGCAGCAGAGCTCTTGCCCAGCATGCCTGAGGCTTTGCTGCAAATCCCACGTACTCGTTGCTGAGGTGGCCTCTGAGTGGATGTTTTAAGAATTGGTTTCTGATCCTTTGTAAATTCTTACACATACACATGACTTGAAATATATTTCGGTCTTTAATGTCCTTCAAACATGGACCACTCATGAGAACAATTAGGATCAGGGAGGGTTTATGAAGTGCGGGTGCCACTGTTGACATCCTGCCCTAAGTGACATTAGAGAATCTGAGCGTGGATCGCAGAACTCTGGCCCTTAAAGAACACCTCAGTTAATTTTTATGTATGATAAATAAGGCTGGGAGCAACTATCTTACAGAAAAATTATATAATCCACATTAGAATTATGCATCAGATTTTTCTCCTTATTGTTATCCAGTAAAAATTTTAAAAATTCATTTAATACTGGCATAGTTTACTCCCTTTTCTATTTTTCGCACTCCATTTGTAAGAACATAGAGCCAAGTGATGACTGAGCGCCTATAACGTTCTAGACATTCTGTAGATACTTTCTCAGTTCTCCTGCACACCACTGAGCCTCAGCGCCACTGCACTGTACCAAGAAGAGCAGGAAAGTTTTGGGCTTAGCGAGGCAGTAGTCCTTTTTCTGCTTGTGATGATCCACTTCATTTAATTCTGTCTTAGACACATCCTCTTTATCAACCTCTCCCTGAATTCATCTATAAGCTACAATCATTAATGCATGATATTCTACAAAATTGTGGGCTCCACCGTGAAGGTTACATAAATGTAAATATGGTACTTGAATCCTACCCAGCTCCCCTCAACCGTCTTCCCCCTGTCCTCTCCCGGGTCCCCTATAGCTTCCCTGATAGTCTTTCTTGTACTTTGAGGCCTTTTGTTTGTTTCTGCATATGAGAGACAGCATGTGATGCTGGATTTTTCTGGGCCTGGTTCACTCTGATGATGGAATTCTGACACTGTCCAGGCTCAGAAATGTGCCCTGCACATTCAGATGTACTCTGGGTTGTACTTACTCGGCCCATGAGGATGGAGCGGGCCCACTGACCACATTAAGCCTGGAGCCTCCTTCGGCCTGTGGTGCTCTCCACCTTGTGCAGAAGGTTCACTGGGTCTTTCTAGAGGGTGATGGAGACAGCAGTCTCTCATATACCCCACTTGAAGGGCAGAGGTTGATTGTGGCTCACAGTGACAGTCCATGGCTGGCTGGCTCCAAGGCAGACTGTCATCGCTGAGGGGCTGGTGGAGCAAAACTGCTAACCTCACGGGGCCTGGAATAGGAGCACAGGGGAGAGGATGAGTGAGAAATGTACCTCCAAAGGTTAGCACCCAAGTGACCCTGTGACCTCATCTAGGCCCCGCCTCCTAAAGGCATATGCAGTCATGACATCCACAAATGAGTCCATTGATGAGCATGACTCCCATGATCCACTTCCTTCGTGGAGTCTTTGAATCCAGGCAAGTAGGCCATTAAAGTGAAGTGACACACAGGGACCTCATAGACTGAAGCACCCCTTAGGGGCCATCTCTCCTCTTCTTCACACGTATTTCACGTAGCCAAAGACAAAATAGCCACAAAAGGAAGATGGAATCAAGTGGAATAAAACCTGTACTCGTCGTGATTCCCTCAGCATGTTCCAGAATATGAAAAGTAAAAGGATATTCACTTATTTCTGTGGGCTCTATCAAAGGCTGAAGTCTTTGGACTGGAGGAAACATCTTTATCCCTCTGTTGGGCATGGCGGGATCATCTCCAACCCCCTTTTTCCCCCCAGGGACTAGAGACATGTGGCGAGCCTACTCTGACATGAGAGAAGCCAATTTCAAGAATTCGGACAAATACTTCCACGCACGGGGGAACTACGATGCTGCCCGAAGGGGACCTGGAGGTGCCTGGGCTGCTAAAGTGATCAGGTGAGGGAGGTTCCTGGGGAGCTGGGCCTGGGTGAGCAGAGAGGGCCTGGCCTGGACTCCCTGGAGGGGCTTCCACTTCCATGTGGAGCTGTCCCCTGTGCACACTGTGCCCCTCCTACTTTGCCCCAGCTCCTTCTCAATGCTTAGTGCTGGGTCTGATCACCTGCTGGGAGTCCCTGATTCCCAGTCCTACATCTCTGGTGCTGTCCTCACAATGTAAGGATGGGCTAGGGGGAAAAAAGACTTGGGGCTGGGGAGATTGTTCAGTAGAATAAACGCTTGCCTGTTAAGTGCAAGGTCTTCAGTTTAATCTCCAGTATCACAAAATAAATAAATAAATAAATACTATGGACTGGGAACAGATTCCAGACAGGGTCAGTACCTAGCCCTCCCAGTTTTGGCTTTGGTGGGGGAGCTCCTTTTTTTTCCATTCTGGGGTGAGGAACCCAAGGAGATGGAGCTGTTGTTTATCAGCCTAGTGATTAATTTCCATTCTGCCTGTCTTGATTACAGTGATACCAGGGAAGGTATTCAGGGTTTCCTGGGCCATGGAGCAGAGGACACAGCCGCTGACCAGTTTGCCAATAGATGGGGCAGGAGTGGCAAAGACCCCAACCACTTCCGACCTCAAGGTCTGCCTAGAAAGTACTGAACTTCCTCCTCACTCTGCTTTCAAGAAAATCCAGCTCAGAACCCTTGAGGGCTGGGACATTTGCTCAACTAATTACTACATTCAGTGTGCTTAATAATTACCATTGAACAGATGAAAATATTTAATAAATGCTTGTGAATTCCAATGTGTTGTTGTGATCTTGAAAGCGCATGTGACGTTCTTATTGGGAGCGTGGGCCTCGTGGATGATCAATGAATAAGATTGCTTTTGTTTAACTTTTAAAAAAAAACCAGATAAAGCCCTAGATATGAAATAAATATCTGAAATAAAATTAGCTCTCCATGAATGGACAATACAGACCAATATATTCCTATATTATATACTCTATAAAATAGACATGAGTATGTTATGAACAACTTAAAAATAACTTAAAAATAAATAAAAGTTCATAGATTTTACACAAACATGTCTCATAAACACAATAAAAGAAATGAAAAATATGAATTATCCCATAATTATTTTGAGAATTTTATTCTCACAAAGACAATAGCAGACATAAATGTTTTGATAGAAAAATTTAACCCTGATAAAGGCAAACAACTCACATTTCTGTGTAAACAATTTCAGTAAGTACAGCAGAAGATATTTTGAAACTTGTCTCCTAGGGTTGAAAAAGTTTGACATTAAAACAATTGAAAGGACTACCAAGATACCGCAGCAGACTGAGTACCTGCTTAGGCAAGCACAGGGACCGGGGTTCAATTACCGACACCACAAGCCACGCCGGCCATGCCCTCAGGTGCACTGTGCCTGAGACCAAGACTGGGCATGCTCTTGCACACCTATCCTACCACTGCAGGGGAGGCTGAAAGCAGGAGGATCATTATGAGTCTGAGCTGAGTACCAAGACGCTGCACTAAATACCTTTTTTAAAAAAGAATGAAAACAAACAATCAAACAATTGAAAGAAAACATGGTCATTTGTGCCAGAGCCCAGACCCTGCATGAGTGAGACCACCTGATACCCTCTGGATCTTCATTCTATGCAGGCTCAGCATACAGGCCCGGTGTGGGACCCTGGGGAAGAACTCCCTGCAAAGAGACTAGAGGCAAGACACACCCAGCTGATCCAGGAGCAGAATATCTTGCCAGAGTGGCACAGAGGGTTTACCTCCAAGGGCTGCTGCAGAAAGAAGTGGAACACAGCAGCCAGACCCAAGCCACACCCACCTGTATGAATTTGAACTTAGTAGATCCAGAGTTGGTGCTAAGGTAATAACTCTACGAAAGCTCTACACCAAAGGTCAGAAGACAGTGCTATACAAAATGACAAAGAGAAAGGGCAAAATGCATTCTCAGGCCCTGAGCCCACCCTGAACAAATGCAGGAGACGCTAGCATTGCAGAAACTGGAAATCACGCACCTGAAATCTCTGAAATAATAGTGTCAGAGGTAAAGGGACAACTGCAGAAAGGTATAGAGGAAATCAGATCAGAAATAATTTCTGAAGTAAAAAAAGAAATGATAACTAAATCAAAAGAAGTACTTAGTGCTTCAAAACAAGACACTGATAAAAATAGAAGAGAATAGAAAGATGATGGAATCCTTGAATAAGCAATATAGGAAAGAAATAGAATGCATGAAACAGATTCAAAGTGTTATGCAGGAAATTAAAACCTCAATCAGAAGCGGGCAAAACCATTTGAATGAAAATGAAAAATAGAGTTTCAGATAGTAAAGACATCATCGCAGCTAGTGAAAAGTTAAGAAAAGTTCTCTTCTAGGATGCAGGAAAAGAATAATTCAACATCAAGACAATGCAATATTTACAACAGAAGATTAATAGGCCTCAATGTAAAAAAAGGAGTCAATGCAAATGATATAAGAAGAATATGGACAGAAGTGACAGCAGAAAACTACCCAAATACAAGGAAACAATCTGACATTCAGTAACTGAAGCACATAGAACTCCAAATAACATCAGCCCAATTAAAAACACATCCAGACATATAATAATCAAGATCCCAGAAATTTAGTATAGGAACAATATACTAAAAGCCGCTAGGGAAAAGAAACAGATGACATTTAAAGGAAAAACCATGAGAATGACGGCAGATTTCTCTTCCATCACCCAAGAAGAGCATGAAGCAAAGTACTACTAGTTTTGCAAGAAAACAAATTCCAATCCAAACTGATATACCCTGCAAAACTCTCTTTCAAGTATAAATGAGAAGTGAAATACTTCCAGGACAAAGAACAACTAAAGAATTTCATGACACCAAAGCCAACCCTACACACACTGCTAAGAGATATTCTAGAGAGGGAGCAAAATGACCACAACTCCATGAATGAGAATGGAAAGAACCCACTAAATAGTGCAAACAACTAAACACAGGCAAATAATATGTATCCAGAAGTACTTTTTCGGTTATTCTTTTGTATAGAGCAGCAAACTGTTTCCATCAGCACACTCTACAAATGGACTTCTCCCTCACCCTATGGGTCATGATTCTATCTGGGTCTACAGAGTAGATATCAAGAAGTAGCAGTATCTCAGTCCCACAAGTGACACCTGGCCACCAGTAAGCATCATGGACACTGTCCATGTCCATGACATAGTAGAATTTTTTGCGATATCCTATCCCCAGACTATTACAAGTGCCGGTCATATATTTGCCATTCCAGTATTTATCTTATGTTTTCGTCTTAATAATTCTTTATTATCATGAAAACTTTTTCTTAGTTCAATTGTTTTGAAATATTTAATTTTTAAATAATTAATATTTAATTTTCTGAATAGTGTTTAATCTTAATATTTGTTTTAAGATTTGTACTGTATCTTTGACTTACAGTCTATCATAAAAGGCATGGTATGATATTTTCTTCTAGTATTAAAAACTTTAAAAAGTATATTTCCATTTTCCATTGGCTTTATATTACTTCTTCCAGGCCCAGTGAGTGAGTGAGACGACCCAGGGCTTTTGCGGGATCCTGAACAGACCCAGAGCCCAGGCCCAGCATGTGACTGAGACCGCCCAGGGCCTGCGGGATCCTGAATAGACCCAGAGTGCAGGTCTGGTGAGTGAATGAGTTGCCAGGGCCCGCGGATACTGAAGAGAGCCAGAGCCCAGGCCGCCTGGGGCCGTGGATCCTCATTCGACCCAGAGTGCAGGTCTAAGGCGGAACCCTTCAGCAGAACTCCTTGTAAAGAGGCTAGAGACAAGACCCACCCAGCTGATTCAGGAGCAGAACATCTTGCCAGAGAGACACAAAGGGTTCAACTGTAACAGCTGAAGCAGAAAGAGGTGGAGCACAGCAGCCAGATCCAAACAACACACACCTGGAGGAATCCGAACTTCATAGATCCAGATCTGGTGCTAAGGTAATAACTCTATCTAAGCTCTACACCAAAGGTCAGAAGACAGTGGTATACAAAATGACAAAGAGAAGGAACAAAATGCAGTCTCA
>NW_004524643.1:11661716-11667028 GCF_000260255.1 Octodon degus | reverse complement strand
TTTTTTTTCAGAGGATTCTGGTGATTTACTTCAGATCATACATCAGCTGAAAGCCAGGTTTGGTAGTTTATTCCTGTAATGCCAGCACTTGGGAGGCCAGAGGGTTGCTCTGAGTTCAGAGCCTTCCTTATCTTTTATACACACACACACACGAAAAAAATATGTACATAACCCGACATAACATTGATACTGTTTTGTAGAAATCTTCTATGACCTTTTAAATGGGTTCATCTAATACATTTTACATAGTCCTAAAAAAAGAGAAAAAGAAAACATTAGAAAGCAAAAGTGCTTGAGGTTGTCACCCACAGACTGGAGCACTGATCTTCTTTAGAGTCAAATGAAAGCTCAGGATTATGCCTTCATATGATGCTAAAAGTTCCTGTGTAGTTTTATTTCCTCTAGCAAATATGTATTTATACTGGAACATTGGAGAAGAGTGTTTTTACAAGCTCTGAAGAGTTTCTTTTCCAAATTAGATCTCCCTCCTCAGTCTTGGGGCCATGGTATTGCACCTTGGGCACTGCTTGCCAACTTCTGTTCTGTGTAGTGTGCTGTGTGTTCCTGCTTCTCTGCAGAATCCTCACTGGTCTCTCTCTCCTTGCCCTTCAGGTCTGTTCCCAGAAGTCTTTGCCCTTTCCCACCCTCTTCTTCTTGATGATGGTGTTATCAGTCACCCTTCTGGCAGTAAGTAATACCTCTCAAAGCCATTTCCCCCTTGCCCCACACATTGACCACGATAGAACCTCACCTTCGCAGCACCCCAGCTTGGTAACAGTGACTGCCTCTGTGGCATTCTGTGCATGCCTCCTGGACATCTCTACCCATCCTTGTTACAGCTGGCAGTCAGTATGTCAGCCATGCTGCTGGTTGGCATTTAAGCTCCTCCGACACTGGTTAATGATGACAGGAATAATGCCAGTTTCCCTTGATGATGACATGACTGTGGGTCAGTCAGTGCTCTAAGCACTTACTTGTCTTCTCCCCTCAGATCCTCACACTTTAATTTCCTCAGATTGGAGTTAGGGACTCAAGGGACACTTGCAAGAGCATCTCCAAATCACAGGGATAGTTGACTGCTAGCACCACACATCTTAACCATTTGCTATAAACAGCCATTGCGTTGAAACGTATGGTTTAGGAAACACTTTGTTGTCTTCATTGCTTGGTCACATTGACACATAGTTCCCAACCCTGCATATTACAGGAAGAGAGGTTTGTCTGAGCTCAGAGTGTGTAGAGGTTTCAGTTCAGAGTCAGCAGGCTCCAAGCCAGAAGGAACACTGGGAGGGGTCTCAGAGGAAAGGTGCTCAGCTCATGGGAGAGGGAGGCAGGCAGTGTGGGAGGATCCAGCGAGCAGATGTGCCCTCTCTGCTCATGCCCCATGGGCTCCCAGCAGAAGGCAGCTATGAGCTCCCTCCCATAATCCATTTGGCTTCCAAGTACATGGGACTTGGGGGGCCAGTTTATCTCTAAGCTATAACACTTGCACAGGCTGGAGGTGTAGCTCATTGTAAGAGTACTTCAAGGCCCTGGGTTCAATCCCTGCTGCAACAAAACAAAATAAAAGCAACAACAACATAACAATGAAAATGCCACTTTTGCATATATGAGTTCACATCTTCATTCCTTCAGAGACTGTGTTCATCACTTCCCTGGTATTTTCCAGTACATTCAGTTTTGAAAGATATTCATAAAGAGATACAAATCTTTTCCAACTTATTCACACATTCAGCTTCATTCTTCACACTCAATTTGGAAGATAATGCCTCAGAGGCTGTGCATCCACAGTCCCTTTCTCCCCCATGCTGCAGAGTCAGTTCAGTGACACCCCTCCCACCTTCCCTGCGTATAAAAAAGCCAAAATACAGTGAGATGAGAACAGCTTTTAACTTTTTCTCTTACAAGACTTGAGGCAGAGGCTACTAGACAACAGAGCCCAGGCTCCTTATGCTCTTGCTTATTCGTATAATGTAACTGAAGATTTTCCAATGGTAAGAGGTAATATGACCCATCTTGCTCACACGTGTCTGTCCCTGACACTATTCCTCCACTTTGATTTATGACTAAGGATACTCATATCAAGACACAGAGCAATCAAGATAGCAGCAATGAACATTTTAAAGCTGTCATGCATGAAATGTTATCTGACTCGGGCCAATATGCTGACTTGGATGCTCAGACCCAGGCTCCACCCCTTCTATTCATGCAGTACTACACTGCTGTGCTTCGATTTCTGTCTCAGAGGGTGGTACAGCTAATAAACACTTTACTCAGATACTCCAGAGTCCTAGAGAAACTTACTCACAGTTTGTAGCTAGATTGAAAAAGGCCATAAATAAGCAGATTGCTCACAGCACTGCAACTAAAATGCTCATTCCTCAGTTAACATATGAGAAAGCCAATGAGGAATGAAAAGAGCCTTAGCCTCAGTACTTCATAGAAACAATTTATCTGCTTATATTCGTGCATGCCACAATATTGGATCTACTGCCCATGCTTCTGCTCTCATGACACAAGCTATATCCTAATGCTCTGTTAGTAAATTAGATATGATTCAGTGTTTTAATTATGGCAAGCAAGGACACACTCACAGGCACTATCCGAGGCCTATAAAGGCACCAGTCCCCTCAGCAGATTTACCCAGCACTCAGTGCTTACATTGCATGAAAGATTTTCTCTGGGCAAAATATTGTAAATCTAAGATTCATAAAAATGACACACTCTTGCAGACAAACAAACCATGTGCTCAAACTGAGGGTCTGAGTAGCAATAACAAAAGAAGGGTCAGACAGTACTCCAATGATTTGTACCCAGTTAAGCCAGTTATATTCCATCTAAAGCAGAATAAAAACAGCACCTCTGCTGCGATGTGTGAACTTCAAAATCTTGCTTCCTGTGTTTCCATGGTCCAGCGTATCACTCAGAATTCAAAATTAGATTTACCAGGTTCCTTGCCTTTATTTGTTGGGGGAGAAAAGCCAAATTTAATTTCCACTGAAATTTCCACTTCTGCCCTCGAGCCCACATGTGAACCTGGTAGGGATAAGACTTTAAGCCAAGAATTTGATTTTTCCCAGAGTATTTCAGCTCCTAGAATTATTTGTACCATTAAGCTTAAAGGGAAATCTTTCACTGGATTGATGGACATGGGAGCTGATGTCACCATAGTAAAGACATCATTAAGCATTTCCTTGGCTGACTAGGCCCACCTAGACCACTTTCATGGGCTCCCTTCAGTCTGTTTCACAGAATGCACTAGGACTCCCTTATGTGGGTCAAGATAAACAGAGAGGCATTATAACCCTGGTCATTGTACCCTTTCTTGTCAATCTATGATGCATAGACCTCATGAAAGAATGGGACACTCTCTTACTTCCTTCTGAGCCTCAGAGGTGTGTGTTACCAGATAGCAGGATGATGGCTAAGATGGAATATCAAGAAAGCAAAGGTTTAGCTAAAAACTTGCAGGGCTGTACTCTTGCAATTGTGCCTTTTATTTAACAAAATAGATATACAATTGGATTTATAATGAAGGCCATTGGTACTCTGCAGGAATAATTAATGATTTTATCAACTGCCCTTGAGTTATCTCAAATCTATTTTATTGCAACTATTTTAAAAATTGCCAGTAGCTGTATTAAGAAGAACTGCTGCATTCTTTCTAGATTATATTAGATCCCACTGTAATCTCCCAGGTTTGTTGTCATCAGCTAATTATACTACAGGTGCTCCTGTAAATCTGGTTTCCAGGGGCTGGAGAGATGGCTCAGTGGTCTGAGGCACCTACTTAGAACAAGCTTGGCAAAGCATCAGGGACCGCGGTTCAATCCCCCAGCACCACATGCCAGCCAGCCCCGCCCCCTGGTGGGCTGAGCTGGCCACACACACACACCACACTCTCTCTCTCTCTCTCTCTCAAATAAATAAATAAAAAAAATCTGGTTTCCATTTTTATTTTGATTTTCATTTTTGATAAAACAAGACAACCTCATACTTTTTTCCTCAAAATTCTCAATGTTTACAAATAAGGTAAAATTATAAGAGCCCAAACCAGACAAATCACGATGTCAGCTCATTCCTAGGTCTACTCTTCAACAAAGCTACAACACTATAGATCTTAGAACCAGTCATGGTGAATGAACATGACCCGTATACTCTCTTTTAACAAACCCAAATAAATTCATGCTTTTATAGATACATGCTCACATGTGCCTCATATGGTCTGTCATTCAGGTAAACAAAATCAATGTGTTGTACATTAAATATCAGCCTTTGCTCACTTAATGATATAAACACTAAAACCTGATATTGGCCTTGCATACATTGCTAAGAATTTTCAGAGTTTTCTTGATACCCGGAAAATAAAGGATATTATAGAGGCCCCTTATAATCCCCAAGATCAAATCATTGAACATACTTACTTGTCTTAAACTAAAAAATCAGCTAGCCAAACAAAAGAAAGGTAAAACACTGAGTCAAAACTTGTTGCATATGTTTTAACTGTTCTGAATTCTGATAGGCATGATCTACAGACAGGTGTTTAACATGTTCTGGTATCACTTTTAAACTGGAGCCAAAGTTAAGCTTATATGTCCACAGAAAATCAGGAGACATTTTAACTATCAGAGTGGTTCTGTGGCCAGAATCCAGCCGACCTACACAACACATTAGGCTTTCTGCAGAGATCTCAATGTACCACTAGTATATCACCCACCTTCCTGGGAAGACCTGCAGCAGACCCTTTGTGAGGATTGTCACCAAGTTAACATCCAGGGTTTGGTTCAATCACCTGAAAATCTTCTCCTTGCAATGCCTAATCTTATAGCAGTTTCTCTATGTATTCCTGTGGTTCAGGAAGAAGTGTATTGGGCCTACAAACCTAATCCATCCTTTGTTAAAGCTCTTACATGGATGAACAGGTCCCCAGAGGTTTTACATTCTACACAAAGCAATACCTCTCTATATATTATTCTTTCTCTCCCATGAATTTTTTTTTTTACAGACCTAACAACCAAACCTATATTGTTAAGCAAGAAGCAAATGAAAAATTAGAAGAGCTAAACAAAACTGTTCAAATCGTGAATGTCAAATTTAACAAAGAAATAGAATCCAAAAAAAGATGCCAAGTAGAAATCATAGAGACAAAGAATTCTATTAAATATTTGATCAGCAGAAATTAACATGAATCACAATGATCCAAAGTATACTATCATAGTGCATTGGAACTAGGAATCAATCACTAAAAAGACCTCATATATTTCACAAACAATTGGATATTTTTTTTCCATTTTTTCTTTAATTTTTATTTA
>NW_004524643.1:11641179-11655228 GCF_000260255.1 Octodon degus | reverse complement strand
GCCACCGACAGTCCAATGGCCCAGGATGTGTAGCCTTTCAGTTTGATCACTTCATAAGCGCTGTCAACCACCTGTTTGTGAACCTCCTTCCAGTGCTCCTTATCCCCATCGGTTCCTAACTCAGGGTGCAGATTCTTCAGGGCGACACCAGCAACATTCACACCACTCCACCCAGGGACACTGGAGTCTCCGTGCTCCCCAAGGATCCCCCCGTGGCAGCTCAGTGGGTGCATGCCCAGCCTTTCCCCCATCAGGTATCGGAACTGGGCTGAATCCAGGTTGCAACCACTGCTGATAACATGGTTCTTAGGAAAGCCGCTTATCTTCCAAGCCACATAGGTCAAGATGTCCACTGGGTTGGACACAACAAGCAACTTGCAGTTGGGACTGTACTTCACAACATTAGGAATGATGAACTTGAAGATGTTGACATTGCGCTGCACCAAATTAAGACGGCTCTCTCCTTCCTGCTGCCGGGCTCCAGCGGTGATGATAACCAGCTTGGAGTTGGCGGTTACATTATAGTCTTTGCCAGAGACAATTTTTGGTGTCCTGAGGAAAAGGCTGCTGTGCTGGAGATCCATCATCTCTCCTTTCACTTTGTCTTCCAGGACATCAACAAGAGTAAGTTCATCTGCCAAGTCCTTCACTAAGATACTGATGGCACAGGCCATGCCCACAGCACCAACCCCGACAACCGTGATCTTATTCTGGGGCACCTGTTCCTCCTTAAGGAAATTCACAATCAGCTGATCCTTGAGACTGGCCATCTTGGACTTAGAACCACAAGGACCCGGGAATGCATGTGGCGCGGGTGTCGGGGTGCACGCTTCTTAGATCCGGACTCAGCGGCAGCAGCTCCGACACCTACTGCAGAGTTTTTAACAGATTGGGTTTCTTGTTTATGTTTCTGTATTTGATTCTTTAGTTCAGGTGCTATGGGTTTAGAATTTTCTTTTTTCATTTCAGACACTAATTCTGTTTTGAGTTCCTTTAAACCTTTCTGTAGTTGCTTATTTACTTCTGACGCTATTAATTCATGTATTTCATCTACGCTAGTGTGCACTGCATTTGTTCTGGTTGGGCATTGTGTTTCCTCCATATGTTTCTGCATTTGATTCTTAAATTCAGCTGCTATAAATTCAGAGTTTTCTTTTTTTTTAATTCCAGAAATTGATTCTGCTCTGAGTTCCTCTATATCTTTCTGCTCTTGTTTATTTACTTCCGATGCTATTTGTTCATTTATTTCAGCTGAGCTAGTGTCCTCTGCACTTGTTATGGGTGGGCTTGAGACCTGAGATTGCATTTTGCTCCTTGTCTTTATCATTTCGTTTAACACTGACCTGTGGCCTTTGGTGTAGAGCTTTGGTGCAATTATGTTATCACTTAATGAAATTCAGGTACTGATATACCAAGTTCTGTTCACACAGTTGTGCCAGGCTTGGGTTAGGTTACTGTGCTCAGCTCCTTACTGTTGTTGCCCTTAGAGGTGGGCTTGCTGTGCACCTCTGGTAAGATGATCTGTTCCTGGATTAGCTGTGTGGATTTGACCCTAGTCTCTCACTGCGGGGACTTTAGCTGCAGGGTTTTACCTCAAGCCTGTATGCTAGATCTGGGCTGGGTCTGGAGGGGTATGAGATGCAGGGTGAGAGAGCCCAGAAGCTCTCCCACACACTCACCAGTGTTGTGTTTTGGTGGGTCTGCAGGACTTCCAAGAGCGCAGCAGCAGTTCTTACTCAGATGGCAAGCTGCGCTGAGTCTGGTCAGGCGGGGGTAGTCTGGAGAACGCAGGGAAGTGACTCTCTCACGCAGCGGGCCTGGGCCTGGAGAGGCTGGCTGGCGCAGGACAGAGCAGAAGCTCTTTCCCATACTCACAGGGCCTGGGGTTGGTCGGATATGGAGGGCCCAAGGCGCAGGCGGAAGTTCTCACTCAGAGGGCGGGCTGTGCTGGGTCTGGCTGGGCAGGGGAGGTCTGGAGAACTCGGGGAAGTGACTCTCTCATGTGGGGGGCCTGGGTCTGGAGCGGCGTGCTGGCGCAGGACAGAGCAGAAGCTCTCTCCCACACTCGCAGGGCCTGGGGTTGGTCGGATATGACACCCATGAATTTTAATGCATTTACAAAACAGACTAAGATTAATGTTACATTTCATTTTGTGTATCTTCCTTTGTGTGTAGCCCATCTACAACAAGATGCTAGCCTGTGCATATCAGCTGTGGATCAGATGTGGAAAGTACAACTCTCTAAAGCACAATTTGTCTTATTAACCCTAAATTCTACTCCCTTGAGTGTTAATCTTGTAAGAGACTTTTAACCTACCATTCCTACCTGTATTCCAGAAGCTTATGCCCCTCATTTTGGGGAAGGTTATTTAGGCCCTTGGCAGACTTGCATGGATCCGTACCATGGACGGGCTATGTGTAACTTTAATTATTACCTTGTGGATTGGCTCCCCCAGAGGATTCCTTCTAGAAAAGGACCAAGACTGGCATGAGAATTCCTTTTTGAGCTACCCTGACTATATCATGACCTCAGAGACCTTGCCCAAAGATACATGGGCAGGTAGAGACCTCAATCCTCCTATCTTCAGGCTCATTATCAATGAGTAAACTGGGTCCATACAACATAGTTTCTTGAATCTAGCAGTATCTTTTCATGGTGGACTGCTAAAGCCTGGATAACTGCAGCTGCTAGTCAGAGGAAAAGTCAAAGTAGTATGACAAGGACATAGATATATAAAAGTATAGGCTGGTGAGGTAGCTCAGCAAACTAAAGCCCTTGCTTTGGCAAGCACAGGGACCAGGGCTTGATTCCCGGTCCCTCATGCTGTGCCGATCCCACCCCTGGGGAGTGCTGAGCCCATGACCGAGTGCAAGCAGTGGTGGCACATACTTGTAACCACAGTGCTAGAGAGGCTGAAAATAGAAGGATCACTATGAGGCTGAGCTGTGTAGTGAGACCCTGTTCCAAATACATAAATTTTTAAAAAGGTAAATGTATGTTCTTATGGTCCTCAGGTACTATTAAACAGATAGAGTGGCAACCAAATACTTTGTCATGTATGAATTGTACTCATTGTATCATGCCTGAACATCCTTCTAATGACTCCACAGTGGTGATCATGGGCAGGATGGCTGCAGTTTGGCTTCAGTCAATCTAACAGAGCCATGGTGTCATTCACTTCATTCTTTCTTGGTAGAGGCATTAACTAAAAGATTTATCAACTGGACCAAGAGGAAGCTTGGATTAATTATAGCAGGGATAATTTCCTTGGTGCTTTTCATAGTCAGCATTTATTGGCTCTGTGATGTTAGCTCATTCAGGATTAACTGCTCACTTTGTAGACAATTGGACAAGAATTTCTGGTGACAGCAGGAAAATTCAGCGAACTATTAATACAAAGTTAAAAACCCAAGACAGCATTATAGAAAATTCTGTTCTTTGGATGGGAGATCAATTTAAAAATTTACAATTACCACAAGTTATAAAATGTCATAAAATGTCACTATAAAATGACTCGCCTTTATATCACCCCACTAGGATATGATAAAAACCTGTATCTGTGGGAAGTGATAAAATAACATATACAAGAAGTAATCTAAAATATTACTGTGAGAAAACATTCTCTCAGGCTTTCACAGAGAGCAAATTGGCCACGCAATGGCCGTGACTCATCCAGATGGCTGACACTGTCAAAGGATCTTCAAATCCTGTACATGGTTTCAGAGTAAATCCTTAGAGGATTTAATTGACCTTGTCAGATACAAAAGTTACATTTTTAGTTATATAGGTCTTGCTTTATCTTGGTCCTAATCATCCAGCAGAAAAGCATAATCACTAGGTATAAAAAATAAAGCCATAGTAATATGCTGAGCTGTAAAAGTCTCAAGTCAACAACTTCTGACATTGCCAGTTCTGCTGATATCCCACTACTATTATGGAACATTGGACTATATTGGGTTATTTTGCTGAATTCACGCACCTACAATATTTGAATGGCAATGGAACTTGCATCTCTGACAAAACAAAACAAAAAAGGGGAATATAAATGAAGGACCATTTTGTATTGAAAAAAAAATATGTGTATGTAAAATAGTTAGGATAGATATACAGCTACTTTCACTTGCTTCAGTGAGAAGAAAGATTTGCACTAATAGTGTTTAGACAAGATATCATGTCTGCATATTGTATTCTGAATAACTACCACGGAGACAACAGTATGCAATGTATTAATTATTGTAACTGTCCTACTAACATGTTTTGAAACTGTCTCATTTCTCTTTCTTACTCATTAAAATAAAAAATGATAAATCTAAATCAATCAATCAATCAATAAAATATTACTGTGGATACAATCTTCAGAGAAAATTGCTGTCAGTGTCTCTACAGACAGCCACATTTGATATTCAGTTAAAGATTGGGCTAAGTTTGCTGATGCTATTTAAAAAACACACAAAAGACTTGAATTCATTTGCACATCTCACTTGGGTTTTATGTTGGAATTGGTGTACTCATTCTCTTGCTTATAATCCTGCTCATTAAAGTGTGTCATGGACGATTCTCAAGCCAGCAACAACTAGAGGCGACGCAGCCATGACAGCCTGCTGCAACATCTTCAAAGCACAGAAGCAGGAACTGTGGGTGCCACCTCAGGGAAGAGCAGCTGTCTCCATTCTGGCCGTGCCGTCCCTATTTCCATGTATTGATATGCACAGAGCTGGCTAGGATCTCTCAATATCCCTTCCATTGGCTTTAAGCAACACGTGTCAGTCTAGCCAGGTGCTGGTGGTAGTCTTTGAAGATGGCACGCACATTTCCCTGATACCCCTCACCTGCTGCTCTTTAATATGAACCGGGTCGAGACAGGATGAAGAGCCAGCACTCCACGTGGGATCCAGCCTCCAGATAGAGGCTATGACTTCCTGGGCTTGAAAGATTATGCATCAGAGCTGAAGCAGTGGACTCCAAAACCTTAGGCATTATCTCAGTTGTGTAATGCAGATTACTCTCTGCACATCCTTCTCTGCATTTTGCAGGGGAAAATACAAGCCTCCTCCCTAGCCCCACTCACTGCACTTGCCTACTTCCTGCTATTTTCTGTCATTCATCCTCAAACCACTCCTCCTTCTTGATTGAATAAAACCTGGGTTCGGCCCTGGGTCGAGGCCTTTGTTCCAGACAGCCATCACCTTGGCTGGACTTAGGGCTCCCTGGCTCCCCATAACTGTAAATATGATTTAGCATCATTATTATTGCAGTGGGTTGCACTGTCAGTGGTAGATTGGAATTAATTTGATGGGCTTCCAATAACTTTTCCATGGGATTACAAATATAAGCTTTCCAGACCTAGAAGAGGACCAGAATGAGCTCTCTGCACATCTCCTGTCACTTGATAGCTAAAATCTTTCACTTTCAATGTAATATTTCCTACTGATACCCTCCATTGTTCCTCAGAATTCTTTCTTCAATTTAAGGGGAAGATGACCTTGGTGCATCTGACATCTAGCAGGTTGGGAGGCCCTATGCCAGAAGGAACAAGGATCACGCAGCAGCCTGCTTTGCAAATATTGGTGCAAAAAAGAGCCCTCTTGCCAGCCTCTATTTTCCAGTTCATGTTTCACAATCTCTAATTATGAGAAGGAAAACCCGGACCCCATTAGAAAACAGTATGGATTGTTTACTCACAAATTTGCATCTGGTAGATTCCAGTCAACGACCCAAAGTACTATGTCCTGAAAGGGCCTTTCCAGAAGCCCTGGGGCATTTACAGTAACTCTAGGCTGGGCCCAGTGGCCTTGTCCCGCATGATCTGCCCTGGGAAGTGGTGTACTGTGTGCGACCGACCTTTGTGTACTTGTGTGCAGGGCTGGACTTAGTACCCTCCAGAAAGAGCCCTTTAGACACTTCAGCCCATTGATCTTCCCCCTAGGGGTAGCTAAAGGTAATCAAAGGAAACTTTTTCACACTAAATTGTTAAATAAAGAAAGCATTATTATTAACTGGGGTCACCATGTTATGCAAAGGGCGTAGTTCCCTGGAAGTTCACAGATTTGATCCTCAGCTCTGTCCACACCCCAGATATGACAGGTGTTAGGTATTGAGTTGTGTTGTGCTTGTGTATGGGTTCCTATGTCTGTGCCACATTTAAGAAAATAACTTGAGGCCAAAGCTTCTATAATAGATCTCTTCACCCCTTCCCCCAATTTTGGCTGATGAAATTAATGTTACATTTATATTTTCTGTCTTTAGTGGTTTTGTGTTTTTTAAGTTTTCATCAGTGAACATGTTCATGCGCTAAGAATCACTGGATCTATTTTGTTGCTGAGGTGGTGGCGCAAGACTGCAATCCCAGGAATTGAGAGTCTGAGGCAGGAGGATCGCTGTGAGCTTCATGCCAGTGTGTTTGTGGGCTCTTTGAAATAATCTAATGCACTATTATTAACTGGGGTCACCATGCTATGCAAAGGGCTTAGAAAAGTACTGGTGTCATCTGATACTGAATGCTTTATCAGGGTCTCTACCTTCCTGCCCCACTCTCCCCATTCTGCCCCCTGATGTCTGCCACTGAACTTTCTACTTCCTGAATTTTGGCTTTTTTAGACTTCACAGATTGTGTGACTATGCAGCATTAGTCTTCCTTCTTTGTTTTATTTATTTATTTGGTACAGGGTCTTGCTAAGCACGACTCAAACTCACAGTGATCCTCCTGTCTCAGCCACCCCAGCATGGGTTATAGACATGCACCACCATGCCCAGTTATGATGGCCAGTTTGGCACGGGGCAGGCAGGGCGTGCAGTACTGGGGATCGAACCTAGATCGCTGCGCTTGTATTTCTGAGCCAAGTTTCTTTTACTGAGCAAATATCTGTCAGATTCACTTATGTTGTCACAAAGGACAGACTTTCTTTGTTTGTTAAGTCCATACTGCATATTTCAAAATTTCTGAAAAGATAGGTTTCAAGTGGTCATTGCAAAACCAAAACAAAAAAACAAAACAAAAAAACAGGTACGGGTGGTGATGAGTACATTGATTAGCATCATATAATTATTCTACAGTGTCTGTGCATCATATTCCTTGAATGTATGTAATTATTGGGCAATTGAAATTAAACTTTTGATTAAAATTATATATATAATATGATATATGATCTATCTATCTATCTATCTATCTATGATTTTTTTCTTTTAGTTTCCCTCAGCAAACTGGATGAAGGGAATGGGAGTGGAGCCTTTCTGGAATTGAGGCTCCATAGTTCTCAACAACTGTTCTTCTGTTGTGAAAGATAACTTAGAAGAGGACATTGTTTTGGATTAAGACTCAACATTTCAGCCTAACATGGACCAGTTTTTTCAAACAAATGGATCTGATTTACAGCAACCAGGAAAGGTGGGCTGTGCTTGCTTATCACTGATGGTTAATATCTCTTCATGTACCTGAAATTTCTAATTTAAGAAATTCTTTAAAAGGCTAAGTTTGTAATGCATGTCCCATGTTCGTATTTTCACTTGTCTAGTTATTAATAAAACTACCTGTGGATGCGATGATGACGTGAACCCTGCTTAAGTCTTTGGTGGCACAAAGATAATATTAAGAAGTAGCTGTCAGCTTAGACATCCATTCCCTAGTTTAGATCATAAAGAAGTTATTTTCCTTTTTTAAAAAATGCACTATTTTCAGTAGCACATAAATTAAAGCCTTAAAGGGTGTCCACAAATGCTTTGAAGTGGGATAAAAGAAATAAAGATGCCAAGAAAGCAGGCAAGGGTACTCATTTGGCAGGGCAGGGGGTGGTCAGCCTCTCTGACCACCCACCTCTGGGTCATTTCTCTGTTCACGATATGAGACAGACAGTTGTTGTGGGTGCCATCAGAGCCGTGGACAAGAAGGCTGCTGGAGCTGGCAAGGTCACCAAGTCTGCCCCGAAAGCTCAGAAGACTAAGTGTATATTACTCTAACTCCTGCCACCCCAGTCTTAATCACTGGTTGAAGACCGGTCTCAAAACTGTTTCTCTGAATTGGCCATTTAAGTTTAATAGTGAAAGACTGGTTAACGACAACAATGCATCATAAAACCTTCAGAAAGAAAGGAGAATGTCTTGTGGACCACTTTGAGTGTGTGTGTGTGTGAGTGTGTGTGTGTGTGTGTGTGTGTGTGTGTGGCAGTTTTTAAGTAATTAGTTTTTAAAATCGATACTTTTAATGGAAAGAACTTGACCAAAAATCTGTCACAGAATTTTAAGACTCATTAAAACAAAGTTTAATGAGAAATGTAAAAAAGAAAGGAATCTTGAAAGACAATAAAAAAGAAAGACAATCAGACTTTAAAGAAGGTTGATATATCTCTATAATATTAATTGCTAATTTTAAAAACGGCAATTCTTTCTTTTTAAAAATTCTTTTTTGGTACCAAGAATGAAACTCAGGACCTTGGGCTTTCCAAGCAGGCATTTGTGCTGCTGAGCTATATTTCCAGCTTAAAAATTACAATTGCAATTGATAATTATACTTATTATTGTGTTAGTAATGGTGCTTTGGTAATAAGATTACAATTTCTCTTTCTGTCTCTGGAAAGTATAAGATCGTTATCCATTTTTCTGGGTTAACTTGGAAGAACTGAAATTTAGAGCTTTCCCTGTCTTCATCATGAATGCGAGGCACGTCAGTGCTGGTCAGTCCTCAAGGCAATTCTACACTGGCCTTAGTTTATATTTGGGGAGCTGTCCATAGTTCCTCCCAGCTGCTGTCAACACTGGAGCTTAGGTCTCAGATGCACTTCTGTTTTTATCCATTTATTTAATTGCTCATAGTTCTGTGGACAAAAGAGCTCAAACCTTTAGCTTTATGCCCAGCCCCTCAGATGCCCTTTTATACATAGTATCCATGAACATTTAATTCTTCTTTATTTTTTATTTTTTAATGGAATTAAGCCTTAGTGTTGTCTTCCTCCACTGACATTAGTTGTAAGGGGGACAATTTTTGTTGGCCTCTGCGGCAACCTGGTCATCTGTGACTGTCAGAATAGTCACTAATCTATTATCCAAACCCACTATGCTTGGGAAGTAGTAGTGATATGAGGAAACAATATGTATGTCTCAACTTGCTAGATGTCACTACATTGAATTTGTGTTATCCAAGATTGAAGAAAGAATGGTAAGGAACAATGGAGGGTAAGAGGAGGGAAAACTCAAATGAGAGATTTGAGTTCCTGAGAGGTGGAAGGGGACCTACAAGTGGGCTGCCCGTGAGCCCACTTCTGAAAGGAAGTTTTAGAGAGCAAAGTCACAAGGTCAGTACAATGTGGGTCAAAACTGTAACCAGCCAATAAGATTCAAAGTACAGCTGCTTAGGTAGTATTTATCCAGTGGGGAAATGGGTGATGCCACAGTAAGGAACAGCCAGGGTGAGGCAGAGAGCAGCAGAGACCACCAGGCTTGTAGAAAGGCAAATGCCATGAGATCTGTCATGCCAAGGAGCAGGCAACCATAGGGCAAAAGACCACCTTTAGGAAACAAAGATAAGTGGGCTTCTTTATGTGGCTTAAAAGAAGTCACAGTGGGAGGATCTTAGTAAACACCAGTGGTCAAAAATTCAATAAAGACTGTGAGTTGTGGCATATACATGTGATCCCAGCACTCAGGAGGCTGAGGTAGAAGGATCATCTCAAATTGGAGGCCATGCTGGGCTACACAGTGATTCAAGGCCACACTGAATTAGATACTGACACACTATACCACAAAAAAAGCTCACTAAATGTCTGGTGCCTCAGTGGGCAAAGTCCTCGGGGTGTCTGGTGAAATGTGTAGATGTTTTCAGATGTCCTGGTGTCTGGAAGACTCTGTGCTCTACCTCTTCTGCATTATGACATCCTGTGTTTGCCAAGGGCAGCCCAGAGCCTGGGCCTGGTGGTTGGCAAGAACAATGTTGCTGCTGACAAACAAGTTGGGTGCTGGGAGAATCAGGCCCCAGTGGAGTCTCTGCATTTTTTTTTTTTTTTGAACTGGGGATTGAACTCAGGCCCCTGTGCTTGCCAAGGAAGAACTTATTCTACTGAGCTATCTCCCAGGCCTTCCCCAGTGGAGTCTGACAGTCACAAATATCTATGGAAAGAACAAAGCCCTTCTTTTAGAAGGCATGGACTGGGAAGTCTTAGTCACCCACTGCGATTACTGATGGCTATCTAGACTTTACGAGTAGATGATGATTACCTGAGGTCCAAGCGAGGCACCAAAGCCTGGTCATTCTATCTACATCTTGAGGCCTGGCCTCCTACACATGCACCACTAGCCACAGCTGTGCTGTGTTCTCATCCTCTATGCTAACTCCCTCAGTGGCCTAGCACTGATAACCGCCCATATAATTCTACCTAGCGGAGCTGTGTATAGTAAAAGGAGGTGCCACTGTTAGAATTTAAGCTAGTGTAATCAGCCCCTGCAGGGCCTACCTTATGTACCCAGGACACAAGGCCTTTTATGGGGACACTGGGGAACCCCCAGAAGGTCTGAAAACTCTGATATCTTCCTTAATTTGGAAAAACAGGAAAAATAGCGACAGCCGTTACTGCTGATTGTTTTAAGCACAGCACTGCACAGAACCATCCGTCTCTCCCTGAAGGCAGAACACAGTAAAGAAGAAAACATAGTTCAACGCTTATAAAGTTCCCGGAAAGAATTTCTCCTGATATTTAAAAATTTTATTTTCTTTTGCTAATGTTCTTGCTAAATCACAAAATGGACTGAATGAGTGAAAACTGGGGAATAAGTTTCCAGCACAGAATAGTCACTAAGGAATAGAAGAAGGTGACAGAATACCGTTATGTGCAGCTTAGTCTCATATGCCCAGATTCCTCTGCTCCCTGCCAGTCAAATCAAAGGAAAAAAATCACGTATTTGAGTAAAAATGAAAAATCATTTGTTCAAAGCTGGCTCCAAGGGGATGGAGGGGCCCCGGGGACTCAATTCACCATCCCTGGTTTCCTGGAGGGCCAGGGTCAGGTTTACAGGAGGGGAAGGATCAGAGGGGGGTGCAGGGACTATGCAGAGTTCCCTATTTGCTTTCTATTTCCCAACATTTTTACCTCATGCTCTTCTTTCTTGTGGAAAACAAACCAGGCTCCTGGCCTTGGGGGGCTGGCATCAGCATATCGTGCCATCTCCTTGTGACAAGGACAGGAAGGGGGTGTTGGTATGTGCTCAGTAGGGGGAAGTTTGGAATCCTACGTTACAGTGCTGGTTACAGTTCAGGCTTAGACATCCAGCTACCTTTGTAAAAACAACACTCCGGTCCCACATGCACTAGCCAGATGACAGGCCCTTCTGTGCCCTCAAATAAGAGGGATAAAATAAACAAAGGAGGCTTGTAACTGATGCTTGAAATAAACTCCATGCAACCATCGTCCTGCTAAGCACACAGAGATCCCCAGCTGTAGTGCAGGCCCCACTGCGAGAAGGACCAGGTCTGCTGTCCTCCCTCATCACTTCCGCCTTGTGGTACACACACCATTCCATCATAGGCAGTTAAGTGAGGTAGAAATTAGGAGGCAGTCAGCCAGGAGTAGGCCCGCGAGAGTGTGCAGAAGAGGAGATGCACCTGTGAGTGTGGCTGGAGCTCCATGCGTTGAAGGCCAGGCCTCAAGACCAAGACACAACGCCCAGGGAAGACGGCTACCTGAGGCACTGAGACGGTGCTGCTATCGCCTGGCCCAGGAGATCCAGGTCCAAAGAGGCATCGGTATCCCAGGCGGGTACCTGGAGCACCTAGACCAATCTGCTCCCAAAATGCCTTTGCTGTTTCCTTGAACCATTGCTATTTGCCTCGTTTCCACTACCGGATCGACATTAGCTAAACACCCATGCTTGCAATCTATAGGGTGGTTGTAGTTTGGCCCAGATTGTACACACACTGTGACTTTGCTATGTATCTTACCCCTGCCAACGGGCCTTGGTGGCAACCTGATTCAGGGACCCTCCTGTCTCTCAGGAGCTTTCACTCAATTGAACTTTTCTACTCTTAAACTCCTTGTCTTTGGGGATTCATTCTTCCATTGCGGGGAAGATGGAAGAATGAACCAGTAACCTGATGGTCCATAATCCACTTTGGTGTGGAGAATACTTTGCCCAGGTTCTCTGACCTGGGTCTATCCACATGCACACTGAAAGCTTTATTTTTCTGAGTTTTCTGTCTTTCTATCTACTCGAGCCTACGATCCCATCTTCCTTCTGATGAGCTAATTTAGTCTCTGGATTCATTAATGTGGCCTAATTAGCCAATTACAGCTCCATGTTTCCCTCACAACCTGCACCCCTTCTAACTGCCTCCTCTCTGTGGAGTTAGTTAGCTCAACCAGCTTACTTACGCAGCATTGTCACATTGCTTTATGCAATCAAACCTCTTTCCTCAATATTGATTACTCTTTCCTGCAAAGTGGAGAAAAATATTGTGTAGGGAGAGAAAACCTTTTCCAATCAGGAATAAGACTGGAAATGGGCAGAAAATCTGAACCTGCTCTAGGTCTGAAAGTTGCCAGATTGCACAATCTGGGAAAATCAGATTGTGTTGGGGCAAAACCCCTGCAGCTTTGGGTGCTGAGTCCTGGCCAGAGGGATTATGCAAGAGCGAAGACAGGTCGGCTTCAGGAGCAGAGCGCCGGTCTATAGAGCGCCAGTCTCAGCTGCCCAGCAGTCAGCACGGGCAGGTAGCTTCACCTGACCTCAGCAGATCACACAGCCCAAGGTGAGCCGTGGAAGCTTCCAACGCGTACCTTTGGAGGGGCTCTCCCTGCAGCAGCGCCCTCGGGCTGCACCCACTTCTATGCCCTTCCTGCCCTGCTCTTCTGAAGAGTGGAACTTACCACTCTTCACATACCACTCATTCATACAAAGAGTATGTGAATACTCTTTAGGGTAGATTTTTGGTGTGCTCCTGTGTGAATTTAGCAAGCTATAGCTTTACAGATATTTACTGATTTCTTTAAATCTCAACTCATATTTCTGAAAGTAACAGCAGTCACAGAATCTCCAAAGGCCTCACTGAAAGCTTCCTTTACAGGAGTGTCAAGGGGGCGGGGGTTAAATTAAAAGTGATTTATACCAATAGTCCACCTTGTGATCTCTTGCTCTCTGCAATCTAATGAGGTAAAGGAGAATGGAAATTTCCACTCTGTAAAATCCTATCTGGGGGCCAGGGAGATGGCTCAGAGAATAAGTGCTTCCCTGGCAAGCACAAGGGTCTGAGTTCAATCCCCGGTTCTTAAAAAAAAGAAAAAAAAATCTGAAATCCTACCTGTGTGCCCACACAGGTGTGTTTCTGTATAAAGTTGAGTGAGGTTCATTTTCTGAATGCAAGATTGTGCAAATACTGCTGCTGTAAACCAGACGCATCATCCTTTGTTGTTTGCTTGACTGCAGCAGGATGAAGCTTTCAATTGACTCCTCGTCAGCCTTCTGGTCCTGGGTGTCGACGGCCAGGGCTGGTGGTCATTCATAAAGGAAGCTGGTCAAGGTAAGGGCTGAGGGGACTGACAGGAGGCTGTGCCTGGCTGTCCCTAGGACTGACCTCACCAGTTATCACAGTCCACGACTAATAGGAGCTGTGAAGCTCTCAATGCATGGACCAGCTGCATAGTTTCTTATAACAGAGACGCCCTGGGATTTTCTGGCCACTTCTTGCATCTCATCAGGGGGAATCTGCATAAGGTTTGGGTGGCCAATTTAGAGTCCCTCAATTTTGAGTGGAAGAGGTGAGAAATTCAAACATCTGTTCTCATAACACAAAGTGAACCATAGTGCCCCCTCGTGGGAACTCTGGTGCAGCTCATTTCTGTCTGGGAATGCCATGAAGAGAAAGTAGCCACAAATTGCGATACAATGTTGCTTGCCGGGAGGTTGAGCACGGGGACACAGCCTCATGCTCGGAGAGGTAGGGCTTACTGTGTACACCAAGAGCCTTGCAGAACTGGACCAATTATCCTTTATTCCTTAACCCTGGGAGGTGGGCTCCATAGAGAAATGGAGGTACCAAGAATTTAAGATACACAAGCAAAGGCAAACTTGCT
>NW_004524643.1:11632224-11634228 GCF_000260255.1 Octodon degus | reverse complement strand
TAGAAAAGATTGGAAATATTTTCTTCTCTACTGACTGGAATTCTTCACACAAAATGGAAAGTCTTAGCCTTTCAGAAGGGTTAAATTTGCCCATCAAACCATGGAGACCTGCTATTTTCTTTGTGAAAAGAATAACATTCTCAAAGTAATTATGGAAAAATTTGTAGTTTCATTTTTTACATATTGGTGAGTCATATTTTTGTAAGATTTTTTGAATTTTTATTTAGTTTTATACTATTGGTTAAGTTGCTCATACGATGCTCTTATCTCTATTTTTTGGATTATATGATAGTGGATTATATAGGTCTAATGTGTGATCCATTTATGGGGATAACTTTCTCTTAGATTTTTGTCTTATAACTTGTGTCAGATCTTTTTTTTTTTTTTTTTTTTGTGGAACCAGGGATTGAACTCAGGACCTTGCGCATGCCAGGGAAGCGCTTATTCCACTGAGCTATCTCCCTGATCCAGATCTCTTTTTTTAAAATAAATTTAAATAAAATCTGTCATAATTATTGATCATCCACATGGCCTACTTTCCCAGTAAGAACATTGCAAACTTTTCGCAGATTTCAAAAACAAATCAGATTTTGCAAGTATTTATTAAATAGTTTTGTGTGCTCTATGCCAAGCACTAAGGATAGCAAATTAACTCATTCGGCAAACGTCCCGCCCTCAAGGGGTCACAGCTGGATTTTCTTGAGAGCACAGTGAGGGGGAAGCTCAGTACTTGCCAGGCAGACCTTGAGGTCAGAAGTGGTAGGGGTCTTTGCCACTCCAGCCCCATCTATTGGCAAACCGGTTGGCTGCTGTGTCCTCTGTTCCGTGGCCCAGGAAACCCTGAATACGTTCCCTGGCATCACTGCAATCAAGACAGGCACAGCAGAGATTAATCACTAGGCTGATGAGCAACAGCCCCATCTTCTTATCCATCCTTTCCCAGAAAGCCCTGGAAGGAGCCTGCAAGGCCTAGGCAGGAGGGCTCGGCACTGACCTTTCTGGCACTCATGCCCAGCCCCTCTTTACATTGGGTGCACCGCACCAGAGCAGGAGAACTGGGAATCAGGAATTCCCAGCAGGCGGTCAGACCCTGCACTAAGCACTGAGAAGGAGCTGGGGCAAAAGGAGGAGGGGCACAGTGTGCACAGGCGATGGCTCTACTTCGAAGACAAAGCCCCTCCAGGCTGTCAGGCCAGGTCCTCCCTGCTCACCCAGGCCAGGCTCCCCAGGAATCTGTCTCACCTGGTCACTTCAGCAGACATACCCAAGTCTGTCTCCATGTTCCCAGTTCCCATCAACAAATTCTTTGACACATTTATTGGGCATCTTCTGTTATCCTGTACCAGTTTCTGGGGGACAAGGCCCAGCAACACTGTGTCAGCAGAGAGGTGTGTGGCTCCAGCCTGGTCCCCTGAGAGCATCAGGAAGAGCAAGTTCAGTACCGCTCAGACAGGCCAGGAGGTCTGCAGTGATTGGGTCTTTCCCACGTCCACCCCATTCCTCAGCTTTCTGGTTGGACTCAGTGTTTTCTGACCCATAGTCACTTCTTCCATAATAAAAGTGGTTTAAGATGCCCTGAAGATACTTCCCAGCATTGCTGAAATGCGAGGAATGGAGGCAGGAAATGAACTGGACATGCATGACAGTGTCATCTCTTCATTTACTCATCCTCTCCCAGGAGGAATGACGGAGAGAAGGCTGGAGAAGTCCTCAGGTTCAGACAAGCCAACACTAACCCTCTTGGGCAAAGACCTACACAGCTGATTCTTCTGCACCCTCCTTTGGTCTTACTTTGTCTTTGTGGGTGCGAGAAGATGCAGCCCTCAAGTCCTGTTCTAGCCTGCGGCTGAGCCCAGCCCTGGGAGCACAGACAGGAGGAGGGTCCCAAGGGAGGGGCGAGGCCCGCCAGCTCTGCAGCCCTTGCTGGAATCCCGGAAGTCTGAGCTACCTGATCACTTTGCAGCCCAGACCCCACCCGGTCCCCTTTGGCAGCGCCATAGTTGC
>NW_004524643.1:11628355-11631439 GCF_000260255.1 Octodon degus | reverse complement strand
AGACAGAGAGACAGACAGAGAGAGAGACAGAGACAGACAGAGACAGAGAGAGATAAAGAGAAACAGAGACAGAGAGACAGAGACAGAGAGAGACAGAGACTCAGAGAGAGAAACAGAGAGAGAGAGAGAATAAAAAGAAAAAGAAAGGGAGAAGGAGAGAGTGGAAGGGGCAATGAGTAAAGCACTTAAAGGAGGAGCGTCCTTTTCCTGCTACAGAAGCTGAACACACATGTACCTTGTAACTCCACAGTTCTAGTCCTGCTATGCATCCCCAATGCAAATGAGAGCTTCTGCCCACCAAAGTTCATGTATGCACGTGTTGTTGAAGATTTAACCATTGCAGCCCACAGCTAAAAAGAAAGAAAGAAAGAAAGAAAGAAAGAAAGAAAGAAAGAAAGAAAGACAGAAAGACAGAAAGACAAAGAAGAACACTAATTATTTGCCAGTGCAGAAAGGCACAGTTGTGCCCTGCAGAGCTATCTGGCCATCTGAAGAACCAAACAGTGATGCACACAACATCACTGAGTTTTCCAGTGACAATACTGAGTGAGAGAAAGCCAAGCACAAAAGCCAAGATTGGACAGTGACAGTGCTATTTCTTTTATTCCAAAGTCAAAAGCTGGCAAAACTGAATGGTAGGGAGAGAGGTAAGAAGGGGGTTAGTTTCTTGTGTGGCTTACTGTGAGAAGACCTAGGCTCTGCTGTGGGGCTCCTCAGGGTCTCCATCTTGACGTGATGGTGCGAGCGGGGGGTGTATACATAAAAGTTTACTGTCTGTAAGTTACACCTTATCTTTAAAAACTTAAAAGGAATAGTGGAAAAATAGCCATTCAAAACAGATCAAGTTGTGCTGATACTGTTTAGACAATTAAATGCTGCTATCATGAACTCTGAGTTACTAATTTATAGATAATACACAATGTACTAACCATTGTGACTCTCCTATTATCTAGTTTTGAAAGTTTATCCTTTGGTTTCTCTTTAAAATAAAAATAAATAAGTAAATAAAGAAACAGATCCAGCTCGGTTTGGTGGTGCACACCTGTAATCTGACCGAGAGGAGGAGGAGGGAGGATGGCCGTGAGTTTCAGGGCATTCTGGGATACAAATGGCTTCGTATCCAGGCCAGCCCGAACTGCATTGCAAAACCCTGTCTTTAAAAGACAAAACAGGCCGAAGGCAGGTCTGTATGAGCTGTTCACTCAGTAAGTATTTTGTGACTTGGCTTACATCTCCAGGACTTCTTGAAACCTGCTCACAGGGACCAAAGAAGAGCTCAGACGGGCAACGTGCATCATCGTGTGTTTCCTTTCTCACTACTTTAGTGCACTAGTTATTTTGTGTCTGTACTTCTGCCAAAAGGGTGTGTCTGGCATGGCATTAAGGGCTGTGCTTTTTCAGATGCGTGTTTAATATTACTCAGTGCTTTTCAGGTTGCTTAGCAGGAGCTTTCTTCAAGTACCCGACAGCTCCCAGCAAAGTCTGCCAGTGTTTCTCCTTGGGGCTCACAGGAGGTGTTTGCTCCCCTTCCCACACTATACAGTGTCATGGAAGCTTCGAGAAGAGGCCCAAGAACTTACTTTGATGCAAACACAGCTGGGAGGTTGAAATGTGGATGGACCGCACAGCAAATTCTGAAATACACTGACATGAGGAAAGAGATACTTTTTATTTTATGGAGAAAAACTGAGCAGTTGCCACCAAAACTCTATTTAAATTGTTATTTAGAGACTGTTATTTTTTAAAAGCAGAAGAGGTCTGCCAGTGACCTCAGTGGTGCAGTGCAGCGCATGCGCGCGCACACACACACACACACACACACACACACACGGTCATAAAGTTCAAAATGGAAACTTAGAAACTTTCAGTTGAAACTACAGAAATTCAAAAGCAGAATTAATAGAAGCACATGAAGTTCTAAGTGTTATAAACCCTGTCAACATAAATTTGTAACCTTACCAACTGGCCAGTAGCCTTCATTTCTCATTAGGAGAGGCGCAGGTCAGTTCCCTGGTCCTGTCCTAGCCCTAGAGTGAGAACGTGCTCTTTGTATTGCAGGGCTGCAATTTCCAGTGTAGGCTGAATTTCCAGGAGCGGTAACCGCAGCCATTGGCCATTTGCCTGGGGCGCCACGGGATTTCTGTGTACAAGTGGGAGTGGGCATGGCGTTTCTCCCCCTCTTCTGCCTGTGGACATACAGAAAACTCACAGTTACACTCTTAGACTGGGGGATCTGCCATCTTTCAGCTCACACTGAGGAAGCTGACCCTGGAGTCCTAATTTCTGTGCACATAACACCACCAGTAGAGGTTGTGCCTAAATTATCTTTGCCTCTGGGAGACCCCCTGGGAAGGTGCCAAGTGAGGCCAAATGGAGAGAAGAGAAGGGCTCAGGAAGCACACTCCTCTCATCCCGTTGGGGCTCTCTGAAGTGAACCCACATCCAGCAGGTGTGTGGCCTCTGGCCTAGTAGATTGTCAAGGCAGCCGGGTATCCATCGAGCTCCAGGATTCTGACCCTGGGCAGCTTCCTTGAAGGCTAAAAACCAGCCATTACTGCTGCCTCCCACTCCCCAGGAACAGAGAGCAACTCCCGTGCAGATCCTCATGTGCTGAAGTGAGAGAAACAGCACTCAGCAAGACCCTTCTGGAGGCTTTGGATTGCAGAGACTGCCTGGCTCTGCATTTCCATTTGTTTGTCTTGGAACCATCACTCTAAGAAAGGTCAAAGTAGGTTTTAGGAAGAGACACAGACCCTCACTTCCCAGCCAGGGCTCTCGAAAAACTAAGAGGATGCAAAGTGTGAAGGTTTGTGGGCCATTTGCACCTAAAGATGAAAGTCAAGAAATAACCTTCAACCTTCTCCCGAGTGTCTACTCTGCTCACTGGCTCCATGAAGACACTGAAAATATAATTTCTTACCCCTTGGAATTTTCCAAACATTGAAATGCATCTCAAGAATAATACAAGAGAATTGGGGCTGGGAGATGGCTCAGTGGAATAAGTGCTTCTCTGGCGAGCGCAAGGGCCTGAGTTCAATCCCTAGTTCTGGAGAGAGAGAGAGAGAGAGAGAGAGAGAGAGAGAG
>NW_004524643.1:11623161-11628255 GCF_000260255.1 Octodon degus | reverse complement strand
CTGGAAGAGGACCACCTGTGAGGTTTCTCCAGCTGAAATCCCAAGGGAAGGGAGGCTACCAATACCTTGCTGTTGTGAAGTACAGGCTGACCTCTCCTGGCATCAGCACTGATGGCAAGAGAGGTCTTAAATCCAACAACCACTTGACCAAAATCCCTCTTGCTGAATGCTTCCCTGCAAATAGCATACATGTTGAGTAACAGTGTTTTCTTATCCACGGCAGTTTCCAAATCACCTCATGCAAATTATTTGCATTCTGGCAGTTTTCCTAACTGCCACCCCTTCCTCCTTTCAGTCTCATAGCATCGTGGAGAAAAACTGTATGTGCTAAATCAAGTATGGGGCTATGAGTCTTTCTCCTCTTTGTGTCTGAACCTTCTCAGTCCGTTTAAGAGCAGGCCTTGCCCCCAGGTTGCACACAGGCATTATGCTCTCAGAGCCAGCCACATTACTAGTGAAAGAGAGGTCCACCTACCTCTTGTGACTTCTCTCTAGGCAATGTAAGGACCCAGGAGGAGCAAAATTTGCCTGTACCAGGCAGAGGATGTGGTGAGGATTCTGCAAGAACAGAGGGAAGAAAAGAATAAACTGAGATCAAGCATGAGCTAGGCAGGAGACTTGACTAGACAGGGAGGGTAGAGCCCCCCAGGCTGTGCACAGCAACATGCCATGGGGTTTCTTGTGCCGGGCGCAGTACTGCCAATTGCCCTAAGCATGCCTGCACAGAGCTGTGCATCTCTCCGCAGAAGGCAGAGCACATTAAATAACAAGAGAATCTTCAATGATTGTGAAGTTCTCAGAAAGAATTCCTCCTGGTATCTAAAATTCTTATTTCCTTCTTCTCTAATATTGTTTGGCAAAATACCAAAGTGACTTGAATGAGTCAGAATTGGGGAGTTTCCAGCACTGAATAGTCACAAGGGAATAGAATAAGGTGTCACAATACTGTTGCTGGCAGCTTAGCCTCATATGCCCAGGTTCTTCTACTCACTGCTGGCCAAATCAAAGGAAAACAATCATATATTTAATTGAAAAGGAAAAATTATTTATTCAAAGCTGGCTCCAAGGAGATGGAGGGACCCCGGGACTTCAAATCACCATCCCTGATTTACAGGAGGGCCAGGGTCTGGTTTATAGGAGGTAAAGACTAAGAGGGGAGCGCAGGGACAATGCAGAGCTCTCTATTGGCTTTATAATTTCCCACCATCTTTACTTCATGCTCTTCTTTTTTATAGAAAACAAACCAGGTTCCTGGCCTTGTGGGGTTGGCATCTGCGTATTGTGCCATTTCCTTGGGGACAAGGAGAGGAAGGGAAGTTTGGAATTCTATGTTATAGTTCTGGTTACCATTCAGGCTCAATCATCCAGCTACTTTTGATAGAGTCAACATGCCAGTCTTATCCAGGTGACAGGCACCTTAGTGCACTCAAATAAGAGGGATAAACTAAACAAAAGAGTGTTTGTAATCTGCAGTGTAAAATAAACTCTATCCAACTGTTGTCCTGCTGAGCACATAGTGACCCCACCTTCAGCCCAGGCTCCCACTGCGAGAAGGACCAGGTTGGCTGTCTTCCCGCATTGTCTCTGTCTTGTGACACACACATCATTCCATCATAGGCAGCTAGGTTAGGTGGAAATTGTTGGGCAGTCAGACAGGACTAGGCCGGTGAGGGAGTCTGCAGGAGAGGAGACCCAGCCCAAGTGAGGCCGGAAGTGCATGTGCTGAAGGCCAGGCCTCAAGGCAAAGATGCAGTGCCCGGGCTACATGGCTGCCTGAGGTGAATGGTGGCTTGAGACTATACTGTGACTGCTATCACCTGGTCCAGCCAGACATCAATATCCCAGGCAGGTGAGCAGAACACCTAGATTATCTGTTCCCAAATCGCCTTTGTTCTTTCCATGGACTGTTGCTATGTGCCTGGCTTCCTCTATTGGATTGATGTTAGCTAAACACCTATACTTGTAATCCATATGTTGATTTTAGTTTGACCCAGGTTGTACACACATTGTGACTTTGCTGTGTATCTTATCCCTGCCAAAGGGCCTTGGTGACAACCTGCTTGTGAAACCCTCCTGACTCTCAGGAGCTATCTCTCAATCAATCTTTTCTACTCTTAAGATTTTTTATCCTTTGGGATTCATTTTGCATTGCAGGAGACACATATTCTACTCTTCTGTCACCTAGCAGGTTCAAAGCTATTTTTCTCCTATACTGAGTTCTCCTTGTACAAGGATATCTAATAGTCTTTGAATCTTTTTCTTTTGGATGAAGGGGCATGGATGGGACAGGTGAGTGGGCCCTGGATGCCACCTCCTTGCTAGAACCTGCATGAATCTTCCCCCCCCCCAAAGAAATCTCCCTAAACTCAGAGTAGAGCACACTCCTGCTTTTCTGGTTAAAATAAGTGTTCTCTAACCTACGTCCTTCCAGCACTCCAGTACCATCCCCATCTCACTCTGCTTTCTTCCCGGGTGTACAACTCTGACAATCCAACAGGTGGAGGGCTATTTTCTGCTCATCATTGCATAGGCCGTTTCTGATGACTCAGAAAATTGCTATAACATTGCTCCTAGAGTGTAGAAGCCTCAAAATGTAACGGGCATGTGACTGCCTACAGGACTGATCAGGCATCCACTTCAGTGTGGAGGATTCTTTTCCCAGACCAGGGTCCATGTGCAAGGACACCGAAAGATTTGTTTTTTCTCAGTCCTCTGTCTTTTCTATCTACTCTGGCCTAAGGTTCCAGATTCCTTCTGAACTGTCCCTTGCCATGGAGTTAGTTAGCTCCACTGTTTCACTTATGCTGGATTGTCATGTTCTTTACACACTCAAACTTCTTTTCCTGATATTGATTACTCTTTCCAGCAAATTGGAGGTAAATATTTTGTAGAGAGAGGAAACCTTTTCCAGTAAAGAATAAGACTGGAAATGAGCAGAAAATCCGAACCTGCTCTAGGTCTGAAAGTCCCAGATTGCACAATCTGGGAAAATCAGATTGTGTTGGGGCAAAACCCCTGTGGCTCTGGGTGCTGAGTCCTGGCCAGAGGGATTATGCAAGAGCGAAGATAGTTGGCTTCAGGAGCAGAGCGCCAGTATATAGAGCGCCAGCCTCAGCTGCCAGCAGTCAGCTCGGGCAGGTAGCTTCACCCGACCTCAGCGGATCACACAGCCCAAGGTGAGCCGTGGAAGCTTCCAACGCGAAGGGTCTCTCTCCGCAGCAGCGCCCTCGGGCTGCACCCACTTCCCTCTATGCCCTTCCTCCACTTACTGTTCTGAGGAGTGCGACTTACCAGATGTGATATCTCAGACTCTAAGACTTTAAGGAGGTGAATGAAAACAGAAAACCAGATGTTCTGAAATCCTTTCTGTGTGTCCTCACAGGATGGTTTGTGCATAAAGCTGAGTGAGGTTTATTTTCGGAATGCAAGGATGTGTCAGCGTTAACAATGTAAAAGCAGATGTAGCATCCTTTCTTGTTTGCTTGACTCTGCAGCAGGATGAAGCTTTCAATTGGACTCATCTTCTGCCTTCTGGTCCTGGGTGTTGACGGTCAAAGGTGGTTCTCATTCATGAAGGAAGCTGGTCAAGGTAAGGGCCTACGGGAACCGGGGCAGGAGGCTGTGCCTGGCTGTCCCAAGGATTCGTTGGGACAGATACCACACTCAAGGGTGCCGGTGAAGCAGACAGGTAGTTTTACGATTTTTGTTTTAATACAGGGTCTCGCTATGCAGTTGAGACTTGTAGTGATCCTCTTGTCTCAGTGTCCCCAGTGCTAGGATTACAGGTGTGCACCCCCCATGCTCATTTCCCAGCCCTCCATGGCATGTGGGGATGGATCTTGGGACCTTGCACTTGCCCATTCAGGTGGTTATGCTGCCGAGCTATCTCCCCAGCCCCAAAGGTTTTTTTTTTTGTTTTTTTTTTTTTTTTTTTTTGTATAACAGCAACTCCCTGGTATTTTCTGGCTGCCTCTGGCACTCTTCTAAGAGGAGATCCCAGGCTGGAGACAAATATGTTTCTGGTGGCCAATTTTCAGTCCTACCAATCTTAGTGGGAAGTGTTAGGAAGGTCAGTGTCTTAATACAAGTGGGACTCTACTGCCCCCTCATGGGAAATTGGGGACAGCGCTTTTTCGTGTCTGGGATAGCCATGAAGGGAATACACCACTATCTGTCAGGTGGTTGAGCACAGGGAAGACAGCCTCCATTTACAGAGTGGTAGTAACAACCTGGATTAGCTTGGGCTTTTTATATGCTCAAAGAGCCTCATATAACTGAAGGAACTACCTTTTATTCCTTAATCCTGGGAGGTAGGCATCATAGAGAAATGGAGGTACTAAGAGCTTAGGATAACCGACCAAGTTTCAGAGAAAAGCAGGTGTAACCCAGGTAGACTTGCTTCTCAGGATTTTATGTACTGTTTCCAAAACAAGACCCAGGATATGTGAATACACATTCTGTTCTTTACCTGAGAAATGGTAAATGGCTGAGATGGATGGTGACTTTGGGAGGCAACTCCTGTTCCTTTGCCCACAGTGAAGGACATAGCCAGGAATCCAATGTAAGAGAAAGGTCCCCTTTGCTATAGTGGTAAGATTTTTTTTTAAGCAACATGAATCTATTGTCTTTTTTTTTTTTGTGCTAGGAATTGAACTCAGGACCTTGGGCTTGCCAGGCAAGCACTTATTCTACTGAGCTATCTCCCCAGCCTAAGCCTTTGTCTTCGAAATGCAGCACTCAAATTTCAGGTTTTGGAGCTAGGAGTGAAGCTCAGTGGCAGAGCTCTTGCTTAGCATGTGTCAGGCTTTGGGTGCAAATCTGGTGGTACTCATTTCTGTGGTGGTCTCTGACTGGTTCTTTTAAGAAGTTGTTGCTGAACCTTTGTAAATGCACATACACGCAGCTTAAAATGTATTTCCTTCTCTAAAGTTTTTCAAACATTGACTACTTTCATGAGAATAATTGGGGGCCAGGGGTGGCTGTGAAGTGCTGGTGCCACTGTTGGCCTCCCTGCCCTAAACTACATTAGAGTCTCTGAGCCTGGATCCTGGAAATCTGGCCTTTAATGAGCACCCCAGTTAATTTTTATGCAAA
>NW_004524643.1:11611239-11622916 GCF_000260255.1 Octodon degus | reverse complement strand
CACACACACAAAATAAATAAATAAATGTTTAAAAAAATTGCTGGGGAGATAGCTCAGGAGAATATAGTGCTTGTCTGGCAAGCACAAGATCCTGAGTTCAATCCCCAGTTCCATCAAAAAATTAAAGTTAAAAAAATTTTTTTTATGCATAATAAAGTTTGGGAGCAACAACCTTACAGACAAATTATATAAACCATGATTGGAATTATATATCAGATTTTCTCTTTTTTTCTTTTTTCTTATCCAGTTAATTTTTAAAAAATTCATTTAACACTAGCATAGTTCACTTTCTTTTCTTTTTTCCCCTCTCCCTTTTAAAGAACATAGTCAAGTGATTACTTGACTATGTATATTATTGTAGATATTATACAGATATTTTCTCAATTCTTCTGCAAAACCACTGAGTCTTAATGCCATTCCATTTTACCTATGAAGACAGTGAAGTTTTGGACCTAGGGAGGTAATTGCCTTTTTTCTTTTTCTTTTCTTTCTTTTTTTTTTTTTTAATGTATTTAGTACAGGTCTACAGGGTCTAACTACACAGATCAGACTCGGAGTGATCCTCCTGTTTTCAGCCCCCAGGCTCTGGGATTACAGGCTTGAGCCACCACATCCAATCTGAACCGCTTTCTCAGCGTGCCTGGAGGTGGGGCTGGCACAGCATACCGGGGATCGAACCCAGTCTCTGAACCTAGCCCTTTTTCTGTCTCTGATTATCCATTTCATTCAAATCTCTTTTAGATATGTCATCTCTATCATGTTCTCAATGAATTAATTTGTGAACTATAATTATTTATGTATGGTACTATGCAAAGTAATGGCTCTACAGTGATGTTTCCATAAATATACACATGGCATTTGGATCCTACCTACCTCTCTTCAACCCTCTCTACCCCCAGCCCCCATCCTCTCCCTTGTCCCCTACTGCTTTCCTAATATTCTCTCTTCTACATTGAGGCCTTTTGTTTATTTGTTTCCACATATGAGAGACAGTATGCAATATTGGTCTTTGCTGGGTTGGATTCATTCTGCTGATGGAATTCTGACATTGTCTATGCTAAAAAATATGCCTTGGACTTTGTGATGCACTCAGAGTAGGGTTGGTTTTTTCCTCTACCAATGAGGATGAGTCTGCCTATTGAGCTCATTAGGACCAGAGCCTCCTTCAGACTGTGGTGCTCTCCACCTTGGTCAGAATGTTCCCTGAATCTTTCTAGAGAGCTATGGAGACAGCAGTCTCTCACATATCCAGCTTGAAGGGCAGAGGTTGATTGTGGCCCACAGTGTCAGTCCATGGCTGGCTGGCTCCAAGGCAGACCGTCATCGCTGAGGGACTGGTGGAGCAAAACTGCTAACCTCATGGGGCCTGGAATAGGAGCACAGGGGAGAGGATGAGTGAGAAATGTACCTTCAAAGGTGAGCATCCCAGTGACCCCGTGACCTCATCTAGGCCCCGCCTCCTAACGGCATATGCCGTTAGGAGTCCATTGATGAGCATGACCCCCATGATTCACTTCCTTCCAGGAGTCTCTGCATCCAGGCAAGTAGGCCATTAAAGTGAAGTGACACAGAGGGACCTTGTAGACTGAAGCACCCCTTAGGGGCCATTTCTCCTCTTCTTTATACACATCTCACATAGCCAAAGACAAAATAGCCACAAAAGGAAGATGGAATCAAGTGGAATAAAACCTGTACTCGTCGTGATTCCCTCAGCATGTACCAGAATATGAAAAGTAAAAGGATATTCATTTATTTCTGTGGGCTCTGTCAAAGGCTGAAGTCTTTGGACTGGAGAAAACATCTTTATCCCTCTGTTGGGCATGGCGGGATCATCTCCAACCCCCTTTTCCCCCCCAGGGACTAGAGACATGTGGCGAGCCTACTCTGACATGAGAGAAGCCAATTTCAAGAATTCAGACAAATATTTCCATGCACGGGGGAACTACGATGCTGCCCAAAGGGGACCTGGAGGTGCCTGGGCTGCTAAAGTGATCAGGTGAGGCAGGTTCCTGGGGAGCCTGGCCTGGGTGAACAGAGTGGACAGCCTGGAGGTGCTTCCTCTTCCATGTGGAGCCATCACCTGTGCACACTGTGCCCCTCCTACTTTGCCCCAGCTCCTTCTCAGTGCTTAGTGCTGGGTCTGATCACCTGCTGGGAGTTCCTGATTCCCAGTCCTGCTCCTTTGGTGCTGTCCACACAATGTAAGGATGGGTTGGGCATGGGTGCCAAGATGCGTCAGTGCCTAGCCCTACTGGCTTTGGCCTTGCTGGGCTCCACTCAGGACCATTCTGGGAGAGGGCAGCCAAGAAGGTGGGGCTATTGCTTATCAGTGTAGTGCTTAATCTCTGCTCTGCCTGTCTTGATTGCAGTGATGCCAGGGAGGGTATTCAGGGTTTCCTGGGCCGTGGAGCAGAAGACACAGCAGCGGACCAGTTTGCCAATAGATGGGGCAGGAGTGGCAAAGACCCCAACCACTTCCGACCTCCAGGTCTGCCCAGCAAGTACTGAGCTTCCTTTTCACTCTGCTATCAAGAAAATCCAGCTGTGACTCTTTAAGGACCTGGACATTTACTGAATTAATTGCTTCACTTGATGGCCTTAGTGCTTGACATGGAACACCTAAAAATATTTAATAAATGTGAAATCCAATTTGTTGTTATAATATGTGAATTGTATGTGATATTCTTACTAGAAGCCTGGGCCATGTGGATGATCAATAAATATTATTGTTGTAGGGACTGGGGAGATAGACCAGTAGAATAAGTGCTTGCTCTGGCAAGCGCAAGGGCTTAAGTTCAATCCCCAATTCTGCAAAAAATAAATAATTAAATAAGTAAAATAAAAATAAATAAACATTATTGTTTTTATTTTCCTTTTTAAGAAACAGATACCAGACACTAGCTATACAATAGAAATTGGAAATAAAATTGCATGTCCATACATGGACCCAACATTGACCAATATATGCCCATCTTATACTTTCCAGAAAAAACAGAGATGATAAGAGTCTCTTATGAGCAACATAAGTGATAGTTTAAACTAAATAAAAATTTAAAATCCTAGCTTTAAATGTTAGTTTTAGTTTTATTTAATTCTTCAATCCATGCAAAACTGACTTTCATTAGAGCCTTATTTTCATTTTTTTCTGGCTATTATTTCCAAATAGTAATCATTCAATAATTTATCCTATGAATATTTTTTCTTTTTTTTTTTTTTTTTTTTTTTTTTTTTTTTTTGAACCAGGGATTGAACTCAGGCCCTTGCGCTTGCCAGGGAAGCACTTATTCCACTGAGCCATCTCCCCAGCACCCCTGTGAGTATTTTTTCAATTTCACTTCTATCATATATCAAGCCTCTTCATAGGCAAGGGAACATGCATGTAGGGATCGATTCCTTTCATCCACATATGAATCCTTGCACCAAGACCACACTGCATTTTAAGTACTGATAGATGATAGTGTGCCCTCTTTTTCTGCTTTACTTTTATCTTCAATATTTATTACTTCCTTACATATTGAGTTAATTATCTATTGCAGGAGTAACAGACATTGCAAAACTTAGTCCCTAAATATAAAGGTGTTACTTTTGATGCTTTTAGGGGATAGGTGGGAGGTTTTAGGCTGGTGTTGCCAGCTCATTTATGCCAGATGGATCCTGCTGGATGGTTGGCAGGTGCTGGAGCTAGTACCATCAGGCTCAGCTGAGATTGCTGGATCTCTACCTCCATGTGGGCTGTCCTTGTTGAGCAGACAGCACTAGGTGCTCACATGCTGATGCCTCCAGAGGCCTCAGCAAGCACAAGCACCTACCAGGCATCTGCTTGTATCTCATTTGCCAATGTCCCTCTTCCCAGAAGAGTCATGTGGCCAAGATATCCTGAGGGTGAGGGGATGAACCAGCCCAACGGCACAGGGATCAGGAAACAAGCTTCCTTAGGGGTTGTCAGGTACTAATCCACCATCCATACTATATATTTTACTTATTTGCTTGGTTGCCATCTCCTATCATAATACAAGTACATCAAAGGCTGGAATTTTTTTTGTACTTCACTGTCATAAACTTAGTATCTAGAATAGTGCTGTCTGTATAGTGCACACTCAGCATTTATCACTTTCTCAATTATCAAACTTTTCTTAGTGTTGTAATTTTCTACACAGGAGGACTTTCTTTTCTTTTTTAGGGTGAGTAGATATTTGGAATTAAATTCTGGACCTCAGGTTAGCCAGGCAGTTGCTTAGCCATTGAGCTAAATCCACATTTAGAGGCACTTTAATGGAGGCATTTAAATCTATCTTACTCCCATGTTTGCAATTCAGAAGCATGCTTTGCTTTGCTCTGCAAAGTTTTAAGTGAACAACTGTATTTTCACAGAGCCAGGACCTAAACAAACATTGCTCTGCCACCGACTGCATGCTAAAACTTTCAGGATAATTCTGAACTATAAATCCATGTTTGTGGACTCAGTGTTTTCTTGTGGTCTAACTATAATTTTGAGCTCATTTACATTGATAGGTCCAAAAAGCCTCCATTTTAGAAATCAGATAAGCTTTGGGTGAATTCACTCCTCACCCTCTTCCCTCTTAGTTAACCATAAAAGCTGCAAAGAAGAACAACTTGCTAACCTAAAGAATAAACAGTTAAAGAAATTGTAGGTAAGCTAGAATTTAACCATACCAACAAATCCTTAGGAAATGTAAACCTTGTGATATTTTTTGGTAAGATTTCAAAATGAGGTGGTTGCAATGGTTACTTATAAAGTTATAAAAATCCATTACAAAGTTCTCTGGTGGCTGAGATCCATTCATTGTGCATCAGATTGTCATCCTGCCGGCAATAAAAGCCTCATTTGTTCGCATTCTTGGTCTCTTGCGAGGATTCATCTTAATGAATTTTGCTGCAACAACCTACTCTCAAAAATGAACAAAAAAAAAAAAAAAAAAAGAACCACAGTTGCCTGCATGATTCAAATACATTAGTGGTCACCCTTAAAGTGTGACATGAGATGGACCAACTATACTAGTTGTGCTCTCTGAACATAGATGCTTTGTAGTGTTTGGGATATTTAAGACTCAATAAACCACCTGTATAGAAAATCATAGAAACAGGAGTGAAAAGAGAAGTAGAAGCACTATGCATGCTTCACAAGGCCCTGGCATCTGGCAGGAAGCCTAGGTGGAGCTTCCCAAATTAGGCTGAACCTCACACACTCTAGTCTCACCTAACCCATTGCTGATACCAGGTGAGGGCTGTCCTCGGATAAAGGGAGCTACTTTGTAGGTATGGGCAGCACTGAAGGAGCTGATAGCTAGGCCCAGTGTGCTGACACATTCCCTGTAGCTGGGCAACATCTCCTTCCTTAAAGGGATCTGGGTATCAGCTCCATCTCTCCACCAAAAGATTCTGATTTCATCATATTCTCCTGTGTTATCAACTTGGAGGACCAACTGGACCAACTGCTCTTCCTTGAAAGAAGAGCAATTACCTCCCTCTTGACTAACCCAGGCCCTATTCCCTTATATTGATATGTACAGAGCTGGCTAGGAGTTTTCCCAATCCCTTCAATTGTCTTTAAGCAATGCAAATTGTTCTAGCACAGGTGCTGATGCGTAGCCTTTGAAGGGAGGTGACAGGTCAGCGTTGGCCCACCACATAACTCCCAAAAAGCATGTTTGAGATGCTTTGGATGGACAGCCATCCTGCTCCATGCTGTCAGCTGTGATTGAGCTTCGAGATAAGAGGCTATGGGGCCAGGGATGTAGCTCAGTGGCATAAGTACCTGCCTGGCAAGTGCAAGGGCCTGAGTTTGATCCCTGGTACAATAAATAAATAAATAAAAAGGCTATCACTTCCCAGTGTATAAAAGATTACATACCAGTGGTGAAGCTCTGACCCCAAAACATTAGACACTACCTCAGCTGTGTTATGCAGAGTACTCTTTTCCCAAATCCTTCTCTCCACATATTGTAGAAGTGATTTCAAGACTCCTTCCTAGCCCAGCTCACAGCACTCGTGAACTTCCTGCCATTCTCCCAGTCACCCATCCTCCAGCCACTCCCTTCACAAATTGATAAAACCAGGGTTCAGCCCTGGGTTGAAGCCTTTGTTCCATCACCCTAGCTGGACTTAGGACCCCCTTGGCTCCCCATAACTACAAACATATGTTAGTGTCTTTATTCTCGCCATGGGTTGCACTGGTACTGGTAGATTAGAATTTACTTGTCAGGATTCCAGTAACTTTTCTATGGGATTAAAAACATGAACTTCCCAGACCATGACAAGGACCAGGAAAGACTCTCTACAGTCAACTATTGACACCTTCTGTGTGACAATTGTTTACAGAGCTTGGTGGGAATTTTAAAAATTATTATTATCTAGAGAATACAAAATAGTAAGAAAAAAACATTAAAAATGATACAGATCTTTACCAAATAAAACAACATTGGTTGATATATTGTACAATGTCTTCACATTAGTAGTTCAGATTAATAGATATAAACATGCAAAACTGATAAACAAAAAATGTTATAAGAAATTAAAAAGGACAAAATATTTTAAGCATCAACTGCTCTCCTTTGTAGACCACCAGAAATCAGCAGTGCAATTATCCAAGCCATCCTGCATACATATATCAATATGTCTCACCCTTGCCTTCCACCCTCTCCTGTCCTTTTCCTCAACCCAGTTTTTCTTTCCCTTAGAACCGATTCTTTCTCTTTCAAAGCATCTACTGTGTCTTTTAGTGTTTATTTACCCTCTAATGTTTTCAAATTAGCAAGACAGCACAATGTTTGCACATGCAGGTTTTCTTTCTTTCTTTCTTTCTTTCTTTCTTTCTTTCTTTCTTTCTTTCTTTCTTATGTATTTAGTACAGAGTCTACAGGGTCTCACCATGTAGATTAGACTCATAGTGATCCTTCTGTTTACAGCCTCTCAAGTGGTAGGATTACAGGTGACCAGCACCATACCCAGGCTCAATCATCCCATCTCAGCATACCCTGATGGCAGGGCCAGCACAGCAGGCACAGGGATCGAGCCTCCAGCCCCTGAGTCTGCCTAAGCAGGTGCTTTAATCTGCTGACCTATCTGACTGGCCCCTTGGTTTATTTCACTTACGAGTATGGTCTCTAGTTGCATTCATTTATCTATAAAAACCTTGAATTTATCTATTTTTATAGCTGAGTAATACTCAAAATACCACATCTTTTTATCCATTCCTCAGTTGGTGGGCATTTGGGTTGTTTCCAAGATTTAGATATGACAAATTGTGCTGCTATAAACATGTGTACACATATATCACTGTGGTATGATGTTTTCAGTTCATTTGGAAAGAAGTCTAGGAGGGGAAGATCTGGGTTGAATGGGACTTCCAAGCCTAGCTTTTTGAGAAGTCTCTACACTGATTTTCACAGTGGTTGTACCTTCTCACCAACAATGGAGAAGGGTTCCTTTTTTCCTGCAGTCCCTCCAGCATTGTTATTGGTTGACTTCCTGATGATAACCATCCTTTCTTGGGTGAGAGAGAATCTTTATTTGTTTATTGATTTGATACAGGTTCTTGTTATGCAGTTCCTAGTGATCCTCCTGTCTCAGCCTCCCCAGTGCTGGGATTACAGGCATGTATCACCACACCCAGTTTCATCAGTGTTCTTTTAATTTGCATCTCTTGAATGACCAGTGATGTTGAACAATTTTTCAAATATTTATTTGCCATTTGTATTTTATTTGTGAAGTATATATTCATCTCAGATGCCATTTTTTGATTAGGTCTTTGAATTTTGGAGACCTGATATTTTTTAATTCTTTATATGTTTTAGATAGAAGTCCTCAGCCTGAGAGACAGTTGTCTATAATTTTTTACCAATTTGTAGGGTTTCTTTTTACTCTGTCGGTGATTTGTGTTGATGTGCAGAAACTTTTCAGAAAGTATTGACAAAGTCCAATACTCATTCATGATTAAAAACCCTACAGAAAGTTATTATTTTTTCCAATCATTATTCATTTCATTTTCTTGTCTAATTGCTTTGGCTAATGTTTCCAGAGTTATATTGAATAGTTATGGTGACAGTGGACATCCTTGTGTTGTTCCTGATTTTAAAGTGAAGGCTTTCATTTTTTTGTCCATTTAGTATGATGTTGGTCATTGGTTTGTCATATATGGCTTTTATCAGGAAAAGAAAGACTGTCTATTCCAATTTTCTGTAAGGTTTTTATCATGAATGAGTATTGGACTTTGTCAAAATCTTTTTCTGCATCTATTGAGATGATCATGTGATTTTTGTCTTTAGCTCTGTTGTGTTGTATTACATTTATGGATTTGCGTATATCGAACCATCCCTACATTCTGGCAATGAATCCCACTTGATTGTGATGTATAATCTTTCTGATGATTTTCTGCATTCTGTTTGATAGAATTTTATTGAGAATTTTTGTAGTTATGTTCATTAGGAAGATTAGCCTATAGTTCTCTTTTTTGGTTGTATCTTTCTGTGGTTTTGGTGTCAGAGCAATACTTGCCTCCTGGAAAGAGTTTGGGAGAATTGCTTCCCTTTCAATTTCATTGAAGAGTTTGAGAAGAATTGGCATTAAACCTTCTCTAAATTTCTCATAGAATTCAACTGTGAATCCATCAGGACCTAGGCTTTTGTTTATTTGTAGGTGTTTGGTTACATTTTAAATTTCATCCACTGATATTCTTCAGAATTTTTATGTCTTTCTGATCCAGCTTTGGTAATTCATCTGTATCTAGGAATCTGTATTTTCTGTATTTTCTATCCTGTGAGAGTAAAGATTTTGGAAGTAGTATTAATGATCTGAATTTCTATAAGGTTTGTCATGATTTTTCCCTTTCATTCCTTCTTTTTTTAAATTAATTTTATTGAGAAACAAATAGCAATGAGACAGTTTCAAAACCAATTAATAGGACAATTTTAATAATAATTAATACATTGCATATTGTTGTCTTCATAGTGGTTATTCATAGTACAAGATGTAGACATTATATCCTGTCCAAACACTTTTAGTACAAATCTTTCTTCTCATTGTCATTCCTTCTATGTGTTAGCATACAGTCTATTTTGGAGAACATTCTGTGTGCAACTGAGAAGAATGTGTATTTCCTTTTTTAAAGAATGTATATTCTGATAATGTTGGATGGAACATTCTGTAAAGGTCTACTAAGTCCATTTCTTCACAAGTTTGTTTTAATTCTGTTATTTCTTTGCTAATTTTTTGAAGATGCTGCCAGGTCTATTATCTTATTGCCTTTTATTTGACCAGAGGTAATTTTCTACTTGTGGATTTTTGTTTGGGGGAATGGGGGACAGGAAGTAGGGTTTATTGGTGGGCATTAATTAAGGAGATGCAACACAGTGGAAGGCCTCCTGAGAACAGGGCCTGCCATTTGTCCAGGAAACAGCTACTGGTGATGTATTTGATCCAATAGCTATCCTGGATGACCTGTTTCTCAGCTTTTTTTTTTTTTTTTTTTTTTGCGGAACTGGAGATTGAACTCAGGCCCTTGCACTTGCCAAGGAAGCACTTATTCTACTGAGCTATGTCCTCGGCCCCTCTCAGCCATTTTGTCTTCAAGTTCATCTGCAGTGAATTTAGTAAAATCCCCATTCTTTCTGATGTGATTGATCTTCTGGTGGTCAGGGAACTGGAGCTTGTCCCTGTTTAGGGCCTCTTAATTCCATGCTCCTTGTTTTGCAGCTCATGGCAAATGACCATGATGATGAGATCAGCGTGAACACTGGCCACTGCCCTCTGGAGTTTTCCAAAAGTATGCTCCATACCTGTCCATGCCTGTCTGGAATCTAGATTTGGATCAGCACAATGTCAGAGACATGAGCATCCTTCAGAAATGGCTGTTTCTAAGGTTTCTTAGCATCCCCAAGGACAACACAATGTGTGCAGTGCCCAGGAGGCTGCTATTTGCAGCTATTTCACACTCAGTTCCTGCAAGGAGCAGAGCTTTGATGGCTAAATTAGCTGTAGCCACCAGAGGAGCAAACGGTTAATCCACTGCAGGATTCCTGTGATGTGGTCATTTGGGGGAAGATAAAATTAGAAAGAGTGCTCCATTCAGACAAAAGGCGATTTATTTACTCATAAAGTAGTAGTAGTAGTGGCACTTTGTATGTGTGATCTTCTCTCAGGTGTGACTTCTATTTTTCTTAGGATTTCAATCACACCTGGGAGAAGTTAGAAGCGACAGATATCTGAAATTATGGCAAGAAGCGTGCATGGTAGTGCGCACTTATCATCTCATTAGGCTGGAGACAGTTGGGAGCCTCTAAAGCTGGAAATTGGTCATATGTGGGAGGGCAGGAGGAAGTCTCATTGCTTAAAGCAGTAAAGTTACCTCAGTTTTGAGAAAAACATCCTGCTGGGACATTGTGGGCTATTAGTTGCTAGGCAACATTGTGTCTTGTAACTTTGCAAAGGTATAAATAAACACCCTTACTGTTGTTCTGCGGGCCTTGGCCTTATTAAGCTTGGTCTTCCACCTGACCTCAACAATTATCTTTTGTTTTTGTTTTCTGAATCTTCTCTTTGTTTTCTCCCAGGGACTACCTGAAGACCAACAAATCCCTACAAGATTCTGAAGCATTAGAATCACAAGTCCCAGGCCAGCCTGGGTAATTTAGTGAGACCCTGTCTCAAAGGAGAGGTGGAGGTGTACACAGGTAGAACATTTTGAATATTCTTGCGGTCAGAAAGCAATGGGATTATGTATCATGATTTTAAGATTCCCATCTGTACAAGAGACACTGACCTGTTCTAGACCTTCTTAAATCAGGACAAGGGCTGCTAAAGAAATCACATTTATGATCCAGGCAGGGAGGTTAACAAATAACAATCACGCCTAGCTTTGGGGGTGGGGTATGGTAAAATAGGTTAGGGCAGGATAGGTTAGCCTAAGGGTGGGAGGAAATTCTACCTGGGCGCACACGCATGTCGGCGGGACTCCGGGCAGCAGGGGGCGCTGTGGCGGGAGCAGCAGCGCGCGGGGCCCTCTGGCACGAGAAGTCCTCTCGCTTCCCCCACGGCTTCCGGCTCGGCTCGGGCGTGGAGTGATCGGAGCGCGCGCAGTCATGGACCGCAACCCGTCACCGCCGCCCCCGAGTCGGGACGACGAGGACACGGAGGTGGCGGGGGGAGACTGTATCGGGAGCACTGTGTACAGCAAACACTGGCTCTTCGGTGTCCTGTCCGGGCTTATCCAGGTGTGCGAATCCAACAAAGCGAAGCCGGAGGGCAGGGGCGCCGCACGCTCGGGGGGCCGGTCGCGCGCTGCGCTTGTCCCGGGATCCAACCGTGGAAGTAGATGGAGTGTTGCGCCTCAGCCCCGCTGCGCTTTCTGAGGTTTATGAGCCAGGCCTAATTTACGAGTGTCGCAGACTTTGGTGGTAGAGAAAGAAACGCGGGGCTGGGACTCACGCAGCGCTGATGTGAAGGACTCGGCCCCTTTGCCTGCTTGCTGCGTGACTTGGTCACACGCCTGAGCTCGGTGGCCTCCATTTCTCTCGCAGTTTCTATAGACTAGAATCGGTAATATCGTTTTTGTGTTTTTTGTGCAAGTTAAGTGAGATCACAATGACCCCAGAGTGCTTAGTATGGTGTTTGTTTATAGGAAACTCAGTAATTGTTTTTTTCCTGTCTACACTGTAGCCTA
>NW_004524643.1:11598018-11610099 GCF_000260255.1 Octodon degus | reverse complement strand
AAGATAGTCTCTTGGTGATTTCTGAATGGTTATGGGATAATACTTGTGAAAGTACTATGGGTAATTTTTATTCATTTCTTTAATTCATGATTCTCAAGATTGTCACACCTGAAAACACCAAATCCAAGTCAGAAGATGAGGAGCAGCAGGTGGAGCTTGATGAAGAAATGGAAAATGAAATTTGCAAAGTATGGGATATGTCAATGGATGAGGTATGAGGCTGGACATGAAATTCTGAAAAAACTCTTGGGTATCAAGGTGATGAGTCCATTTTTTTTTTTAAAGGTGTAGTGTTTCACTCTGAGGAATAACTTTGTCTATATATGGTATGGCATATGTATGTATATATGTACATATGGTATGGCGGTGGGGTTGGGAAGTACCAGGATATGCTACAATTTTAGTACACGCTAAATTTTTGCCCTATGAATGTCATAGAACATGCTTGCACACACTGAGACAGCATGACATTATTAGGCAATATAATTTTATGAGATCACTGTCACATGTGGTTTGTCATTGCTCAAAGCAGTGTGTGGCCTATATAACCATTTTACAATGCATAGCACCATTCCCCACAGTAACTGATTTAATCAGTAAGCCAACCTGGAGCTGAGCTGGCCCAGTTTGCGTCCATTCCAGGTTCATTCACCTCTGTGATGTGCCCCGTTTGGTTCTGTAGACTGTGTAAACTCTAGAAAGATTTGAGGCTGTTGGAGTTATATTGTGATCAGGACTTTTTTCTGTTGAGAATTCTGAAGCCACAGGTTCTGAGTTTTGAACACCAACCAGCAATAATTCTTAGCGGTTTCCTTTATCATGTTTAAATTCTTAGAGAATATGAACTATGAGTTTCACTCTCTTCTCCCTAACCCCCAGCTTCTGACATAAGACCTAGCAATCAGCAAAGGTGTTTGAGTAAGTTTTAGAGAATTCATGGTGGGTAGAAAAACAAATTAGGTAAATACTATTTTTGTATTTTATAGGATGTAGCTTTATTTCTCCAAGAATTTAATGCTCCTGACATATTTATGGGTGTATTGGCCAAATCCAAGTGTCCTCGATTAAGAGTAAGTATGTGCATTTCATTTTTCGCAGTGTGATTTTCTTCCTTGCTGCAATCAATAAATTGGTTTTGCAGGTGTTTATTGAATGCTCGTAGGTCTTGGCACTGGTTGTGTGCTAAGAGCTGGATGAAGGGAGGCACATTCTTTCATTCAACAGCTGTGGAAACCAGTCATCACTGTATTGTGCTGCTCGTATGTGATAATGCAGGGAATAGTCCCCAGACATCTCATTTCTCAGTTCATATTTCTTGTTTGTTCACTCAATTTTCTGTTCTTTAAAAACATGTTAACTTCGTTTGTTGCTTAAGACTTCCACAGCCTGAACCTCCGTCATTTTCCAGCACACAGCCTAGCCCAACCTGGCACTCCCTGTGTGTTGTATGTTAGGATTCGGTGCCAAAAGAAACGACGAGAAGACCTGATGAATGTGGCTTCAGAGGTCTCACTGAGATTAGTCTCTCTCCAAGTGAGCCCAGAGCCTCAGAAGCATCGCACTTTTATTGAGGGGTAAAGGCAGGCTGAGGAATGTGCATAATTACTTAAGTGAATACAAACTACTATCTCTGTTGACTTCTACCATTTGCCTAACACTAGGTTCACACAAATGCTAGCTGATAGCATCCCAAGCAAGGGATCAAAGGACAGAGCGCCTGCAGGAGAAACTGTTAACTGCTGCTTTGGGTCCCAGCTTTCCGGGAATTTGCAAACAGACAGCAACCCTCCTCGGGCTCAGTCTAGTGTTCCCTACTCTCTTGGGACATCAGGCTTTTGTCTTAAAACTATGTCTCTACACCTGTGTACATCTGAGCTCATCCACTGACTGTGGCTGCCATTTCTTTATGTGTCTTCTGTCTTCTCTCGGTGTTCATTATCTCTTACTCAGGGTAGTTGTTTTTCTCGCCTTGCCAGATATATAAGGTCTTAGTGGTTATTGCTGATAGTAAACTTCCAAGAATAATAAAGACTAAATGAGATCCTTATTTATGTATTGTGGAGTTTCCTGTGCTTCATTGTCTCTTAAATTGCTGTGTGTTGTGTGTATGATGGACAGTTAGTAAACATCTGTTGAGTACTTGTATTTAGGAGTAGTTGCTATTCACTGAGTATTTGGTTTTACTGCTCTTATAAGGAATACTTCATAGATAGAAGAACTGAGGAAAAGTGGAAATGGGATGTCAGCCTAGGCCTGACTCCAGTGTAATGCGTACTGTATTGCTTCTCTTTCTCTGAGGTTATAAAGTCTAGAATCCTGTAATACATTTTCAGTGATTCTCATCCTGGGCTCCCTTTAGAGTCACCTGGGACGTTGAGCTTTTCCACTTCAGCAGGTCCCACGTTGCTGATGGCTGAGCCTACTTGCCGAATTTCTGATCCAGATGGCCAGCAGTAGGCTCTAGGATTGATGGTCCCCAGTGGGATTATGTACTAGTGCTGATGGAGGCCATACTCTTAGAAACTTCATCCCAGTGAACTTTGAAAGCCCTGATTGGAACCATATTCCCTGCTGAGAGTCTAGACTAAAGTTTTGAAGTTCTTTAGGTGTTTGTGGTGAGCAGCAGAGACTGAGGTACTTGGTCTTTGGTTGGAAGTGCAGTTATTTCCATTTTCATTTGTAAGGGAGGTATATGTGTTTCTTTTCTGCCCCCCCCCCCTTAATGTATTTAGTACAGGGTCCCACTACACAGCTTGGACTTAATAGTGATCCTGCTGTTTGCAGCCTCCCCAGCGCTGGGATTACAGGTGTGTGCCACCATAGTAGGACTCAGTGGTGGCTCAGCACACACAGGGGCGGGGCCCTTGTGCCTGAGGTGCCAGGGATCAAACCTTGATCCTTGAGTTTGCCCAGGCAGGTACTTAGACTGCTGAGCTGTCTAGCTGGCTCTCCATTCTTGTAATCCTTTCCCAACACTTGAATGCCACATTTGATTGAAGCTCTATCCCTGGAGCTTTTTTTTTTTTTTTTTTTTTTTTGCGGAACCAGGGATTGAACTCAGGCCCTTGCACTTGCCAGGGAAGCACTTATTCCACTGAGCCATCTCCCCTCTCTCCCCCGAGCTTTTATAGGACCTGAAGTCTCAGTCCCTTCGCTGTCACTTTGACTAGCAATTTTCTTTCTTCCTGTACCCTGAATATGGACTCTTTCAAAAAAGCTACAGGCTAGTTCCTTGCTTTTCCTGTGCATTTCCTTGCTGAGCTCCTCTACTTTTTATACTCCTGAGTTGCAGCTCTGCCTGTAGAATCAAAGCCCTAGCTTCTGTTCTGGTTTTTGGTACCATATCTCCAACCTCCTTCAGGTATTCTCTAATTGTGTGCTGTATTTTCTGGTCCCAGATTCCTTGTGTCCTAACTCAGTGATTGTCACACTGATCAATAAGATTACCCTTAATGATTTATAGCTTCCATTAAGTTTGGAAATGGTACTGCTGGAACTCTGTCCTCTCATACTCTTTCTTTAGTTTTCCTATGGGACCAGGGTCTCTGAGTAGACAGATGAGGCATTTGAAACTTCCGAATCAGGTTCAGCTGCTTTCTGCTTTCGTCTTCTAGCAGAGCCTGTCTCTGCTTCATCCTTTCCTATATCTTCCTGCCACCCCCACTGTCAGCTATGACAGCCTCATCTTCATCTTGATTACTGAGGTGCATTAATGTACTTTGGCTAAATGACCAGGCTCTGGATCTGTGTTTCCTAGATGGAGATCTTAGGCCAGTTAGTTGTTGAAGTTCTCTGTGCTTTGGTTTCTTTCTCTGAAAAATGGGGCTAACATTCCTACCTTGTACATTATGTGCAGTGGTACAGGGAGAATAGAGTACTACCTGGTCATCATGAGTGCTGAGGTAGAATCATAATGTCTTTCAGACTTTTCACTGTAATGCTTATGTATTTTGTTGCCAGAATCATCTTCCTAAATTACTGCTTCAGTATGTTGTCTCTCTGTAAGAACCTTCTTCGCTCCAGATAATCTCCTAGATTAAGTGTAAACTCTTCAGCATGACATTCAAAGCATTAAACCTGATCCTTCTTGTCTGCTATACTTATCGTGTGCTGTTTTCCCACTTTGTGCTATGGCCAGGGTGCTTTCTTTATTAGCTGTGTATGTATTAGCTATATGCATTATTCCCTTAAGAGTCACTTCATCTCTAACATTTCTTCTTTTCTTTCTTTTATGTGTCTCTTTCATTTCTTCTCAAATGCCATGAACTTGTCAGAGCTAGGGTGTAGGCCCCCTAACTTGTCTAACCTGCTTCCTATTCACCTCTGCCTTAACTTGGCCTAGTGAAAGTTTTGGTTCAAGTTATTATTTTTATATATGTGTCTTTCATTTCAGAGCCATTGTGACTTGTGAAATTTAATTTTGCAGGAAATCTGTGTGGGAATTTTAGGGAACATGGCCTGTTTCCAGGAGATATGTGTGTCTATCAGCAGTGATAAAAATCTTGGGTAAGTCTTACTTTATAATAATTACAATTAAATTAGGTTCATATTTCATATCCCAAGAAAATAATAATAATTGCAAAGATGGGAAAGTATGAAATGTAGTGTTTCTTTCATCTCCATGAACACTCTCAGGAACTTCCTTTTATGTTGGTGGTGTTGTGGGGCTTCCACACTGTGCGTGGCCATGGTTCACGATTTATACCCATTTTCATGAGTTGCAAAGGCACCTGCAGGTGGTCAGTAGGCAACAGGATAGGGCAGGAGTGTGTGGGAGCAAACTTGGTAATGGGGACAGGTGGCCAGAGTACAAAACAATGTAGACATAAGGAATCCAAGGACTCAAAGAACTAAGAAGCAGGTTTGTCCAGGGAAGTAGGTCTGTAAGCAGTGTCACTCTGAGAGCTTTAACTTACCTCAAGGAATAAATTTTGCCGACAAGCTATTAGATAAAGGGTTACCTTTATGTGATTATGAGGTTTTCATACTTCTGCTTAGAGGCTAGTTCTTTTCTGTGTGCAGGAAAGTTTTTGAGCAGAGAGTTTTACTTATTTATTTATTTATTTTGCCACCTCAGCCCACCCTGAGAGTGGGGCTGGTGCAGCATGTGGTGCCAGGAGTTAAACCACTGTCCCCTGCACCTGCCTAAGCTTGCCTAAGCAGGTACTTTGGATCACTGAGCTATCTCACCGGCCTCAAGAGTTTTTTTAATGGTGGATACACTGGTGGTTATTGTAGGAGATCTGAGAACACCCTGAAATTACCATGCAAAATTTGGTGAGTGCATTCAATTTCTATGCAGAGGGTTCATGGCTATTAATCAGGAGCCCAAAGAAATCTGTGCCCAAAATAGGTTAAGGAAAGTGCTTGTCCAGGTAGTGGTTTCAGAGTTGGGACCATGAAGAATTAGGATAAAATTCAAGCTCCTAAACCTCTAAAAGAAAGCTATTTAACCTCTGGTAGGTGTAGAGAGACTTTTTTTTTTTTTTTTTTTTTTGTGGAACCGGGGATCAAACTCAGGCCCTTGAGCTTGCCAGGGAAGCGCTTATTCCACTGAGCCATCTCCCCGGCCCCAGAGAGACTCTTAAGATCTTAGTTCAAGATATTCCTTAGTAATTTATAGTCAAAAAAAAAAAAAAGTAATTGATAGTCATTTACAGAATTTGTGGGTCTCTAGTTTTCCTATCAAAAATTCATCAATCAAAATGTTAACAAATTTTGTGAATTCAATTAATACTTACCTTAAAATATAGTATAGTTTGTAACACTAATGGAACATGAATATGTTCGGTTTCTTTAGAACAGCTGGGCATTTGGGCATCGTCTAGTTAACTTGGGATATATACATATGCATTACTTTGTGGTGCTGGCTGTTGAATCTAGAGTCTTTGTGTGTTCTAGGCAAGTGCTGTACCACTGAAGTATATTCTCATCACCCCTTATGCAAATACTTTTATAGGACTATGGGCTGAAACAGCCTGGAATTATAGTCAAGCTAAATGTCAACAGTAACCTGAAAAAGAAAGTTGTATTATAGTCATGCAATGGGATGTTCTGCAGTAATAAAGAATAGCATGTACATGGTTGTATGTGTACAGTTATGTACATGTATGTACATGGTTTTGAGCAAAAACCTAAGACCTAAGAATGTATATACATGTATTGAAGTATCCTATTGTACCCTATTAATATGTATAGTATTTAAAAACAAAAAAGATTTATAGATAACTGAAAGAAGTTTAAAGAAAATAATAAAATGTTATTTCTTTTATATAAAGTTTAAAAGTAAAGCCAAATATATATATATATATATATATATATATATATAATAGTAAAACTAGGCAACAAAGTGAGAAAAATGGTTGTTGGACAAGTCAGGATGACCTTTTCTATTTTTTTAATGACCTTTTCTAGGTGGGAAAATTTTTTTTTTGAATTGGACACACAGGGTATGGATAAGCAGCACTGTTGTGTTTCTTGCTTGCTTTGTAATTATCAACTATAAACTTCTGTGTATAGATGCCTTATATGATAATAAAAATATTTTAAAAAACAGTTAAAACCCTGCTGTTTGAAAGGAGGGATGCTACTCAAGTGCATGGGTCACGTGTTTTCTTTCGTAGGCAGGTGTTACTGCACTGTTTATATGATTCGGACCCACCTACTCTGCTGGAGACAAGCAGGTATGCTGTGCTTTTTCTGTGGATTCCATGGCATCACCTGAAAAAGAATCTAGGCAAATCAGTTCTTCAATTTCCTACACTGTTTTTAAACTTCTTCGTTGAGTGTGATTGTCAAATCATATATTAAGTGTACATCATGTTTTGAGATAGGTGTATATTGATATGCTTACTACAGTGAAGCTTATTGATATAGACATGACCTTAGGTACTTCCAGCATTTCTGGATTTCTTCCTCTTAGAAACATTTTATAACAGCACCAGTAATAAAAAAAAAATATTACCCATAATTCAAAGAAAAATATAGATGCTGTGCTCAGCATCTTACTTCCAGGGATAGATTATCTGTACATATTAATGTATTTTTGAAAATGAAAAATTGGCAGTGCTATATATGCCATTTTTTGCTGTTTCACTTACCAGAGTGTAGTGAACACCCTTTCATATCAATAAATTCATGTCAGCATCCTGATCTCTTAATAAATTTTCTCCCATTTGCCCAATTAAGCACTCTGCTGTTTTTAGAAGCTAGATATTAAGCTCACATTTGTCATGTAGGTTGTTGCTTACTTGCCTTTCCCAGACAGAAGTGGCCAGTGTCTGGGTGGAAAGGATCCGGGAGTATCCCGCTGTTTATGATAGCATTTGTTTCATCATGTCAAGCTCAACAAATGGTAAGTCACCAGGTAGTCTAAAAAATGTTTCAGGTTATTTTTGTTAGTCAACCATGTAACTGTTTCTGGCAGTCACTTTAACAGAAGGAAAATGCAAAACAAGACATTTTGATCAAGTCATAAAATTTATTCTCAGATTTCCAGGACACTGATACATACCCCATTTAAAAATGAAGAAAGATAAGCAAATTTAAGCACAGGGGAAAAATAAATCGCTTTTAGAATATGTATTACTTTGGCAAGATTTGGATTTCTTGCTGTGGTTTTAGAAATTTTGCTTGGTCTTACTGCTTTAAATGTTTTGTTTCTCATCTCAGTCCCTCGATCCCTGTGTTTTCTGCAGTTGACTTGCTGGTGAAGGTGGGGGAGGTTGTGGATAAGCTCTTTGATTTGGACGAGAAACTAATGTTGGAATGGATTAGAAATGGGGCTGCTCCGCCTCCGGACCAGCCACAGGAAGACTCTGAAGAGCAACCCGGGTTTAAGATTGTGCCCTGTGTACTGGAGGCTGCCAAGCAAGTACGGTAGGTGAGCTCTTTGTGTCTGACTTGCTGGGGAAATCCATTGCTAGAAATATCTTTAAGGGCCAGGGAGATAGCTCAGTGGGATAAGTGCTTGCCTGGCAAGTGCAAGGTCCTGAGTTCAATCCCTGGTACCACCAAAAAAAAAAAAAAAAAAAAAGGAATATCTCTCAAGTATGAAAGTATGTTTCCTTTTGATAGACTTATTGGGTAGGTTTGCTTCACTACTAATATTTATGGTGACAGTGTATCTACTCAAGGTTAAAAGTGTTTGTTCTTATGTCCTTTAGTTGCGTGTGATTGTTCAGCATTAATTGTAGTTATTGTCTTAACACCACTGCAATTTTATGTAATTTAAATTAAAGAGAAAAAAGGATTTTTTCTTTTGTTTTTTTGAGACAAAGCTTCCCTATGTAGTTCAGGCTAGCTTCAAGTCACTCCCTCTATAGCCCAGGCTGGCCTCGAACTTGCAGTGATCCTCCTGCCTCAGCCGCCTGAGATGCCTCTTGGGATTACAGATGTGCACCACCATGTCCGAGAAAATATTTTCTTGTTTTATTTCACATTGAATACTCAACAACAACTTCAGTTAATATTGGACATCATTGGTTTCCTTGCTGTCTTGATTACTTTTCTCTTATTGCTGATATAAAATACCTGACATGTAAAATGAAGGAAGGAAAGGTTTATTTAGGTTACAGTTAGTGGAAGTTTCAATCCGTACTCGGCTGGCGCCAAGGCAGAGTGGCATGTGGTAGAGGGCGGCAGCTCCTGGTGGTGGAAAACAGCAAAGAGCGAAGGGAGGAGGAGCAGCAGCTGCGCAGCTAGCCAGCCTCTCTCTTCCTATGCTGCCTTCAGGCACCTGCCCCAGGGCGGATGCAGCACTCACGCACATAATCCCAGCCTTGGATCATGAATTAATCACAAACTCTAGAAGTTGGCCCTGTGACTATTATGAGGCTCTGGGGAGACAACCAAACACAAACCACAACACTTGCTCCTTGTATGCAGAGGGTTATAGAAATGTACAGTTAATGTTAAAACATAGGACAGAAAAGGACACTGTTAGTTACTCTTTTCTCATTGCTGGGACAAATACCTGACCCTCAAAATGAGGGAAGGAAAGGCTTATTTAGCTCATGGTTACTGGAAGTTTCAAGACCCCGGAGGAGAGGCTGGGGCAGTACCATGTCCAGGATGACCCTCTCCACCCCTCTGAGAAAGCACAGGCTAGCCAGTTTTAATGGTTCACGCGCCCCTCGGGCACCGCCCTGGGCCTCTGGCCCTGCCTCGCAAGCCACTGGTTGCTCCTCCAGCTGTGTCTGCCCCATAATTTACATGAGACTTTGGGGGACAACTAGACACAAAACATCACAGACATATTGCCACTAATCCCCTTACAATACTTCCGCTCCCTTTGAACACACTTAGCCCACCACTTAGCCACTTTCTGAAGCAGTTCTGAAGTCCTTCATGACTGTCTTTGTGAGGTATTCAGGCAGCGCCGTGTGCCCTGCAGTGGTGAGGCAGCTGTGCGGCCAGCAGTGTGTCCTTGTCTCCTTTACTCACCGTCCCTGGCACTGTGGCTTCTTCCTCAGTCAAAATGACCTTGCAAGGGAAATGTTTTGATCAGTTCAGGACGCTGAGGCAGCCTTGGCAAGCAACTAAAGACGTAAAGGAGGACTTCCAGAACCTCTTCAGAAAGGGGTGGAAGCCTGGAAAAGTGTGTTTGAAGAAAGGCGGAGTGTCTTGAGGGGGGCTAATGGCAGTGTGTCTTACTGTAATAATTTGAAAAGATAATTTAAACATTCATCATATTTTTCAGTCACACTTTTTATCTACACCGATCTGGACAGGTGATTAATTTGGGCTTTGATGTCTTGTCATGAGAGGTTACTAGTTCTTATGGTTCATTGGAATAACTCATTACTAGAAAATAGTATTTACATTAATCTGCCTAGGGTATAATAGTGCATTCCTAGTGCTCAATATGTCACATGAAAAGCAATTAATTTTATGTCATTTATCAGGTGAGGATGAAACTTTTCATCTTCTCTGCAAAATTCTTTAGTAATCTTAAGCCATAAATGATGCATTTATGCATCATGTGGATCATGTGAAGGGGAGGAAGCTATTGCCAACCCTTCCCTATCCTGTCTTTTCCCGAGGCCAGTCAGCCTGACTTTTCAGGGACCCCATTCTTGGCAGCCAGGCCCTGGTGACTCACGTGGCACATTCTTTTACCTGAACTTCCTGCCTATAGATTTGCTTCTTCCAAGCCAAGACTTCAGAGCTCTCTTTGAAAAGCACACAGTCACCGTTCACTTTCAGGCTTTGGCCTTTTGGGTTGGCTTTCCTCATGAGATGATTCAAATGTCTTTTTAAAAAAAAACATGCCTTATAAGTCCCTGCACAATGCTTTTCTTTCCTTATTCCTTATACTGTGTTTGGTCATGTAAAGTTTTCTTCTTCAGCTGAGCTGAGCTCTTGCTTCCAAGCCTTTGCACAGAGTGTCTCCTCTATCTCGAGCTATCTTTGGTCCTTCAGGTCTCCATGGAGATGTTATTTTATTTTATTTTTTTTTAAGTTACTTTCCCTGATGCTCAGACCAAGTTAAGTCTGCCTGCTTTGTCATTTTTTTGTACCTAACTTCCCCTAGTGTTAAATCACTTCATTTTATTACATTTACCCTTTTAATATCTTCTCTTCTTTCAGAGCGTACATTTCATGAGGGTAGGGGTAACATTTCACATGTCTCTTTTCCTGGCCCCTAACATAGTGCCTGAAAATTGTGGGTACTTAAATAAGCATCTGTTGTTTACTGTGTTTTCACTTAATTGAAGAAGTAGCCTTTTGAATTTCTGAGTGTACCGATTTGAGAATTATGTTTATGGTTGTAATATTCTCAGGGAACTAAGTCAACCTCGTGAAGTTTTTAAAGAACAGTATTGTCAGTGCTTGGTGCAGTGGACCTTTCCTATTATAAAAGTCTCAAGTTATTTTATTTTTTTTAATTTATAAATTGGTTCTCAAAGCTGTAGTGGACTTTGTAAAATTATATTTTTTATGCAAAATAAAAATGTATTATGTTTATAAATTTCATACAGTTGAGGACATAGAGAGCAGTAAAGATTGTCGTGCACGTCACGTATACACACATCAAAAAGTCTCATTGAATTAAGAAACAAAATGAATCAAGAACAGTGATCTGAAACCTACTTATAGGATTTGAGGATTTAACAAGTAACAAAAGTGTGAAATTTCCGGCCACAGCAGTGTTGAAACTAGAAAAATGATAAATACAAGAGCACATATTTTCACATTAAAAACAGTAAAAGCTGCATGACCCATCCAAACCTAAACATTAATACAAAACAGAGAAAAAAAATTCAAAATCAAGAACACATTGGAGGCCAAATGAAGATCTATCAGTTAAATACCTATTTTAAAGAAATATCTAGAACATAACTCAAAAAGTGGTATTTACCAATAAGATTTCTTATATATTTTTCTAGAATTAGAATTTATCATTTAATAATGGGAATGTGATTTAAGTGACTTTTTCTTTAAGATAATTGCAGAATTTGAGGACAGTGTATACTTGTTTTATAGATGTATTTCAAAACTAAGATGTATAGTGTAGAATATCTGTTGTTCTAGTACATGATTCCTCTAATTTTCCCACATTCAAATTGGTAAGAACTTTGGCAGCATCTACACTGAATTCTAATCTTGCAGAAAATTTATTTCTAAGTCAATAAGCCATAAAGCCAGGACAAAGCATTTGTGATTTATGAAAACAGTTGTGTTCCTGAGGCACAAATCGTAGAACTATTGACATTACCAGCTGGACAAAACTTTGAAGATAAACCAACCAATTGATAGATGAAGTCTTACACAGCATATTGTTGCATTTTGCTTCTTAATCCACTCTGCCAGTCTGTTTCTTTTAATTGGTGAATCGAGTCTGTTTACATTTATGGTTATAATTGAGATGTACTGACTTATGTTTAACGTGTTATTTACCTGCTGTTGTATACCTCTTTTTCTCCTGTCTTTGTTTGCCCTACTTGGTGGGTTCTTCCATTCTCATTCATGGAGTTGTCATTTTGATCCCTCTTTAGAATATCTTTTAGTAGTCTGTGTAGGGTTGGCTTTGTCATCATGAAATTCTTTAGTTCTTTGTCATGGAAGTATTTCACTTCT
>NW_004524643.1:11595288-11596683 GCF_000260255.1 Octodon degus | reverse complement strand
AATTTATTTATTTTTTTCACAGTAAAGTTACTGATTCAGTGTCTTCGCTTTTTGTGTTTAGTTCTGAGAACCCAGAAGGGCTTGATGTTTACATGCGTATCTTCCAGCTCCTTACCACAGTGGACGATGGGATTCAAGCAATTGGTAAGATGGCTCACTGGGATGCAGTCTGGTCACTCATTTAATCATTTGGTAGCTTTTAAATTTCTTGTTGCTATTTTAAGATTTCTCCTTTTTTCATAATCTGTATTAAGTACAGTGTCCTGAGACTGGGAAAGACACTTGGAATTTACTTTTTGACCTGGTCTGCCATGAATTCTGCCAGTCTGATGACCCGCCCATCATCCTTCAAGAACAGAAAACAGTGTTGGCCTCTGTTTTTTCTGTGTTGTCAGCCATCTATGCTTCACAGGCTGAACAGGAATATCTAAAAATAGAAAAAGGTAAGTGTCTGTTTTGGAACGTATCAAATTTTAAAGTCAAAGCTTGTATGTGTTGTTTTTCCCACTTAAATATTCTTTTATTGCTCTAATTGTAAAAGTGTTACATGCTCAGTACAAACATTTATAAATTTATAAAAGGTATTAAAACATCAGTTTACAAAAGCCTGGGAGTACAGCTCAGGGGTAGAGCATGTGCAGGGCCTTGAATTCAATCCCTAAGGTGAAAAAGGAGAAGGAAAAGAAAAATGCCTCAAGGAGATGGTGTTTGTGATTCCCTCATCCAGAGATAATCTGCATATACTCATGTGCATATATATTTTTAGGTCCTGCTTTTTAAGCCACTTACAAAATCAATATTTTCTTTTGTAAACACATGTTCTTCTGTAGTCATTTCTATGACTGTAGTTGAATCCGTGATCATCCAGAATTTATTTTCGTCTCAAGTGTGAGACAGATTTCAGCTTTTTTTAAGATAACTGAGTCCTGAGCTGTCTCAGCACCTTTTAGTGAATAATCCAACCTTATCTATTTTCTGTAGTCCCATTGCTGTATTTATTTAGTGTAATCATAGTGTTTAGTTACTAAGGTTTTTTTTTTTTCATGTATTCTTGATACATATTAATTGTACAAAATCCTGGGTTTCAAATGTGTTTTCATATATGCATATACCTTATCTTGGTCCTGTTGCCTGTTATCCTCTGTTAGATCTTCCTACCTTCTATTCCCTTCTCCTTGTCTAATCGTAGTCTCCCTGTACTTTTTATCACTTTTCATACCGTGTTTGCAGTATGTGGTGACTATATTCATCTTGGGGAGCTGGTACGTGGAAAGAGCACATCTGTTGTGTTTTTTTTTTTTTTTTCCATAATTTTATTGAGAAACAAGTAGCAATGAGACAGTTTCAAATCAAATTGGTAGGACAGTTTCAATAATTAACACATTGAATACTTTC
>NW_004524643.1:11588728-11593493 GCF_000260255.1 Octodon degus | reverse complement strand
TCTTAAACTTGGACAGGTTGAATTAACCCAACCCACCTCTGGCAGGTGTACTCAACATACTGTATAAAGTATAACATTCAGTTTATTATTTCTTTCTCAAGAGAGTCTTCTTCAGTCCACTAAGACCCAGCTCCCCTCACATGGGCTTTGGTGGAGGTCGTGGGGCAGCACCAGCAGGTCTAAATCGGGGTGGAGGAGTTTGGTCCTTGCAGGCTTCACGAGATCGATTTCTGACCACTTTGCTGTGAATGGCACAACTCACACGGTAATGCAGCTTCACATACAGCTTGGGAAGCACATAACTGTCGAGGATACTCACTTCGGAAATGTCACTGATGGCAGCGGCCTCCACTGTGTTCCAAGTAACAAACTTCTTAATGGCCTTATCCTTGGGTACACACCGGGTGCAGTTTGTGCAGCAAATAGGCTGCACATGACAGTGGCCCTTTTTGGCATGACCATTGTTTGTTCCTTTTTTCGTCATCTTGGAAAGGAGGACCCGAAAGAGGTATTTCAATTTTTATCATTGTAGTATTCAATATTCAAAGCAGTTTAGAGACTTCCTGCTCCAAATGCAACCCTCTTGCCGATGTCAAATGATGTCCAAAGGGTCTAGAAAGATACAAATTTCACATTTTTCCCATGAGCCTTGGGTGATCTAATGTGGTAGTGCTGTAGATTTTTCTCCATTCTATTTAAACATGTTTTAATAGGGGTTGGCTATTTCCTTGGAGCTGTGGCAGAAGGCACAGTTTCCCAGGACATCTCAGGGAGTACATGTGGATTATTTTGTCTTTTGGGAGGTGGCTTATTTCTTAAAAAGTTGTACTCTGGGCACTGTGGCCTCAAGGAAAACCAGGAGGCTCATGCTGCAGAAGCCCTTTGGAGGAACGTGCCAACTGCTCCGTAACCGTGAGCTAGCTCGCCTTTGATGGGGAGATTAATAGTTTCCATAATCATATCATCCTGTTTGTTCTGGGCCCAGAATTTACTCAGACTTGAAAGAAATGGAAGTTAATTGAAAGTGAAAAAAATCTTTCTGTCTTTTCTCTCTGAGTCTCTCATCTAAAGAAGCAATCAGAAAGAGAATTGAAGGTTAGTTGCCAGTGACAGCCAAGACATTCATTTTCTTGTGAAATTGTAGATACAGAGAATCAGAAGAGAAGGTGGAGAAGAGGTAGGCACAGGAAGAGCAGACAGCAGAAATGCCTAGCAGTGATCCCAGTGTACACGTGGAGGGTTGTCTTATGGCATTGTTCCTATCTATCTAATTCTGTGAGTATTTAGGAATAAATGTAAAGAACTGGGTTGGTCTGAGGGTTTTTGTCTGTATTTCTACCTTAGAGGGGCTTCCAGGAGCTTGACACTTGCCAGAGTTTGGAAAATACTTCATTTAAAATCTTTCTTTTCTAGCTGAAGTGAGCTCATCACTTTTGAGCTCATCTTCTAGCTGCTGTCATGTCTTGACTTCTCTCAATCTGCGTTCTAGTGCAGGTTTCTGAAGGGTGCTGTTGGAGAATTTCAGTGGGCAGAGGATCATGGGAGAATTGAAATGTTAATAGCAGATTCTTTTAATAGTGTCCTGTTTTGGGCCAGAGTTTGACTTCCAGTTTGTGATCGTTAAGTACCTCATTGAAGTTTATTGAACTATGAAGAGAGAAACAATGTAGATGAACATTTCCCATTTGTTCATTCATTGTAGTCTGCTGTGATTAGAACTTGCATTTGTTGAGTATTGAGACTAAGAAGGTAACACTTCAGACAGGAGGGAAAGAAAGGAGCTACTTAACAGCTATTCTGTCCATTTCTGAAAGTCAAGCCCATGCTGCTTTCCTGAAGCAACGTAGGTCTTTCCTCCCATAAGTTACTTGGAGATTTGGGGCTCCCTTGGATTTGGGATTTATATGACTGTAAGATATAGGTCCTTGGGCTGGGATATGGGTCAGCAGCATGGTGCCTGCTTGGCAAGTTTGAGTGAGGTCCTGAGTTCAGCTCCTGATACCCACCCATAAGATGCAGGTCCTTTCACAGGGTATCTCCCTATGAGGGCCCAACAGCACCTTTCCACCACTGCCTGCCCCACATGACCAGGACAGTAGACAATGCTTGCCTCACTCCTTTTGTGGACTTTACAAAGTAATCACTTCTCAGACTGCTCCCATTTTTAGTTAAGGCTAGGCCTATCCCGACTGAAAAGGGAGGTTAGCATCCCCAAGCTGCCTGAAGTTCCCATACCATATCAGTGGCGAATGGAGCAGCAGTGGATGTGACAGCAAGCTTACCATAGCAGGGCTGGGTGATGTCACAGCAGATGCTGGAGGAGTGGTGTATATGTAAGGGACCCCAGGGAGCACTGTGGATCTTCACCTGGGCCTAAAGAGACAGAATCCTCTTGTAGCTTAGCTGAATTTAGATTAGCTGCAGGGCACAGCCTCAAATGACAGGATGCAAGAAGCACCTGGCAAGCTCAGAGGTCAGAGCTGGAAGGAACATGCTTCCTCTCCACGCTTCACGCCCGTCACTAGGGCTTCTAGCTACTCCTGCTTCCTGTGTGCTTGAGATCACCTTAGGAGGAACCCGCTGAAGACATGATTTTTTCTTTTTTCTGTTTTTTAATTAAACACTAAACAGTTCTTAAAGAGTTTATTCCAATTACTAGACCTCAGTAAAAATTTAAACCAAAGTACATCTTTGGTTTATTAGTTTCCCTGCTACTAACAGATAGGGGACCCAGAGAACTGTCTGTTTTGTTAAGGGCACAATGAAGCTATGGCCTTTTCTTTCCACATTTGAGTTATAGTATGAGCTGGATTTGGGGACCCTGGTATTGGAGGAGTGAAGTTGCCAACGTGCTAGCAGATGAGCAGCCTTTCAGACTTCTCTTGAATCCTCTAGGGCCAGGTATACTGAGTATTCCCTACATACATAGATTCATCTCTAAAACTAAAGAGGACAGTAGATTAAAAGAAATATTTAGGGGCTGTTGAGATAGCTCAGTGCACTAAAGCACCTGCTTAGGCAAAGCGCAGGGACCCCAGTTCAATCCCTGGTACCACATGCCACACCAGCCTCTCTCCCAGGCATGCTGAGCTGGCCAGAGTCTGGGCATAGTGGTGCATGCCTGTAATCCCAGCACTGGGGAGGCTGAAAACAGGAGGGTCACTATGAGTCTGAGCTGTGTAGTGAGACCCTGTAAAAATTAAATACATTAAAAAAATAAAAAAGGATATTTGGGTACATTTCAGGAAGCTTGCTGACTTGAGTTTTAGAAATTGTATTTCTATCATCTTTCTTCACCATGAATGAACTTAAAACAGCAACAGAAATAATATCAGAGATTTTACTCTGCACTTCTGCCTCAAAGCTGATTGTTTTCCCTATACTTTTTTAAAGTTTATTTTTCATTTTTATTAGTGCACATTTATAGAACACAATGATTGCATTCACTCTAGGTAGTTGATACATGTATATAGCATATCTTCTTTTTTTTTTTTTTTTTTTTCTGGAACCGGGGATTGAACTCAGGCCCTTGTGCTTGCCAGGCAAGTGCTTATTCTATCTCTCCAGCCCCCTTTATCTTACTTCTTTTTTGGTGAAATGTTTGCTAAAGCAGGAATCTCATGTTCAGGTGGGTGTGTAGCTTCCTCACAGGTCATTTTGTAGTGTGCACAATACTGTGGCTTCTGTTCTAACGTAGGGAAAAAAGTCCAGTGTGCTTGGGCCACTAGATTACAAGATTCCTTGGTATAGTCTTAGCCTGCCCTTTATATTTGTGGAGCCAAGCCTAGCTCGTGGTTCACGGTATAATGATGGGTACATTTTCTGTTGCCTAACTAGCTTCTCAGCACTTAGTTGAGTTTCTGCTGATAAATGTGTGGGGTTGTTCCTGTGAAAAGTAACATGCGCATTCCATCTCATGCATTTATTAGACTGGCATTCTGTGCCTTTTGCCAGCTTCTGTGACACGAATGGAGTGACTGTGGGTCACTCCCTCCAGGAGCTCACAGCCCAATCCCCGGGGCAGAAAGAAGCTGAATCTCAGGCAGGCGGGCCATCAGGTGTGAAGCAGCGGGGGCTTTGCCACTGTGGTCCCACTTGTTGGCTCTCTTGCCAGCATTGGAGTCTTTGGCTCTATGCGCTATAAGTCTTTAAACATCCCAATTCTTTTTACTTCTCCCTCCTTGCTGAATCTTTCTCTTCTCTTCCCTTTTTTCTAACTCCCAGAGCCTGAGAATGACTGCGTTCATCGATGCATTCAACAAACAGCTACTGACTGCCAGCTGCATGTGGGGCATGGTGCTGCTGCATCACGCTTGGCATGTGGCAGGCTCCGCAGGGGCTAGCTGGAAGATGAATGAAAAACTGTCTCCCTATCTGGAAGCACATTTCCCTGGGGCTAATATCACTTAAGCTTAAGGCAGTGGTCCCCAAGCTTTGAGGCACGTTAGAACCACCTAAGGATCTTTAACTCCTGATGCCTTCCCTCTACCCTCAGACATTTTAATTTAGTTGATATGGGTAGAAACTGAACATAAAGATTTTTTCAAAGCTACCTATGGGCTTCTAACATTGAGCAAAGTTTGGGAACTCCTGGCATAAAGATCTTTGACTTGCTGCCACCTCTTATTTACTGGGAAGTATCTGGTAATTTTGAATTTGAAATTCTTTAAAAAACAAAACAAAACAAGGGCTGGGGAGATGGCTCAGTGGAATAAGTGCTTCCCTGGCAAGCACAAGGGCCTGAGTTCAATCCCCGGTTCTGGAA
>NW_004524643.1:11577504-11588628 GCF_000260255.1 Octodon degus | reverse complement strand
ATGTAGCTATATATCTATCCTAACCATTTTGAATACACAGATGCAAAATGGTCATTCATTTGTATCCTCCTTTTTTGTTTAGTTCCATCATTTAAATATTATAGGTGTGTGAACTCAGCAAAATATTCCAAAATAGTCCAGTAGTCCATAATTGTATTGGGTCTTCTGCTTCACTGGCAATGTTAGAAGTTGTTGAGTCCCCTACAGCTAAACATAACACCATGGCTTTACTTCTTACACTTCGTTTTTATACTTTTCTGCTGGGTAGTTAAGACCAGGATAAAGCAAGACCTAGGTAGCAAGAATTGTCGCTTTTGTATCTGATAAGGTCAGTCAAATCCCCTCAGGCTTTATCTTGAGACACTGGTGCACCTCAGATTGTAGATCATTTGTCAGTGTCACCCATGTGGATGAGTCATGGCCATTGCTTGGCCAATTTGAAAAGAGCACATCTTAATTTATTTTTCGTCTCTTACCCATCCAGTCCCTCCCTGCTCTTTCCAACTCTTGGTTCCCTTCTCATTCCTGATATCACTTCTGCCTTTTCCTCTCTCCTTCAATTTTTTTCCCATCCCCTTTTTTTTTCTTACTTCCTCCCTTCATCTCTTGTTCCCTTTTCCATTTGAAAAAGATCTCCCTATTTCCTGTCGTCTTTTCTTTTGCTCTTTATTTATCCTCCCCTCCACAGTCATTGTAGAATCTGCATTTTTGTTACGTTGGATTTTATTGATACATTTTAGATGTCTTAGAGAGTTTGTACAGGTACATGATTTTGCTCTTTATTTGTATTTTAGGTCTCTCATATAAGGGAAACCATATGGTAGGACTCTTGAGGTGGAGTTTCTTGGGTCTTATAAGTAAAGCATGTCATTTGCAAATAATTCTTTGACTTTGTCCTTTCCTATAATGTATGTATCCCTTTTTTTTTTTTTTTTTCTTTGCTTGATCCCTGGGACTCATGTTTTTAGGAAAATGTTGAACAGGAGTGGTAATGGTTGACATTCCTGTCTTGTTCCTACTGCTAGAAGGAAAGCTTTCAGTTTTTCCCCATTTAATATGACTTTGGCTGTCACAGTTGGTATTTATCAGGTTAAGATCCTTCTATTTTTTTTTTTTTTCAGGAACTTTATTATAAATGAATGTTGGATTTTGTCAATGGCTTTTTTTCTGCATCTATTGAGTTTTTTCCTTTTTTTTTTGTAGACAGGGTCTTGCTAGGCAGTTCAGGCTGTCCTGCCTCAGCTCCCAAGTGCTGGGATTAGGGGTGTGTACCCCACATCCAGCTGCATCTGTGGAGATGTGGTCTCTGTTTATCTGATGGGTTACATTCATTGATTTGTGAATGTTGAACTATCTTTATTGAGGATGCATGCATAAAAAACTTGGTACATATAAACTGTAGAGTATTATTAGGCCATGAACTCAGTTGTCATTTGCAGGACAAGGGATGCAGCTGGGTACCATCATGTTAAGTGAAGTAAGTCAGACTCCTGCCATCTGGTCCCTTCTCCTGTCTAATCATAGTTTCTTTCTACTTTCATACCACTTTCTTTACCACATGTTTGCAGTATGTGGTGACTACATTTATGTTGGGGAGCAGGTACATGGAAAGAGCACATCTTAATTTGTTTTCTTCCAGAAAGACAAATATCCCTAGTATGCAAAACCTAAAAAGCTGCCAAGATTGGAATTGTCTTTTGTCGTGCTGCTTATGTCTTCTGTAGCTTTAGTTACTTTTCTTGACTTGAGATGATATAAAATGAGAGCAAAAATTAATATCACCCACTATAGTGTTTTTTTCCTATCATGTAGTCAGCTTAGAGAGTGTTGATGTCCTGTTATACTAAGTATATAATCTTCCTGTTGAAAGTCAGAGTTTCTATGTATGAGGAGCATATCTTTCTTGATGTTGTAAGACTGAGTATTCTTGACCACTGTTCTCCCCACATCACCCTGTAACTTTATGTACAGTTTTTGTTGTCGGGCGGAAAGTATACAGATGTTCCTTTAACTCAAGCCCTGATTGACTTCTTTGTGTACACTAAACCTTGAATAGGCGCTTTGCAGAGTTAGGGTGTGGCTGAGAAAGAGCAGAGAGGCTGGACTAGATCAGTGGTGGGCTCAGCATCGAGCTGGTGATAATACAGGAGAGCAGGGTGGGGTGGTGAGGGAGGGTAGTGGGAGGATGGATTATGACCAAAATATGCATTATGAAAATAAAACATAGTAAAAAAAAAAAATCAAATCAAAAGACATAGGGGATATAGCAAAGCAACCAGGCAGGGAGTTGGCCTGAAAAGGTGACCTTGAGTTAAGGAATAAAAGGTAAGATTTCCTTGGTTGCTAATTTGTTAAAAAATGTCATTTCCATGTAATACTATATAAATGATTTAAGTTTGGATAGGAAGTTAATTTTTTTAAACTGATATATTTGATTCAATGCTACAGAAATCTTTGTTTTTCCTTAGTGTTAGAATTTTTAAGCAGAAATGGTAAAAGTAGAATGAGTGGTCAACACTGAGATACCATTTAGTGTGTTCATACTCATTTTGAATTTGAATTTTTTAGTTTTTTTATAGGAGAATTAAAATGAATGTTCAGTCTTTTAAAAATCAGACTAAAATTTTGTTTTATCTAAGAAGGCATAATATTTAAAAGCTTTGTCTATGATATTTTTGATAGCTAAAGCTAAAATTAAGGGTCTTTCCTCACGGCGCCCTCAAGGCATGTGCAGGGCCCATGCTCGTCCCGTAACCCTGCGCTGCCCTCCTCTTGCTCCCTGTGTGTCAGCCCTTCCTGGTGTTCCCTTTGCCTGAGGTGTTTCCCTGGGACTTTTGTACTGTTGCTGTTTCTTGTCTTTTGGTTCTTAAGTCCTGGTTATCTCTTCAGATAGCCTCTCCTACTGAGCTCCTTGATTATATTTTCTTTTATAAAACTCACCAAAATAAAAAAAGTCTATTTTACTATTTGGAAGCACAATACAAAAATGTAATGCACTGTTCTAATGATCTTGCTTATCACTTTTTAAAATTTTATGTACTTGGTACAGGGTCTCACTATGCAGTTCAGACTCATAGTGACCCTCTTGTTTCAGCCTCCCCAGCACTGGGATTACAGGCGTGCATGACCACGCCCGGTTTGGGTGGCTTAGCACACCTTGGGCAGGGCCAGCACCACATGTGGTACTGGAGATTGAACCCGGGTCCTTGCACTTGCCTAGGCAGGTGCTTAGACCACTGAGCTATCTCTACTTGTGATAAGCCCCTTGCTTATCACTTTATTAATAGCGCCAAAATATAATATATAGTGTGAGTTTTTTTTAATGAATGGATGAATGAATGAATGAAAAACCAAACTTAACTGATTTTTATGCCTCTTCATTTATGTACAGTAGACCTTCCTTTAATTGACAGCCTAATTCGGGTGTTAGAAAATGTGGAACATTGTCAGAAAAAATCAGAAAACTCAACAGAGTCTAACACAGGAGAAGCTCAAAAGCCTGATTTAACCCAAGATGACTTCCACTTGAAAATCTTAAAGGATATTTCATGTGAATTTCTTTCTAATATTTTGCAAGCATTAACAAAGGTAGGAAAAGTGGTTTCTTTAACAAAAGAAAACATTGTTGCTTAATACTCTAAACTTTGTTAGTGCTACCTTTTTTTTTTTTTTTTTAATGCTGGGCCTTGTGCATTCTAGGCAAGCGATCTTCCATTAGCTACATCCCTAGCCCTGTGATTATTTTTTGAGTATATTAATTTGAGAAAATAAGAAAGTTTTATCATTAATTTCTAACTTTAAAAAAGCAAATGATATACTTTAGCATATTTATGTATGCATTTCTATATACTTGTTTTTTATATACTTGTAATCTAGTATACACTATGTGGTTTTCAAAGCCCTTTATAAGGTATGTTATATTTAATACTGGAAGTACTTATTTTAGATGAATTTACTGAATGCCAAATAATTTTCAAAATTTAAGACAAAAGGTTTCTAAAGAATATTCTTCCTGAATACATTCAGTGATTGTTAGCATATTCTTTCTATTCAGATACTTAGAAAAATATATTTATAACTATGATAAATATATTCATACTCACTGGTTTTCAAGAAGGATATTTCCTTTAAACAGTTTTTATTTTGCTGAATTGAGGTTTTTTGTTTGTTTGTTTTCCATATTTGCATTTTCCAGATTTGGGTTATTATTTTAGCAAGGCTTTTAGAAGTTAGAATTCTAGGTGTCACATTATAAATGAAACTGAAGCGCAAGGGCTGCAATATTGGCAAAATGCTATGGACATGCAAAAATAATTGTCCCTTATTTTATATTAATTTCAGCAGGTGATAAATCATGCTTTATTTTGATTTGCATTTTATGAAATGTAGCCGAAGGTTGGCAGAGAATAAGCCAGGGATATGTCATGACAACTCTTGCCTATAATATTTAGGATACTTGGATTTAATCTTGAGGAACTACTAAGTCTTTTTAAAGCATCAGATGAAGTGATCCGTTTAGAAAGATTACTCCAAAAGTGATAGGGATGACTGGTGAGCATTGGCGTTGCAGGCCAGGGGCCCAACCAGTGAGTGGGTCCTTAAGGTTGGTCAGCTGCAGGCCAGGGGCCCAACCAGTGAGTGGGTCCTTAAGGTTGGTCAGCTGCAAAGATAATCGGGAACGTGGTGAGAGCCTAAATGAGTGTGTGGAGAGAGGAGGGGTGGGGAGGGGACAGGTTCATCGGAGTAGAGCTGAATACTTGGAGGGAGGAGTCAGCTGCGGGAGGGAAGGAAGTGCTTGGCTGTGCCCAGTTTTTTGGTTTGTGTAGCAGAAACTAAGGTAGTGAGTCCTGTTCCCTAAAATAAAGACTGCTGTGGAAAATACTGCTGATTTACATAAGCCTGTTGATGGTGGGTTGAGTTTAGAACATTTCAAGTGCCTATCAGGTCAGTGATTATATATACACCAATTTATATGTATTTACCAGATACAGCTTTAGAAATACTCCTTTTTGGACATTAGATTTTTGTTTGTTTGTCTGTTTTAGGAGACTGTGGCTCAGGGATTAAAGGAGGGCCAGCTAAGCAAACAGAAATGTTCCTGTGCATTTCAAAACCTGCTTCCTTTCTATCACCCTGTGGTGAGTATGGGGACACTGTAGGGGCTGCATTTCATAGTAAAATGTTTTCAAGTAAGTACCTGATCTTTTGAAGTACTAGTGAAAAAAAGACAGCGTACTTCCTATGACTTAGTGCTCTGTTGGAAAGATTGCTGCTGTGTAATTCATAACACTGACCTGAGAGCAATTGGCAGAGGCAGAAGTTACCATGGAATCTGTGGTATCCCTTTTCTGAAGTAGACAAAATAGACGTGTTAAACAAAGGTAAGATTCTTAGGTCTACACCTAAGAATCTTACTTAGGTTTTTATGATTCTTCACATGACATCGTATTACTGTTATTGGATGCACCTTCAGAATAGGAACTTTTCAGGAAACTGTATTACAAAATGAAGGTGTGAGGGGATGGCAGAGGATGGCGACAACTCCAGTAGTGGGCCCTGAAGGGAGGCATCAGGACAGTAAGTAGGAGCTCCAGAGTGAGACAGAGTGGTTGGAGTAGTCGCTTCTTCACCCTGCGCAGAGCTGCGCAGGAGTCCTTATGCTGTTACCTGGGGTCTGTCCGTGGGGGTGTCTTGGGCCTGTTTAGAAACCACAGGAAGAGCATCTTTATGGTCAGCAGTCAGTATCTCGGATCACCTTTGCCTTCACTCTGTTCATCTGATTCTTTTGTTTGACTTGGAGGTGGAAGACTTTATTAAACTCCTGCACGAAGTGGACCAGGCCTTCGCTGGTGACCTGGAGGAAAGCTTCCCGAGTTTGAAGGCTCAGACTTAACAACTGAGGTGGAATTTCTTCTGCCCAAGAAATAAACTGCTTTTTTAGAAGTTGAAATCAGCGTATAGGAAATATTATCGAAAACTCATACTCGATGGTAATTGCCTAAGGTTCCCCTCCCTGGCTTATCTTACTTTGTCCCTTAAATCAGGAGTGTCACCAGTATCATCTCTCCCCACTCCTTTATGTTGGTCACGTGTCACTCCTCTTTACTTGAAAGCAAATATTCAAGTTTATGCTGAGATTTTTTTTAGACTATTGAGGAGTTGGTGAGCATTTTCTTGAGAACTTTTAATTTGGTGGTTATATTTCTTTTTTGAGACAAAGTCTTGCTATGTAGCCAGACTGACCTGGAACTCACTATGTAATTCAGCTGGCCTCAAACTCCTGTTCTTATTTGTATCTACTCCAAGCACCTTTAGTGGTGGTAGCAGAAAATCCTGCTATGGTAGATGATTACTATAGAACTTACTGTAGTACTTAGCAGTAGTAAAAAATCCCTGCTAGAGCAGTTTGATCTGATAGTGTTTATACATTTTATATATAAGTCCAGAGGGGGGCAGGCCAGACCTTAGAAGTGGACAAGGGACCCTGTCTCCTCTCCCTTTTCTCCTCTCACCTTATGTTCATATTCATTGTTTTGTGGTCAAGGGGGCTGCCTTTTATCTACGTTCAGGAAGGCAAAGGGCAAAGGGGCTTGTTTTCTGCCAGGACTTAGCCTTCTTTATGGGAAAGGACAGCCTTCCTTGGTTTTCTGTGCCCCACGGCTTCCCTAGTTGGAAGGATTTAAAATCTCATTGTCTTTTCTAGCCTCCGAAGCAGGGAAATGCATGGAAGAAGGAGGCGTAAATGGCTTTCGATTACCAGTTCGTGGTATTACCACAGCCTGCTGATACGTTTTAGCCATCTTATGGGTGTAATTTTTGTTACTTCCTTGCCAGGTTATTAGTAACAGTGCACAAGCAGTTACTACTCTTCATTCACCTTTGTTACTTTTCAAGTGTTTTCTGTGTTGTAGCTGTGAAGGAAGAGATAATGACATTTGTGTGAAAAAGGGCATTAGTGAAATTCTCCATTTTTGGCATAATTCTGGTGGTTGAATTACAGAAAATGATTTGCTTGAGCAAATTGAGATTTTTAACATAGTGCTTTGTCCTCCTTTTTAGTGCTTTCTAATGAAATATAATCAGATAACCAGGTACACCTATGAAAGCATCTAGTTTACATTATTTAATATATTAAAAGTGGAATTTTTGATAGATTGAAAGAAAATATAAGTTGCAAAAAACAAAGCCAGCTTTGTAAACCCATCCAAATTATTTCAGACACTTTGAATTTAAAAAGCAAATGCCCTAAATTTGAATTTCTGGATTCAAGCTCCCAGGTTGAATTACATTTTTTGGAGTTTAAGAAGACATGTTCTCTGTCCTTTTTTTTTTTTTTTTTTCTTTCAGTACTGCAGTTTGAACCCTGGGTCTTAACACACTGAGCTACATGGACAGCCCTTTTTATTCTTTATATTGAGACAGGGTATTGCTAAGTAGTCCAGGATGCACTGGAATTTGTGATCCTCTTGCTTCGGCCTTTCCAGAGTGTTGGGATTATAAATGTGGTCTTTGCCACACTTAGCTTCTTTGTCTTTTCAAAAGATATTTTGTCTTGCTACAGGTAGTAATGCATTCCTATAGTCCCAAGACTAAGCAAGAGAACCACAAGTTCAAGGCCAGCCTGGGGACAATTTCGTGAGACCCTGTCCCCAAAGTGGGTGTAGGTATAGTTCAGTGTTTCTTGGGTTCAATCCCAGTATCCAAAAAAAAAAAAAAGGCATTTCTTCTTTGCAGCACACACTATTACTAAACTCCTCTTTTCTTGACTAGTCCATCCTCCTAGATTTCACGAGCCTTTCCACCCTGTCTTTAATGTTTGCCATTACCTTGTCTTTGAGTAACATACCTTGATAACTTTCACATGTAAGTGTGAATAAATTTAAAAGCCACCTCTCAACATGTGTACTTTTTTTGGATGAAATGCATATAGAAACCAACCATAGGATTAAGAAACAGTCTGTTTGTGGGACTCAGGCAATCTTAAGTGAACACCATTTTCTGTTCTGCAGGCGAGCGTGATGGTGTTGAGAGCAAACTGTATGACTAAGCTGAAGAGGAGGAGTAGTGGGATTATGGAATATCTTGCCACTTTAGCTAGGTCTTTTGTTCTTTGTGGTGCTGTGTATTGAGCCCAGAGCCATGCACATTCCAGTATTTTTCTTTTTGCTGATAATCTGAGATCTGATCCAAGAACTATGTTTATAAATAATGTGTTCCTATGGATGCCTTGGATTTGCTTCAGAGTAATGTGGGGTGAGGGAAAGGAATTGGATAAAGAAGGAGATGAAAGTCAGCTCTGACTGGGATTGCCACAGTGGGGTGTTTTGCATTACTCTGTTCCTTCTATTTTTGTACTTTTGAAATTTCCTATTAAAATTTTTAAAAAGCAAATGAATCACACATGTTTTAAACCTGGATTTAATTATGAATGATGCCTATTTCATTTATGTCTCAGTAAAAGTACTATCAGGATTTAGTAATTGGATGAAATATTATTGAATTCAACAAAAATGAAATTAGTACAAAAACATAATAGATCTCCTGCACTCTTCTGCATTTTACTTTGTGGTATATAAAATTATGCTATAACTTATGTGTCCTCTATTCAGTCTTCCTTTGTAGACCCTGAGGACAGCATCCATGTTCAAATAGAATGGCATGGTGGAATATACACCACGGAGGGAAAATGGCACAACACATCAAAGTAGGATTCCAATTATATTAAAATGTGTAGAATATTATTGGTGGTGAAAATGGAGCCCTTCTACTTCTCTGATGAGAATGTAGGTTGGTGCAGCCACTGTGGAAACCAGTGTAGTAGTTTCTCAGAAAAACAATAGAGCTGTCATTTGTCTCAGCTGTACTACTCCATGTATACCCCAAGCGGATTACAGCTGGCATGCTATAGGGATACATGCATACACATGTTTATTGCAGTACGGTTCACAGTAGTCAAGTTATAAAATGAGCCTAGGTGCGTACCAGTACATAAATGGAGAAGGAAAACGTATGTATTCATATTGGAATATTACTCTGCCATAAAGAATGAAATTTTGTCATTTATAGGGAAATGGATGGGTGTGGAGATCAGGCTGTTGAGTGAAATAAGCCTGTTCAGACAAATACGACTTGTTCTCCCTAGTGTGTAGAATCTTAAAAAAAAAAATGACATGTACATAGAAGAGAGTCCATTGTGAGACAAGAGGAAGGAAAGAATGGGAAGGGGGCAGAGGGTATGAGGCAAAGTAGTAGAGTGGATGCATTCAGAGTGTACACATTAAAACCCAATATTAAAAAACTAATAGGTACTAATTAAAAAAGGAGAAATGCATAGGCACAGAAAGGACATATGATAATGGTGGGGAGTGGCTGGCCAAGGGTTCGTGTGAGCTTGACTTGGCCTTGCTGGCGCCCTCATGTATAAAATAGAGGTAAGCACTGTCTGCCTTACAGGACTGTGTTAAAGGAGATTTTTATTTTTATTTTTATTTATTTATTTTTTATTTTTTTTTGCGGAACTGGGGATTGAACTCAGGCCCTTATGTTTGCCAGGCAAATGCTTATTCTACTGAGCCATCTCCCCGGCCCCTTAAATGAGATTTTGAAAAGGCACCTTGGAAATGTACAGAGTGTGGTCTTCACAGAATGAAGGGACGTCCTTCCAACTTCTAATATTTCATTCCAAAGGAATCAGTTTCCAAGGTTCCTTCAGCAAGATGATGTTGGATGGTAAAATGAATTGACTTGGTTTCTTGAGTGAAGTTTCCACAGTCTGAATATTCTGCCATCATGCTTACCTTTCATTAGACAAAGTGGAAACTCACTCAACTCCATATTTCCTTGCAAATCTGATTGATTTTACTAGAACATCAAGTGCTGTTCGACTGTGATTTTACTGTGTGCTCCTGCAGCTTCTGGAAACTTTTCCTTATGAAATGGTTTTAAATGAACTTTTAAACACCAGCTTCCTGGGTTCCACTGCCAAGGCTACAGCACATATTTGTAAAAACTTTTCTGCTTGCTGGACAGCTCATTCATTATATACTAACCTTGTATCAACACTGGGCTTGTTGACTTGGAGGCTGCTTAGAAGTGGAAGCCTTAACTGACCATCTGCCAACTGCTGCCATTGGAAATGCTTTTCTCTATTACTATAATGAAATCACTAAAATCATTTCCTGTTTCCAGCCCTTGTGCAGATCTTCTATCTACTGTCAATAAGAGGATATTAAAATGCCCAGGAAAGTCCACAAATCCTTTTCATCCTGGCCCACAATGAAGCAAATGGTCTTATGTTTCACTGATGGAAATAATAAATAATCAATGACGTCAAGCCTATTACAATAAAAGAAGGTTGCTTATTAAACTCCCTTTTCTCCAACTGTTTTTCCTTTAACATCACGGTGTCTGCTTATAATGACTTTTATGGGTGCTTCCCTTACTGTTCTTGATTTATGTGATTACATGAGAACTGGAAGGTTTGGGAGCAGCTCTTCAAAGACATGACATGCTTCTGCTCAGGCACAGTGTACTTGCTGACGCCAACAGTGGGAAAAAGGAACAAAGAAGCTTTCTGTATTTTGGAGAGTTGGCTTTGTCAAGTATGGGCTTGCTTCTGGGAAGGGATGAGTGGTGAAGGCACAGTGGAGGGCTGGGCAATGAGTGTAGGTGTAATCAGCCCTAAATTCAGGGGAACGCATATGCAATGGCTTCATTGTGGTAGCACAAGATCAAATAATTTTAAGTGATGCCTTTGACTCCATACTACATGAATAATCTGGCATCTCTGGAAATTCACTCTTCTTCGGGCTGTATTTGGGTAGGGTGGTCTCATTTGTAAATCTATGAGAGTAGAGCGCAGGCCTGGTGAGTGAATGAGACTGCCTGGGGCCTATTGGATCCTGAGTAGACCCAGAGTGTAGACCTGGCATGGAACCCTTTAGCAGAACTCCTTGCAAGAGGGTAGAGGCCAGGTAGGAGCTTTTCTACTGAGCCATCTCCCTAGCAAATCACCACCAGCAAGAATGTATGCAGTGTGTTAATTATTGAAACCGTCTTACCAGTTTGGTTTGAAACTGTCTCATTGCTGTTTGTTTCTCAATAAAATTATGGAAAAAAAAAAAA
>NW_004524643.1:11566361-11569711 GCF_000260255.1 Octodon degus | reverse complement strand
GTGAGAGCTAAATCCTTACAAACAACAGATGTTGCTCTGTCGTCTTGCTTCTCTTATTTTTTGGCCTGTGTCCTTAGCAGTGATTTTTGCAATGCTTTCAGAAGGAGCTCCACTGTGGAGTGGAAGAACAGGTCTGTGCCAGGTTCTGTGGCTTCAAGGAGTGTTGCATTATTGTGTCAACTGGATTTTGTGGTCAACACTCAATTTTTTGACTTGATAGAATTTCCTGTGCAAGGCTTTTGCAGGAGACACACCGGGGTCCTTTTCTTTATTCCTGGAGTTCTGTGCCTTGCAGTCTCCCCTACCTTTCCTAGAGGAGTTGCCTGGTGATGCTTGCGAGCTGATATAAAGCTCAACAACATTTATTCAATGATTTTATTGCACAGGTAAACAATAAGCGTTTCTGCTGTACTTGGCAGACAGGATGGCCACGTGTGGAACTTCCTCTTCTGTGCCACTGGCCAGGTGCACAGCCAGGAGTGTGTCTTTGTGACTCAGTGGGGGAGTGTGAACACAGCCTGAAGAGAATGCGGCACATGGTGCAGGAGCCACGTGAGGCCCTTGGCAAAGTTGAAACGTGGCTCTGAACTCCCCAAGTCACCACGTGAACTGTATTTACTTATGTCGTGTACAGAGAGCCAAGCAGATCCAGGCGCTCTCAGGCTTCCTTTCTCTGGCTGTGCTTCGCTGTGAATCCTCTTGGCTAATGCTTATTAGCGAGTTGAAGGCGATTGCACATCTCATTGTCAGTAGCTGTGCTGCCTACTGGGGAATATATTACATAATACAAGCCAGAGCCTTCTCTTCACCCCTAGGGATAACAACTACAAGGGAAAGGCACCACTGCTATCCTCTGTGTGGCAAGCCGGGGGTTTTATTGATTAATTTCTGCCCCAGTAGAGGCTGTAGACATCCTAAGCTGGCACACATGAGAAAGTGCCCCTGATTAACCTCTTTCTGGCTGGGGTCCAGAGCATTTGTACTTTGTAGGCAGGATTTTCCCAAAGATGAGAGGATGACTCTCCTTTCTGTCCCTTTGTCTTCCTTGTCTCTCTGCAAGCCCTGTGTGCTCCTCTTGGCTATTCCAGACAGTCCCATTTGGATCCTTTGTGTCCTGGATGGCTGTGGAAGCCTGGCCATGCTCCCTCGAGCTCAGTTACAGAAACAAGACAAGGAGGTTAATCATCAAGCTTGCTCATTCCCCTGATGTGGACGCAGTGAGATCTTTTCAACAAATCAGTATCTCTTCAGAGATTGCCAGCGAGACAGATGGTGCTGGCTTTGAATTCAGAGCAGCTTTGAGCAGCTACAGCAAATGCTATTTGATTTACCATAGGAGAGTGACTAGTGGTGCTGAATGAGAGGGATGACGGTGCCTCTCTGAGCAGCACAAAGCAAATAGCAGGACAGCAGACATGGGGGGGGGGGAACCAAGAGTGCCTATGTCCCTAAGCGCAGTTGGTTCTCTGGTGACGAGACAGCCTCGCTCATCCTAAAAATCCGAGTAGTTTGATAGCTAATGGTTCCTTCTGATGTGGAATGCTCTATGCATTTCCATAGGGCTTGGCCTTTGCTCAAGTTGTGTGTTTTAACTCGTGCAGGAATTCTGCTTGTATGAGGGGTACCATATCATTCCCAGTGTCTTTTTTCTAAAATATGTGACCTGTATTTACTATCTCTTGGCTCTTCCAGATGGTGTTGAGCACTTTCCTAATTACCCTATTACGTTATTGGGAGGTTTTGTAGGATTCAAAACCCAAAGTTACATGAATTAAAAAAAAAAACACCTAAAACTTGAAAATGAAATAAGTCCTCTGGGTTCCTTAGTTTACTTTTTGAAAATTTTACAGTACATCAAGGTAAATTCAATGGGATAAGTGAGGCCTTGGATTCTGATCCCATCTGTCATGTACTATATGTCCTTAGGCAGCTATAACACACAGTCAATAGAAGGATTTGTCGTAACTCATATTAATTATGCAACTTTGCCCAGTGTATTTGAAATGACCAGCATTTCTCGTGGTAATATGATGAAGCAATGATACCTAAATGGTAAACAATTTTAAATTGTCACTTTTAAAATCTAATTGAGTACAGAAGCAGATTTCAAATGAAACTTACATAACACTTTGTGTAAGCAGACTTGTCTACAGATTGTCCCATAATGCCATCAGGTGTCATCTGATGTGAGTGCTCCCTGGAGGCATCACATTATGAAGATTACTGTTTTTTTGGAGAGGGATTTCGTAGGTTTGGATTCTGAGGACTCAAGGGATTATGACCTGGCCTGAACTCTCTCATCAATCTCTTTGCTTCATCAAATTAATTTCCATTTGAACATGAGTAGAATCTCATATGGCTTCTGGTATCTGGGGTTTTCTCTGTCAAAGCAGCCTCTGCTTTATACTCACAGATACATAAGTGGAGCTTTGACCTTTCTGATTAGGGATGATAGCATTTTGGTTTATTGTATATTTTATTTCTTTCCCATAGGCTTGCTCATTTTGTAATCATTCATTCCTTCTCAAATACATGTGCAATAATTTTTTTTTTAATGGAACCAGGGACTGAACTTGCCAGGGAAGTGCTTATTCCACTGAGCCATCTCCCCGGCCCCACATGTGCAATAATTACTTATTGAGTTCTTTCTGTCCAGGGGGCATTGCTGTGGACCATGGACCATAGAGATGAAAGGTTCAGTTTCTTCTCTGAAGCAATTTGTGTGAAGGAGTGAAGAAGGAAACTCATGATGCTATGGACAGAAGAAAGCTTAGGGCATCCTGCTGTGCTTGTGGTTGTTAGAGGGTTACTGTAGCTTGTTTCAGGGATCTTCACTGATGAAATGGTGGACCTAAGCTGAACTCACATGGATTCACTAGAATTTTCTTTCTAAAAGGGGCATGAGGAGTAAAACGGCATAGGGCTAGAACACTAGTTATGCCATTTAAGGAATTTTTTTTGTGTGTGTGTGTTTTGCTCCTTGAATGCCTTCAGGGCACTTTTTGCATGGCTGGAGTGTTGTGGGGATCAAACTACAGCAAACTGAGGCTGCCAGCATTGTGAAAGCAGCCACTTAAAGAACTGAGCTAGGGCTGGGCCCCCTAGTTATGCCATTTATAAGCAACTTGTACAAAGCACTGAGCCATCTGAGTCTCATTTACTCTAGATCTTTTACAAATGGACAGTGGACCAAGAGTTAAAGGTAGGGGCGTAAGAAGAATTGAGATGTTTTGTGTTCACTTACCAGCTTCCCAGGATGAATGCAATCACTATGTACTACAAGAGCATACTAAAAATCTTAAAAGGACCAATATAAATAATACAAATAAAAGCACTTTATAAAATGAAAA
>NW_004524643.1:11561068-11565406 GCF_000260255.1 Octodon degus | reverse complement strand
GGTCTCACTACTAGATTGGACTCCTAGGGAATCTGCCTGTTTACAGCCTCCCAAGAGTTGGGATTACAGGCATGTGCCACCACACCCAGTCTCAATTGCTTTCTCAGCATGCCCCTGGGGCGGGGCTGGCACGACAGGCCTGGGGATTGAACTCCTGGCCTCTGCACCTGCTTGCAGGTGATTTAATCCACTGAGCTATTTGGATGGCCCCATGCGTTTAATTTATAATATGAGTGGGTTAAATCCAATTATAAAGGTCAAATATTTTTCCATTAAGAAAAAAATATTTTATGTTGCATATAAGACAGAAACCTAATATAAAACAATATATGATAAAAGAATAGATAAAGAAAAAAATAGGTAATTGGCAATAAAATAAAAACCAGAAATTATAAGACAAAGAACAAAATTCAGAGAAAATCGTTAAAGCCACACAAGCTATTTTAAGTGATCTAATTATCATAAACAAAAATAATAATAGAGCAACTGCACATATTAAACAAAGTTGTTCAAAATACCAGGAGAATTTTTTTAAAAATACTGGAGGAAACTTACACTAATCATTCAAAAATGGATAAATCAAGCAAAAGAAAAATTAGTGAAGACAGAGATATTTTACATTTGTATATTTTATTTCCTTTTCAAATCCAGTATTTATATGCCAAGGATTATTTTACATGCTTTATGAATATGAACTCATTATATCCTCATAACGCTCCTGAAATGGGTGTTTCATAAATAGAGAAATTGGGATCTGGAATAGTGAAGCTGCCTGAGGTCAGGCAGGCAGATGAATGGAGGACCGCGTTTGCCAGTGCAGCCATCTCTGCATTCCTATACTATAAATGCACACACAGATAAACCTTGGATCTTACTGCAAAGGCTATTTGCGTTTCCGTATTTGGTTCTGACCTTCCTCCAGGACTTATGGAAGCACGGCACTTCACAGTTGTCTTGCAGGAAGGAAAGGTGATGTGATTTCTTATAGCCAGTGAAATGAGATTAAGTATTGTTAATGAATTAGATGCAAAGCATTTGACAGCTGGGACTCCTTCTCAAAATTTTCTCTCCTCCTCCTCCTCCTCCTCCTTCTTCTTCTTATTTTTTGGCGGAACCAGGGATTAAACTCAGGCCCTTGCGCTTGCCAGGCAAGCCCCAGCCCCTTGAAAGTGAGTTGTTGAACTATTCTAGTTTCCTAACTATTAAAGCCCCAAATGACTTCACACTCTGTCATTTGCTCAGGCACACTGGAAGCATCTTTTTTTTCTTTAATGTATTTAGTCCAGGATGTACAGGGTCTCACTACACAGATAGGACTCATAGTGATCCTCCTGTTGTCAGCCTCCAAAGTGCTGGGATTATGGGCGTGTGCCACCATGCCCAGTCTCAATCCTGTTTCAATGTGCCCCAGGGGCGGGGCTGGCATGGCTCATGAGGGATCAAACCCCAGCCGCTCCACTCTGCCTAAGCAGGTGCTTTAGTCCACTGAGCTATCAGGCCAGCCCCCCTCAAAATTTTCTTCTGTCTTGGTGACAGCCAGGGATTTGATGGCAGAGCCAGAAGACAGAGGTTTCCTGAATCCCTGAGCAGTCCCCAGAGAGCCACAAGGAGCAGAGCTGCTCTGCAGAGCCACTCAATGCATGTTGGTCTGGAGTGAGGGGGAATCAATCTTTATTGTGTTAAAATGATAAAGGGACAGTGGTCACTGTGGGGTCACTTGCTCTTTCTCAGTACAGTTGATCTACTATGGAAAATTCACATTCTTTTCTTATTTATTTATTTGCTATAGGGTCTTGTGGCTCAGACTCATAGTGATCCTCCTGTCTCAGCTCCCCAGTGCTGGGATTACAGGCATGAACCACCATGCCCAGTTTCAGGCCAGCGCAACACGCCCAGGTTCCAGGGCTGGCATGGTATGCAGTACAGGGGATCGAACTTGGGTCTTTGTGCTTGCCAGACAGGCGTATAGACCCCCGAGCTATTTCCCTAGCCCTCACATTCTTTTCTAACTTAATGGGGCATCCATAAAACTAGATGATGAGCCATCTCGGTAAGTTTCCCAGAGGAGAATCATACTGGCACTTTTTCTGATTCCTGTTCAGCAAAGCAGAAAATTAAAAAAAAAAAAAAAAAAAGGCTGGGGAAATAGCTCAGTGGTATAAATGCCTGGTTGGCAAGCACAAGGTCCTGAGTTTGATCTCCAGTACCAAAAAAAGAAAAAAAAAGAAAGAAAAAATGTATGTCTATTAATCACATAATATATATCTATTACGTAGGATATCTGTATATCTATATATCTTCTATACCACATAATATCTATTATTTATTTATTTATTTATTTGAAATGGCATCTCACTGTGTTGCCCTAGCTAGCCTCCAAGTCTTGGGCTCAAGTGGTTCTTCTGCCTCAGCCTCCCAAGTAGCTGGGCTGTCACGTACCCAGCTCCTACACTTTTTGATGGTGGTACTGGGTATTTAATCCGGATGGGCTAACTACATCCCCAGCAAAGCCCTCACCTTTTTTTCTTTTTTTCTTTTTTTAATAGAGTGCATTTATTAACAGTAGGAAAACTCCCATATTTATAGCAACAATGTTAATCTTACATAATAACACAACTGACTAGTTTAACATTTCTACATAAGGTTAGAAATTCCCTGCCAGATACTCTTTAAGAAAATTATCCTGAAAATGTGTCCAAAATATACCATCAACATATAACAGCACAGCTTTCATTTCACAGGGAGAAAAATAAGTTTCATCACAAAATCAAACTTGCTGGATTTTAGTCTCAAATTCTAGAGATACCTTTTAAAGATTAAAAATAAAAAGATTCACTTCCAAAACAGAAGTCTTTATATAGCTCATTTTTAATGCTCTTTATGCTTGTGCAATGTAAAACACTTAGAAATTTGAACTCTAGAAATTCTGAACAATTTAACCTAGTTGGCTTGAATATTGTCTAATTCCCTTGTGAGAATCTCAAGGGAATTTTCAGTTCGTTGGTCCGATGTGGAGGGGACATTCTATTTTTTTCTTCCTCTTCCTCGGAAGGCTCCTCCTCAGAGCTGCTCTATGTGCTGCTGCTGGCAGAGCTCGAGTCTGAGTCGGAGGAAAGAAAGGGGTTGTGGAGGAGACAAGGAGCTGGAGAGGCTGGAGGAATCGCTGTCCTCTGAGGAGGAAGAGATAGATGAGTCTTCACTCTCTGAGGAAGAGTCGCTGGCTAAGCTGTTGCTGCTGTCTCTACTGGAACTCTTTACGCTCTTGGCCCTTTCCTTTTTGGTTTTTCTTTCTACATTAGTTTCTCCAATGTCTAGGTTTTTTTTTTTTTTTTGTGGAACCGGGGATTGGACTCAGGTCCTTGCACTTGCCAGGGAAGCGCTTACTCCACTGAGCCATCTCCCTGGCCCCTCCAATGTCTAGGGATACAAAACTGAGAACTGTTGGGGGGCAGCATCCTACAAAACATCTCCATATAAACCACAAACTCTCCTCACTCTTGTAGTCCTCAACCATTGCTGTAATAATATTGCTTTCTTTTTGTTTTAAAGCTTTCTCTAGTTCGCCTGTTCTTGAGGGCCTACGTAGGTATTTTCTTTTCCCAGCGCATTCATAAATCCAATGTCCAAATTCCAAGCATTTCTGACACCTTACATGTTGCTTGTTTGCTTCAGCTCGTCTCTGTGCTATGAGGCAATGCATGGGAGTCGCCATCTTGGCCCCTCACCCTTTTTGCTATTTGAGACAGGGCCTAGCTCTGTAATTCAGGCTGGCCTTAAACCCATGATGTAGCCCAGGCTGGCCTTGAACTCACAGCTCTCTTCCTGTCTCAGCCTCTGGAATGCTGGGATTACAGGCATGGGCCACCCACACTTGGCTGCAGCCCATTTTTAATTTTTTATTTTAAGATAAGGTCCAACTAAGCTACCCAAACTGTGAATTCGTCTCCCTCAGCCTTCCAGGTAGCTGAATTATGGCATGTCCCACTGTCACATGCCCCGATATCTCAGCGACAGTTGTCTTCTTCAAAGACATTCTTGTTTTGGCTTCTGTGACACCAAATTCACCTGAAATTTCTTCGTCTTTGGTGTTTGCTCTTTCACTTTTCCTTTTCTGGCTTCTCTTCTTTTTTCTCTTAGCTTCTGGTTTTGGTGTGGGTGGGCTTCTAGTCTCAATACATTTTTTTCCTAGGACATTCTGTCCAGTTCTGTGATTTTTGTATAGCATCTTTATACATGATGATTACATCTTTGATCATGATCTCTTTCTGAATTTTGGGCTCTGCTTTCCTTCCTTCCTTCCTTCCTTCCTTCCTTCCTTCCTTCCTTCCTTCCTTCCTT
>NW_004524643.1:11552781-11560636 GCF_000260255.1 Octodon degus | reverse complement strand
TCTCTCTCTCTCTCTCTCTCTCTCTCTCTCTCTCTCTCTCTCTCTCCTCCCTTTTTGAGGTACTGTCTTGCTATATAGTCCAACCTAGCTTTGCTATGTAGTCCTGTCCAGGCTGGCTTTGAACTGGCTACACAGAGCACACTGGCCTTGGATTTACAGTCCTGTTGCCCCCATCTCCTAAGGGATAGGCTTACAGGTGTGTGGCACCATGCCCTACAAGGAGCCCCTTCCATGTTACCTGACATCTTCCCTGGGATAGCTAGGACAACTCAGACTCAGAAGTCCAACCTAGGCAATTTTCTCCTTGCCAGTTCAGGTTTCCCCTGCTCAGTCCTCACATTACTCAGGGGGACCACAGCCCAGCCAGTAGCCAACAAGGCTCAAGCACCGTCCTGGCTCCCTTTTTCCTTACTGCTCCCTGCCTCTGCCACCAGCTGCCCCTGCTGTCTCTGGCTCCAAAGCACATTCCTAAGTTGTCATCCATGCTGTTCATTTCTTCTATATCCCCACTTTGCCTTTGTATTCGACAGCCTTCCCACTGGTCACCCAGGTTCTGCTTGCTCCTTGACCTCCCCACCTGTTGCCCTAACTGGTCTCCATCTGCCCATCTTAGAACTGGGAGGAGAAGGGAGAGAATGATGGGGGCCCCTTATACTATAGCAAAAAAGCTTCATTTGACATGAAAACAAAAATTGTGAGCAAGAAGGAAGTCTTTGATGACACAGAGTTGATACCTGTAATATCTAGAGACCATTCGTGTATCAATACAAAAAAATAGTCTGCTTTTAAAATGAGCACATAGGAACTCATGTGTAAAAACATTCTCGGTTTTGCTAATTGTAAGTGCTAATTAAAAAGTTGCACTAGTCAAATAACCAAAATTTAGGGAGAATAATCACATTCACTGTAATAAGGATGAGGATGTTTATATTCTTTCAAGTAGGAATGTCAGCTTGTATATGCTTTTAGGAAGGCCGTTTGACAGCGTTTCTCCTCTGTGATCCGTTGTACTGGAATGCTAGAATGAACACGTGTACCCACGTGTTGGAACAGCTTCTGTCACTGATGCCATCAATTCAACGAATACTTATTTTTATTTTGAGATAGGATCTCCCTCTGTTGTGCATATTGGCCTCAAACTCTTGGACACAGTGAGTCCCCTGCCTCAGGCTCTTGAGAAAATAGTTATGGAGAAGCTACTCAGAATGCACTTCATGGACATTTACTTAGGCCACCTTCTGGGTTGTGTCAACCTCAAAAGATATGTTTCTGCTGGGTGTGGGTGTGTATCTCTATTATCCCAGCTCACTTGAGTGGCTGAGGCAGGAGGATTCATCACAAGTTTGAGCCCAACTTGGGCAATTGATTGAGTTAGGAAGAACTGGTCTCAAAAAAAAAAGGCTAGCTAGTATTGTAGCTCAGTACAATGGCCTTGAGTTTAATTCCCAGTAACACCAACAAAGTTTTCTTACAGAATGTGATTAAATCTGAAATAAATAAAAACATCTAGAAACTCCCTACATAGTTGGAAACTATGGATCAAAGAGGAGCCCATAGCTCAAAGCGAAGCTCACAAGCTGGGGACTTAGTTCAGGGTTACAGTGTGTCCTGAGCATATGTGGGGCCTCAGTTTGATCCCAGCAGCACCCTAAAGCAAGACTGCCTCTCACCCCCACCCGAAATTAGTTTCCTCATTTCTCCATTTTTTGCACCCTCCCCTCTTCCTGTAGAAGACCTTCCTGGATATTTGTTCGAGAAGGGTCTCCCTAAGTTGCCTAGGATGGCCTTGAACTCCTGGGCTCAAGTGAGTCTCCTGCCTCAGCCTCCTGAGTAGCTGGGACTACAGGTTATATAGCTACTTGACTTCCTTTTTCTATTCTGAATGTGGAATACTAAATCAGACCCACATTTGTGGGTGAAGTGCCCTCTGCTGTTTCCCCAAGAATGAGTTTAACTGCACCCCATAAATTTTTTTTTAAATTTTATTTATTTATGTGTGTGTGTGTGTGTGTGTGTGTGTGTGTGTGTGGCCAGCTCAGCCCACCAGGGGGCGGGGCTGGCTGGCATGTGGTGCTGGGGGATTGAACCGCGGTCCCTGTGCTTTGCTAAGCTTGTTTGTTCTAAGTAGGTGCTTTAGACCACTGAGCCATCTCACCAGCCCCTGCACCCCATAAATTTTGATATGGCATGCTCTCAATTCCATTCAATTCAATATTCTTTCTCTCTCTCTGTCTCTCTGTCTCTCTCTCTCTTCCCGCAAAACCATTAGAAATGAAACAGAATTTTAAAAAACAAGGTGATATGAATTCAACAGTGGTTGTTATGTTGCATATTGTCTTCCAAGTAGTTCAGATATAAGCATGTAAAATTGATTAAAAATTAAGCATTACTTTTCATAAATTAATGTTCCTTTCCATAAACCAAGTCAAATTTTTTAGCTACAGGCTAATGTTATGTTTACAGCTAGTCCTCCATTCATGAGTTATGTATCTATCTGTTGATTTTAACCATCCCTGAATTGTAAATATTTGGGCGAAAGTCACCTCTCTACTGATCATGAATAGATTATTGAAATGTCATTATTCCCTGCTCAATACAGTATGACAAGTATTTACATAGCACTTAGATTGTATTAGGCATGCTAGGCAATCTAAAGATGATTTAAAATAGAGGGGAGCATTTGCGACATTTATAGGTAAAGCTGTATAAGGGGCTTGTACACCCCTGCATTTGTACCCATCGTGGTCCTGGAGCCACTCTTCCTAGGACACAAGGACGACTGAAGAGTCCTTTGGAACGGACCTAAACAGCACTCAGCCAATAAATAACCTGTTCTAAACATTTGGCTTCGGGATCATGTTCAGTGCAGCGCTACTTTCTGTTAGCGTAGTGTGCTCATGGATTACAAAGGTACTGAGCAATTCACTTCTAAAAAGCTCAGAGATTGCTCTGACTAAAGGAATAAGAACAGCACCAAGAGAGCAATGGGGCGAGGCGTTGTCGGTCGGGAGATGCTGGTGGGGGTTGCCGCTTTGGTCCCCACTCCCAGGAGGAGCTGTCCCAGCCTGCAGGAGGTCCTTATGTCAGTAACAGATGTAATCTTGGTCTGGAGGAAAATTCTAACTCATTGTTTAACATTAGTCAGACGTCTGCGGATAAGGACTGCCTGGCGGACACTAGCTTAATTAAAACTCCTGTAAAGTTGTACGCAGGAGCTGAGCGGCACGGTCTGTTCCCGGCGCCCCCGCTCCCCGCCCCTCCCTCCGCTCCTCGCTCCTCATTGGCCACCGCCGGCCGCCCCGGGCGCCCATTGGCCACTCCGAGGTCCGCGGCTTCTATAAGAGATGAGCATAGGGTTCGTCAGGTTGACCCGGCTCGCAGCAAGGCAGGTGCAGGGTGAGTGGGGCATGCATCCAGCGGGGACCTGGGGACACCATTAAGGTTCAGGGGCACTTAGGTGGCCTGAGAAAGGGGGTGGTGGGAGAGAGGCAGAGAACTCCTTGGGAGGTTAGTAGCCACAGGCAGCTGGGTCTGGTGGGCCACTGTGGTACCCTGTGGGTCTTTGGAGAGCAGAGACACTACTGTGTGTTGGAAAAGGGTCCTCCGTGCTTCTCTTATTTGACCTTCCCAACGAACCCTGTGAGGTAGATAATGTTTTGCATTTTATGAATGAGGAAACTTGAGTTCAGAGAACTGCAAATCTGTGTGACTGCTTTAGCAGGCATGTCTGTCTTCCTACTCTTTCCACCAAAGGGCAACATCTCTTTTCCTTCTTCTTGCATAAAGTGAACTCTTACGGGGTCTCAGATGCAAAGCCTCTCGGCATCACATAGGCCCCCACTACCGCCATCCTTCCCAACAGAAGGCTGAGAGCCTGATAGAAGGCTGTAGTCGACACAGAAGCATAGGCCCTTCACGTTCAGATCTAGTAAATCGTCCAGGTAAGATTAACCCCGATTAAATACAACTGTTTGATGTCCAGAGACTGGAAATTAACCGCTCATTGGTATTCTACTCTAGTTAACTTGGGGAGAAAAAGAATAGAACTGAATTTTCTAACCCAGTAAAAGTTTGGGTCTGTCAGTTGTCAAATAAAGGTGACATTCTGGCTGTAAGTGTTTCTGTGAAGTTTCATTCTGTCCTTACATGTTTTATCACTGGAGTCCATTGTACCTGTATTATTATTGTATTATTAGATTACCTCAAGGCAGATGTGTATCCTTCTATTTCCCTTTGCTTTCCCAGTACCTCTATTTTCTAAAATTATTATTATTTTTTTATGGGTAGTGGCTACTTGAGTATCTCATCTCTACTTCCCATCCTCAGCTCCATTTAGAAAGAGAGTTAAGATTCATTAGGAGATCCTCCCCAACGTCTTTGCAGCTTTGTTTTAGAAGATTTCATGCTTTTTCTTTTCCTACCTGAAATATAAAATTCATTTGTTACTAATTAATCTAAGGTGAGAACAGACTTATTTGGTATAAAAGCTGCTGAGGGCTAAGGACTTGATGTTCTTGGTTTGCCTTCCTTATTTCCAAAGGTGTGTCCCTCACCCCAGTGTGTGTTTGGGAAGGAAGCGAAGTAGGAGAATGAGACCGGGAAGGTATCAGTTGGCACAGACTGATTAGGGTATTGCTTTACAAAGAAAATACATACTTCCCGATGAGACACAGACTCAAATTAGTGGGACCTATTAATTGTTTCATAGTCTTTTATTGTAAGGTCTTCCTTTGGGAGAGTGGCAGAGTGTAGAAGGTGGAAGGGAGTAAGGAAACCTGGAAAAAATCAAAGGCTCTGAAAATAGCTCTGAGATAACTGAAGGAAAAATGAGCTGATGCCTCAGCCAGGCAAAGTGATGGCCAAATTTCAGGAAAGATCAAGGCTTTGTAAGCTTTTCCTAAGAAATTTATTTTTATTTTGGTTTTGGTGGTAGCAGAAAGAACAGAAAAAGGGTTTTATTCTAGTTACTTAGCAAAGGTTCCTTTTGAGAACTTTCCTTGTTAAGAATAAGAATGTTTCAAAATCTTAGTAAAATAGATTGTCATTATTATTATTATTATTATTGTTGTTGTTATTATTACTTTTTTTTTTTTTTTGGTGGAACCGGGGATTGAACTCAGGCCCTTGCGCTTGCCAGGCAAACACTTATTCTACTGAGCCATCTCCCCGGCCCTTCATTTTAGTTTTGAGATGAAATCTTGCTAAGTTGCAATAGCTGGATTCAAACTTGCAGTCCTGCCTTAGCCTCTCAGGGCAGCCATTGAGCTTTGTATCCTTGCTTTTTTTTTCTTTTCTATTCAGGAAAGAAGAGCTTCTAAATTAAGTCTTAGTACAGGTATGGAAAAAACACTAGACTCTCAGGTAGAAAATGAACTGAATGATTTGGAGAGTGGATTGGACTTTGCCCCCACCCCCAGTAAGACAGTGTGCTAGAAAGGGACAGGCAGAGGCCCTTGGGGTCCAGTGACCTGTACCACATCCCCACTCTGCTCTCTCCTGTGGGTAACCACAAGTGCTTCCTGTAGCTTGTCTCAGATTCAGGCTCTGAACATATAAGATGTGGATGATCAGGTACCTGCCTCACAGTATTGGGATTAATAATGTAAATGTTTGTATATGTGATGCGCAGAACAGTGTCTTCCTCTTTTTCACTTTGAGGTTGAGGACTGTGTAAAATACATATCTTCCGTATTCTCTATTTACCATATCTTTGCTTGTAGTTTTCCTATAATAGAAGGAAAATGTAGAATATATATTTGTATTTTCTTGTGAACACAAATAATTGCTTCCAACCTTGTTTAAAAATTTAGTGTAAGACTAAGAAGTCTCAAAGTTGCTTGAAGATATTTTCTAGAATACCAACTGCTATATTTCTTTATAGAAAGTTTATAGTTACTAGTATTGATGGCTATGGAAATATTTCATTTTTCAGTTTTAATGAACCATTTTACTACTGGTTCATGATGACTAGTTAGTAGTGACTGGTTTAGAGGTTTCTTTTCTCACCATGTGTAATACTGTAAAGAAATCAGTTGCAAACTACTGCAATTAGAAAATAACATATAAATTAGCTTTAAAAAATAGGTTGTCTTATCTCTAAATACATCAAAAATCATATAAATGCATAAATTCCTTAGAGGCAGATTGCCTTCTTATTTTTAGTTGTTCCAGCCCTCACCCTGATGCATCTTTGAGAAGGTGAAATGATGGTGGTGTTCTTGTGCATGTACCTAGGTTAAAATTTATTCATTTTGCCATTAGTAAAATTATTAGGACCAGGGGAAAACCCACATTATTATTAAGTTTAACTGTATGTTTAGTTTTTGTTTTGTTTTAATATGGTTCTCACTATGTAGTTCAGGCTGGTCTTGGATTCATGCTGTAGCCCCCTGCAGTGCTTCTGAAGAATCTGACCCCATTTGCCTTGCCTATGTGACCCCTCACTGTTGTGTAATTGTTGGTCACCTTCTCTTTTGTCTTGCACCACTACATCTCCTCCTCCTTGCCTTCTTTCTTTAAGACACTATAGAAACATATTTTCAAGGAGGCCTCTTTGAACAGATACCAGAATAATTAATGTAGTCACTGCCATCCTGAACTATGACAGTTCTTGTTCTTCTGTGCTTTGTAGTTGTCCCTATATCTGATTTCAACTCCCCAAGGGTAAGGGTGATGTCTTCAATTCATATTTCATTCATTCAGTGACATCTATCCACTGATTCTTTCTGCAGGGACAGCACTAGGTGCTGGGGATTCAGATGCTCAGGAAAAGTAAAGTGATCCCTGCTCCCATGTGACACAGACTACTTGGAGGGACAAAGTCCAGTCCCCATCCAGAATTACAACTGTGACTGTTGGTATGAATGGCAGGCATATGGTTCTGTGGTCACCACCACTGAGGATAGTTGACTTGGACAGGTCAGGACACTGTCATCACCATATCTGCTCTGAGCGATGAGCCACAAGTTGAGATCAGTTAATGAGAATAGGTGCAGGACAGTGGAGTCAGTTATATCATTCTAAATTGTTACAAGTTAATTCCATTAAGACTACAACATGAATAAGTAATTGCATTGGTCAGCTTTCTGCAGCTGGAAAAAATACCAGCCATTCATGTCTTAAAGGAGGAAAGGTTTATTTTGGTTCATGGTTTAGCAGGGTTCAGTCCCTGGTGGACTGGCTCCTGACAGAAACATCATGGAGCAAAGCTGCTTCCATCAGGGCAGCTGGGAAGCAGAGCACAGGGAAGGATGGCAGGAACAAGGACATGGCCTCCAAAGGCCTGCCTCATTGACTCACCTTCTCTAGTTGGGGCCCATTTCCTATAGTCTATTCAGCTACAGTGGATTAAACCTCTGATTATTAGAGCACTACATGATCCAACCACCTCCCCATGAGTTTTTTTTAAATTCAGTGAAGTTCAGTATACCCTACTTTTTATGCCTCCAATATCCTCCACCTCATTCTCTTTTCTATCAAACAGCTGAATTTATAACCATGTAGTGCTTGTAGGCCAGTATTGCAAAGGGCCTATGGGTGAGGGAATTCTGTGGACAGAAAGAAAGAGCAATGTATTGATGATAGAATTTGGACCAGCAGTTACCTTTGTAGCTCACATGTGTCTAGAACTATTGAGTTTACAGAAGAAGTAGGTCTTTCCCATGCTCTGAAGAATCTTGAGGCCTTGTTAGGAGACAAGATACATAGGAGCAAAACATTTGGGGAAGCCATTTAAAATCCAGTGTAAGGAAGTGCTCAGGGGTGGGGAGATAGCTCAGTGGAATAAGTGCTTGCTGGCAAGTGCAAGGTCCTGAGTTTGATCCCTGGTACCACCAAAAAAAAATTATTATTATTA
>NW_004524643.1:11549910-11552681 GCF_000260255.1 Octodon degus | reverse complement strand
GGCTGGCTGGCATGTGGTGCTGGGGATTAAACCGCGGTCCCTCTGCTTTTGCTTAGCTTAGCTTGTTCTGAGTAGGTGCTTTAGACCACTGAGCCATCTCAACAGCCCCCCCCAAAAAAAATTATTAAAAAAAGGTAGTGCTCAAGTCATGATGAGGGAAGGAGGGGAGAAATCAATAATGCAAAGAATTAAGATGTGATATATATGTGTATTGACTCCTCACAGGGAATGTCAAAATTATGTACAGCAACCGTGTACCAATAAAAACTAAAATTAAAAAAATTGTGATAGGAGGGGAAACAAGGTGTCGTAGAGGAAGAGCACTCAATGTCTGGCTATCAGGAAGATGACAAGAAGCTAGTGGGCTTGGCTATGACCCATAAGAGTGATTGGATTAGAGAAATTGATAGAGAACTACTCATTTGTACTGTATGTCCAGTACATTGTAGCCACTGTGCTAGGCAAGCTGTTAACTTATTTTGTTCTCATTACAGGCATATAGAATACATCTGAGTCAGGTGCGGTGGCACTCATGACTGTAGTCGAACACTCTGTTAGGCTAAGGCAGGAGGACTACAAGTACGAGCCCTGCCTGGGCAACTTAGTGAGATCCTTTCTCAAGCAAAAACAAAAAGGGCCAGAGATGTAGCTCAGTGTGAAGGCCCTGGATTCAATCTCCAACACCAAACCAAACCAAACCAAACCAAACCAAACCAAACCAAACCAAACCAAACCAAACCAAACCCCAAAACATATCTGCATACTCAGGTCTTGTACATAAGGAAAGGGAGAGTTTCTTGTGTCCCGAGTTATGCGGTCCTGTCAGTGCTGCCCAACTTCATTGTTAGCCTTCTGTTTTCATGTTTTAGTTTTAGAGAATTGCTTCAAATTCATCATGATTGAAGACAATAAGGAGAACAAAGAGTATTCCTTGGAAAGAGGAAGAACAACTCTCATTTTTTCATTAAAAAATGAAGTTGGAGGACTTATAAGAGCACTGAAAATTTTCCAGGTAAGCATTCTTCGTAAGTTTGCATAAAATTATTCTAGGAACTAGTGTCAGACATGTATGTTTTAAATAAAAACTATTGTAAATTCTTCAGAGAGGTTATAGAAATTTCTTAAGAATTTGTGTTTTTAAAGTACTGCTGAGGGCTGGCCAAATAGCTCAGTTGATTAAAGTGCCTGCAAGCAGGCACAGGGGCTGGGATTCAAACCCCAGGCATGCCTTGCCGGCCCTGTCCCTGGGCCGCACTGAGACAGCAATTAAGACTGGGCATGGTGGCACATGCCTGTAATCCCAGCTCTTGGGAGTCTGTAAACAGGCGGATCACTAAGAGTCTGATCTGGTACTGAGACCCTGAACACCCTATAGACCAGTCCCTAAAAAAAGCAAAAACAAAAACAAAAAGAACTGCTGAATTCTAACAAATGGTCAAGAGATTTGGACAATTCCTGGAAGAGTAGAATGGAAGGAGATAATCAAAATGGAAGGAGACTCACTTCATAGACTTCAGAGAAAAAAAATTAATATTTTAATTAAATAAATATTAAAATTAATGATATGCTCAATCCTATATATTACCTATTTGATGATACTTAATGACATACTAAAATATTAAACAATATTTTTCTGATAGCAAGGATTCTATAATTATACTCTTATATTAGAGTATCAATGTATCTAGTCTTCAATTATATCCTTAGTGTACTTAAAGATAAATGGACGGGGAGATGGCTCAGTGGAATAAGCGCTTCCTTGGCAAACACAAGGGCCTGAGTTCAATCCCCGGTTCCGCAAAAAAAAAAAAAAAAAAAAAAAAAAAAAAAAAGAAAAGAAAAGAAAAAGCTAAATAGATGATAAATTGGTACTGTATGATGTAGAAAATATGGCAATATGTACTTACGACTCATAAAATGTTCATATTTTCTACTAATTTTTTTTTTTTTTGGTGGTACCAGGGATCAAAGTCTGGACATTGTACTTGCTAGGCAAGTGCTTATTCCACTGAGCTATCTCCCCATCCCCTAAATGTTCATATTTTCTGACCCAGTAATCCCACTTTCATGGTCTGTTTTAAGAAAATATGGGTTATTTTGGTAGAACATGAATGTTTACTGAGTGCCTCCTATGTGCCAGGTGCTGTGCTAGACACCGAGCTGAACAGCATAGGTGCAGCGCCTGCCCTCAGAGTGTACGATCTAGTGGGGAAGACAGGATATCAGAGAAGTAGAGTATTTATTTCTTTTGCATAATTTTATTGATAAACAAATAGCAATGAGACAGTTTCAAATCAAATCGGTAGGACAGTTTCAATAATTCACACATTGCATACATTCTTCCTAGTGGTTAATTGCTGTACAAGATGCAGACATGATATTCTATTTACAAACACATTAGAACAAATCACTCTATTCATTAAGAGAATGTAATTATGTATCTATTCGAACCACTTTGAATACACAGATACAAAATGGACATTCATCTGTATAACCTTTTTTTGTTAAGTTCCGTTGTTTGAATATTATAGGGGTGTTAACTCAGCAAAATACTGTAAAAAAGTCCAGTAGCCCATAATAGTATTGTGTCTTCCACTTGACTGGCAATGTCAAAAATTGTTGACCTGAGTCCCCCATAGCTCAACATAACAGCATGGCTTTACTTCTTATATTTCGTTTTTATACTTTTCTGCTGGATGGTTAAGACCAAGGTAAAGCAGGACCTGTGCAATAAGAGTTGTAGCTTTTGGGTCTGATAAGGTCAGTGAAAT
>NW_004524643.1:11544549-11549175 GCF_000260255.1 Octodon degus | reverse complement strand
TACACATAAGTCCAAAAATCTCACCATATACAACCTTGAAGCAGGACAGTTCCACAATATTCCTTTTCCTATCTCTTGCCTTCATTCACCACCCCTAAGAAGTATTTAAAGAGGTACATATGTATAAAGTGATTCAGAAGTACCAGGTGATTTGTACTGTCTTTAAAAAACAAATAAACAAACAAAGCTCAAATAAGCAAACAAAAAAACTCCACCAGGTAACAGCATTGAGCTGGGGGACCTTACCTAGTTTAAGGGCTCAGGGACACAAAAGATTTATTTGTAGGAACTGAAAAATTACACACAAACTGCATGTCTGAGGTAGGGGACAGGTTGAATTATGAACACTGCTTCTTTTCTAGTTAGGCTTGCAGGCTGTACCTGCAGACGAGCTGAGTTCACATCCTTTCTGTCACTGGTTGGCTAAGTGGTAAAAGATTAATAGTTGAATTAATCTTTTTCTATTTCCCTATAAAATGAAAGAAACTCTACCCATCTCACAGTGTTATCATGAGAACTAATAGAATTAATACATTTAAGATGCTTATGGTAGTACCAAATAAATGATCAATAAAAGTTAAGTATTTTTAAAAATCAAATTTATATCTATTTGATATACTATAATATAGACATTGAAAATAATAATGCAAGGAATTAAAAAATTTACGTATACAAATTATCTAGGAGAGTTTGTGATAAAAAATCAGACTTCTAACCATCCTCAGCTCCATTTCTAGAGGCAACTTTTTTTTTCCATAATTTTATTGATAAACAAATAGCACTGAGACAGTTTCAAAACCAAATTGGTAGGACAGTTTCAATAATTAACACATTGCATACATTCTTCCTAGTGGTTGTTTGCTGTACAAGATGCAGACATGATATCCTATTTACAAACTCTATTAGAACAAATCCTCTAGAGGCAACTTTTAATTAATTAATTGATTAATTTGTGTGTGTGTGTGTGTGGCCAGCTCAGCCCACCAGGGGGCGGGGCTGGCTGGCATGTGGTGCTGGGGGATTGAACCGCGGTCCCTGTGCTTTGCTAAGCTTGTTCTAAGTAGGTGCTTTAGACCACTGAGCCATCTCACCAGCCCTAGAGGCAACTTTTAAAAAACTATTTCTTTAGTTCATTAGTAGTATAATATAAAATAAAAATATTGTTCTCACATCTGAGTTTTGAATTTTACATGATATTTATTTGTTCCCTACAGTAAACAGTGTGTCTCTTTCCTTCCCTTTCTCTCCTTTCCAAATTTGATAATATTATTTTTATTCCATTGATTACCTTTGAGGTTCTAAATAATGTACCTATTTCTTTCTCCCATCGGCTTTTATTTTATTTTATTGTTATCCAAAGAATATTTGTGCATGGCTTAGAAAGCTGACCTATACTATAAAACTTGTCAAGAAAATAGCAGCCCTTTGCTCCATCTATTTTTATTCCTAAGGTTCATTTAATTTTTTGATAGCCATAGGCGCAGAAGGTTGAGTTAATCATGCTCATGAAATCGCAAGTGTATGCCTCTATTCATTTGTGCCATCTCCTCCTGTCTTCTTTTATTGTTCCAATCTCAATCTCTCTCATCTGATAGACACCTGCTATAATATGTTTGTTGTACACATTGTCTTATTTTGTGTGTATGTTAGAATATGAAATATTTATACATGCATGTAACATTAGTAACATACATAAATATTATAGTGCTGTAGACATTTTTCCTACTCAGCTGTGTGTTTTTACATCTCATGCATGCTGCCACAGGTACATTTCATTCATTCTTCTACCCACTGCCTGGGGCTCTGGTGGACATCCCCTCACTTAATTTACCTTCAGTCTAAAGGAAGCAGTCATTCTAAGCTCTTTAAATTACTTTGCTGATATTTTGTGTTTTTTAAATTAATTTTATTGAGAAATAAATAGCAATGAGTCAGTTTCAAAACAGGTTAGTGGAACAGTTTTAATGATTAATACATTGCATATTGTTGTCTTCGTAGTAGTTATTCATAGTACAAGATGAGACATGATATCCTGTCCAGACACTATTAGTACAAATGTTTCTTCTCACTGAATTAAGAGAAAGAAGCTGTATATCTATCCTAACTATTTTGTATATACAGATACAAAATGGTCCTTCATTTATATCCCCCCTTTTTTTGTTTAGTTTTGTCAGAGATTGGTATTCCATTGCCACTGAAATATTGTAGGTGCATAAATTAATGTGTGTTTGTTTTTGTGGTACTGGGGATCAAACCCAGGACCTTTCGCTTGCCAGGCAGGCACTTGTGTTGCTGAGCTGTATCTCCGGCCCTATCCACATGCATTTTGCTTCTATTTCTATTTCTTGTTTGTTTTCAATTGTAGGTGTCACCTACTGATTACTTTAGTAGAAGTAAAGATCTAAATTTCTTTATGTAGCTCCTCTTTCAGCTACCTCAACTTCCCTCCTCTCATTTTTCAATGCACTTGAGTAATTTTTTAATGTTCTTATGCCCCATTTTTGTCTATCTCACCGTTCATTGTTTTCATTAAGATTATGTAAATAGACCACGGGCTGAACTGGCCCTGTTCCCAGGGACATTTATTTAACAGGGAGTCCATGAGCTGGCCACCAAGTCTGGGTGTGGTGGTGCATGCCTGTAATCCCAGCGCTGGGGAGGCTGAGACAGGAGGATCACTCCAGGACCGAGCTGTGTAGTGAGACCCTGTACTAAGTACAAAACAAAACAAAACAAAACAAAACAAAACAAAACAAAAAAAAGAGAAAAGATTATGTAAATATTGTTTGAAACAGAAGAACTGTATCACCCACTCCTGTGGTGCCGCCTTTCTTGTACAACAGGATTTCAGCATGTTGAAGGAATGGACTTGGAGCAAGACAGCCTAGTCTCAAATTCCAATTTTGACAGCTGATTGTTGTGTGACTGGGCTAACTGCGCAACCTCTCTATGCTTGCTTGCTCCTGTAATTAAAATGACTTACAGGGAATGTCTCACTTACTATTCCTACTTTATCTGGATCTTCTTTTTATTTATTTATTTATTTGGTACAGGGTCTCGCTACCCAGCTCAGACTCATAGTGATCCTCCTGTCTCAGCCTTCCCAGCTCTTGGATTATAAGCATGTGCCACTACACCTAGTTTTGGCAGTTGGCACTGTATGCCCAGGATTCCGGGGCAGCACAGCAGGCAGTCCCAGTGATCAAACCCCAGTCCTTGTGTTTGCCAGGCAGGTGCTTAGACCACTGAGCTATCTCCCCAGCCCTCTATTCCTTTCTTAATCCCCTCTATTTTATTTTTTTTTGTCTATATCTACTCTACATCTACTAATCATTTCCTTCATTATGGTCATCATCTTTTTGTTTTTGTTTTGTTTTTGTCAAGTGACTAACTGACCCGTTTTGTGACTTCTCCTGCCTCCGTTTAATGAAATTCAGTGAGGAAATCTTTTATTTCTTCCACTTCAGTGTGCCCTTGATTTACTTCGGGTGAACTGGGGATGATGGGGTGCATCTTGCTTCAGCATTTTCTCATTTTCTGTTTTTCAAATTTGCATTTTGTACTGAGGCTTATAAATTTCTTATGGCAGGCAGTTTTATTACTACTATTGAGACCCCCTAGGAAATGACAACTTTTCAGAGATGTCTTCTAGGTATCTCTGGCGTCTGGCTTTTGAATGTGTCCCAGGATCCTGCCTCTTCTGTTTATTAGGAATGAGAGGGTGCTGTCTGCTTGGCCTAACACCCAGTTTTTTGGTACTATACTGTAGTGTTGTTTATGATCCCCAGACAGCCTAGATATTGGCATGCAGAGAAGACAAATGGATCACAACTATGTTTTCTTGGCTAAAGTGGTACAATCAGAAGTAACAACAGCATCAAACACAGAATAGAAAAGAAAATGGCAAACTGTGATAACTAATAATTTGCCAACTTTCACCATAGGTACAAGATCTACAGTAACATAAAAAAATGAGAAAAATCAGAAAATTCTGTACAGTAAATACCCACTCAATAGAGCAATTTTACCCCTAGTGGATAAAAGTTAAAAAGGATAAGAAGCAAAAAGTAGATACACAAAAAAACAAAGAGATTAGAAACAAGGCTAAAAGAGCAAAGAGATTACTCAAGCCTCAGGAACTTGCTAAGATAGGAAAGAAAAAAAGGGAAAGACAAGAGTAAAACAAAACAAACCTAAAAACAATATTCACACTCATTAAAAAAAAGAAAAAAAAACCCAAAAACAAAGGAGGAGGGAGAAGAAGAAATTTGTAATTTAAAGCATGTGGGTGTCTTCTGGGGTCTTCAGTTCTGTGGCCGTGTCCAACTCAAAAACAGTGGTTAGATGCCACAAAGTAGGTGGCAGTGCCTTAACCGTATGCGTGTTGTCAGGCCTGAGGGCTTCTTCCATCCTTGTCAAGGGGAGTGCTAACCTTCTCTCCTTTCATACAACACTATCTGGATCTTCTTGACCATATTTTTCTTCCAAATCAACTTAGAAATTATTTAATTACACTTCCTCACCAAAATCCATTAAGATTTTGGTAGTGTTAAACTTACATGTTAATTTAGGAAGAATTAAAGTTTCAACCTTTCCCCAAAACATAGGGCTTAGATTTATATATGC
>NW_004524643.1:11530125-11544449 GCF_000260255.1 Octodon degus | reverse complement strand
TTTTGGTGGAACCGGGGATTGAACTCAGGCCCTTGTGCTTGCCAGGGAAGCGCTTATTCTACTGAGCCATCTCCCCAGCCCCTTAAAGTCGGATGTTGATGCTAATGAAATATTTTTCTCAGCAATGGTGTGTATCTGAGGCAGTCACATGACATTGCTGCTTTTTGGTTCACAGGAGAAGCATGTGAACCTGTTACATATTGAGTCCCGAAAATCCAAGAGAAGAAATTCAGAATTTGAGATTTTTGTTGATTGTGATATCAACAGAGAACAATTGAATGACATTTTTCACCTGCTGAAGTCTCATACTAACGTTCTCTCTGTGAACCCACCAGCTAATGTTACTGTGAAGGAAGACGGTAAGTTTAAAAGTGAAAGTGCTACTTACAAGATCGGATGCCTATGTATGTCCGCTCTTACTTCCATCTTGAAGACATGAAGATAAAAATAAAACACTGTCTTTTCAGAGTTCTTATGGTAGTGGAGAAAACACAAGTATAATTTCTCAAAATGCTAAAGAAAAATGATAAAGCCCCATTCAATTAAGGGTGAGAAAAGGGACAAAGAAACCTTGAGTATAATGAAGAATCAAATGGCTATTAATTAATTGCCTCTGGATTATGAATGATGATTCATAATCAAACATTGCTTGATTCCACAGACCTTCAAGTCACACTCTCTGAACACAGTAACACTCTTAGCTCTTAGCATCTGTGGAATATGTATGTAAATTTATTGAAAATGTTGGTAATGTCTGACAAAGGTGAGGTGAAACACATAATGCACAACATTCCCACCAAGAGCAAGTGAAAGGGGCCACGGATATAGCTCCATGGCATAAGTGCCTGCCTGACAAGCACAAGAGCAAGTGAAAGCAGCAAAGCCTTCTTAAGGTTTCAGATACTCAGCCAAGATGGAGTTGAAGATCTCCATTAGTGACAGCAATCCCTGTGGTTTACTTGAAACAGAAGAACAAATAGATAATTCAGCCACATTTTATATATGGTATCCAATGAACAGTAATCTCTTCCGATTGTAGCACAATATTTGGAATATCACCAGGGCTCATATTCACCTACTGTATATTTGTACAGTTGTATAGTTATTAAGATATTGATATACTTCCCTTAGGCTGTCAGGGAGCTCGTTCCCTGAGTCTTCCTCATCATGCCTGAAGCCTCTGTTGTTCAGATTCTCACCTAGAACCTTCATGCCCACCGTTAGCAAAGAGCTAAAAGGGCTCCAGCTGGCAGAGCAGGAGTCATGGGCTTTGCCGGTGTCTGTTTCGAGTGATTAGCTAGCTCCCTTGTTGTATTTGTTGTTAAATCTCTTGAATATCATTCGTGGATAAAGGAGAGCAATGCATTGCAGCAAGTGTGGCGTTCTAGTCTTTTTTCCACTGAAAGTGGGTATGAGTTCTGTTGGGTAAATGACCTTACCTCCCTGGAGTTTGGTTATCTCATCTGTCACATTCAGAGCTTTGTTGATGGCTAGCTGGTTTGGTTGACATTTAGAGAATGCCAACACATGTGTCAGATATTTCAACTAAGAACTAAACACACACACACACACACACACACACACACACACACACTACAGTGCCTACCCTATGTCATTCTCAGTCATTTGAGAAAGACAGATATAATAAAGCATAGTAAAAATATCTAGAGTTACAAACATAGTGTCACAAAAACTCAGAAAAAAACCCAGAAGAGATAATTCCTTTGCACAGTGAGGTTTTATTAGATTGGTGACTTCAAGGTTGAGGAAGGTATTCTCAGGAGGACAGAAAAGTGGGGCCAGGGGAGTGGGAGCAGGCCAGACATTCCAGGTAGAAGAGCATATGCAGAATCCCAGAGCTTCATGTCCACCTGAGGAATGGTGTGATGGAAGTGGCAAAGGCAGTAATGAATTTCTAAGATTTTTTTAATCAACAAAAATAGATATCTGGAGTTCTTATTAAACCTTCACCTTGGTCTGTAAAGTTGCATATCTTTATTTTGCTTTTGTAGGATAGCTAAATATGTGGCATAAAACATTGAAAAATACTTTTTGTCTGTACTGCACATAAAGCATTTTTCCAACACTTGGGAAATCAATCTGAATACTCAAAATTGTTTTGTTTTGTTTTTTCTTTTTTGTAGCATTGGGGACTGAATTCTGAACCTTATGTTTGCCAGGCAAGCACTTATGCTGCTGAGCTATCTCCTCAGCTTTCAAAAATGTTTTTAAAGCTAAGAAATTTTCAATGCAATTTACCTATTAGAAATAAAGTGGATTTCTTAACTTGTATAAATGTTTCTTCAATATACAAATTAAAAATCTTTTCCAAATATTAATACAATAATTATCCTGAAATAATTATTAATTATTGCAATAATAATTATTACAGGAACTGGGCATGGTAGCACATGCCTTTAGTCCCAGCACTTGGTAGATTGAGACAAGAGGATCACTGTGAGTTTGAGACCAGCCTGGGGGCTATAAAAGTGAGCACAAGGCCAGCATAGCGAGATCCTGTCTCAGAAAAATTTTAAATAATAATTATTATAAAAATTATCAAGAAATAGTAATTTCTTCCTTGTTATTGCCTTATTTAATATCATCTTTTCAATGTTTAGTTGATTTTTGTGTTTGACAGGTATGGAAACTGTCCCTTGGTTTCCAAAGAAGATCTCTGATCTGGACTTTTGTGCTACCAGAGTTCTGATGTATGGATCTGAACTTGATGCGGATCATCCTGTAAGTATTTTTCTTTTCTTTTCTTTGGTATTTTAGGAAGGGTCTACAGGGTGTTCAGAGTCTCATTACTAGATTAGACTCGTAGTGACCCACCTGTTTACAGCCTCCCAAGAGCTGGGATTACAGATGCACGCCACCATGCCCAGTCTCAAAGTAAACCCATTTAAAATTTTTTTGCTTTAATAAATGGTTTTGTGAGAATCATTTCAAGCAATCTAAACATTAAAGGCAAATTTTTAAAAGAAAGCATGCTTTCTAGACTAAATGGCATCTTGTTTTAATCCAGAGTTTAGAAATGTTAGGCTTCCACGTTGGTGGAATTGAGATTAACTGCCTTTAAACCATGTAATATCATTGGCTCCAAAACATGTTCCCCCTCTATACCCAGCATTGCTATTATTCCAAAAGTTATACAGAGTTTTAGTATCTGAAGTTATTTCTTATTAAAGTGGCATGAGTTACTGGAAAGAAGAATAAAGAGAAAGAAACACTACCCATGTTGCCCAGCATAATTGATTTATTAGCCGATTGATGAATTAGGAAGTTGCTTCTTTGGGAAATTGAATAGTACAAAAAGATGTGGAGAACTGGTCAACCTAGAGCATTAGTAAATCCAGAGTGTTAGGCTTGCTTATGGAAGCTCTAGGTTCCTGGTGGGGAGGAGAGAAGAGTGCAATGATGCAGTTCCACAGAGCAGGGCTTTAACCTAGCTTCTCCCATTCATTTCCTCTCTGAATGTGACCGTATGCTGCTCTAGACAGCCCCCCAGATGATTTGTCCATTGTTTTTTAATCTTATGGAATAAGTTTTGCAATGAAATGCCTACTTTCCCTTAAGGAACTTACTCATCTAGTTGAAAAGCTGGAGTGTGCATACATCAATGTATGGAGTTAAAAGTTAAAACATGTGTGAAGTAACATTAATACATTGCTTAAAGTATGCATGAAAGATCAAACACTCCTAGTTAAAGAGATCAGAGAAAGGCAAAATTTCAACTGGACTGTTGAACTGGGCATTCAAAGATGTCATCAGGTAAGTGACAGAAAGTTAGGACAATGAAGGAGGAGACAATATGAGCAGAGATTCAAGGGAAAGAAAATCTGGAGCATGTTTACAAAGAGGTTAGTATATCAGTTTTACTGATCTACCAAATTCTGGTGACTTTTTACTTCCTATTTCGCAAATTTCTTCCTTATGTATCTACACTTCCACATTCCTTAACTGGTTTCCCTGACTTCAGCCTTTCTACTTCCAAACCCATCCTCATCATCACTGGAATGATCTAGAATCTCAAGATGACCACTGTCATCTCTCCTAAAAAATCACCAATGGTTCCTAGGAATATACTGAATAGAACTGAAAACATATGCTCAGAAATCTGCATACTAATGTTCACATTAGTATTAGTCTTAATAGCAAAAAAGTAGAAAGAACCCAAATGTCCATCAACCAATAAATGGAAGAAGTGTTGGCTGTCCCTACCATTGAACAGTTTTGGCCATAAAAGGCCACGGAATTCTAGTACATGCTATGACGTGGATGAACCTCAAGAAAAGCTGGTCACAGAAAGCTTCATGTTATTTGATTCATTTTGCATCACTTCTTTCTGGAGTCCCAGAATAAGCAAATTCTTAGAAACAGAAAACAGATTACTGTGTTCTGGGGATTGTGGTTGGAGAAAAATGGGGCTGTGAAGCTGATAAGCATCATAGTTCTTTTTAGATTAATCAAAGTTTTCTGAAATTAGAAAGCAGAGATGGTTTTTAATTTCTTCTTCTTCTTTTTTTTTTTCAGAACCAGGGATTGAACTCAGGTCCTTGCGCTTGCCAGGGAAGCGCTTATTCCACTGAGCCATCTCCCTGGCCCCTTAATTTCTTAATGTAATGAATTCCAGCGCGTTTTTTAAGAAAAAAACTAAAATTGTTATTCATTAAAGGGAACAGTGTTTATATCATTTGACCAGTCTTACATGCCTATATCTGATACTCTCAGCAATTACTTTGAAGATAACAATATGAGATATAATTACCTCTGTTAATTTCCTATCATCTTGTTTTGAAATTCTGTATCATTTTATTGGTTTTTTATTATCTTTAAAATAAGGGAAAAATTAAATCATATTTTTGATGTTTTATTTTTTTTTTAGTTTATTAGGAAATATGCGCAGTATGTAATGTTTACATTCCTTGTGGGAAGTGGTACAGGCACATCCCATTTCCTAATTCCTTTTTGCGTTCCCTTTCCCTTCCCCCCCTCACTTCTGCCCATCTCCTGATCCCCAAGTTTGCAGTACATGCAGTTTACATCCTTGTGTAGAATGAGTACATGTATATAACATATATATTCCAATTCCTTTTATATTCTCTTATCTCTCTGCTTCTTTTAAATCTCTTGTTCCCCTTCCCCTCTGAGAAAGATCTATCTCCTTGCTTCTTGTTATTCAGCTTTTATTTTGCTCTATATTTTCACCCTGGGCTTCTCAGGTAAGAGATATTTAAGCTTGTGTGTCTGGTTTACTTCACTTAACATTGTGGTTCCAAGGTCCATCTGCTTTCATATGAATGACTCCAACTTCCTTCTATATGGCAGAGTAGTACGCTCCATTGTGGGTAGATGCCACATTTTCTTTATCCATTTCTATTGATAGTTATATAGACCACCTCCAAGATTTATGGATTGTGGATTGGCTATTGTGGATTGGCTGCTATAACAAGGGAATACATATGTCACTGTAACATGATATTTTAAGTCTTTTGGAAGCAGTCGTTTTACGGCATGTGGACTATAGTTCAGTAAAGTTGTTACTTAAAAAATATCCACTAATATAATTTCATTCCCAAGGTTAAAATCCAAGGCCCATAATGGACCTATACCCGGCAGACCCCGGACCAGCCTTCAACCTACCCCACCTACCCTCCAAGCTCCATGAACTTTGAGGTCCTTGTATCTTCTTAGGCACAGTGTGTTCTTTTTCATCTCAGTGCTGTTGTTGATGTTGTCATTTTTGTCCTCTTTTGTCCTATGATCTGCACTCCCCTTCTGAGGCTTAGCTCAGGAGTTGCCTGGGGAAGCCACACTGTCCTGTTTTACACTCTGGATTGTGAGGCTATCTTTTGAGTTTTCATGGTATTGTGTGCATACCCGTGAAATCTGATAACGTGTTTACGTTCTTATAGAGTAATAGGTTCATGGAAATTTCTTGAAGCTCCAAAGAGCTTTGTTCATTTTTATTTCTCCAGGATTTTAGCCCAGGGCCAGCTGCATAGTGGGGACCCATAACGTGTAGAGATGAGTCCCATTCTCTCCTTTCAGGATTCCTCCTCTTTCCTGCTATTTTGCACTTCTGGCTACTTGTTTGTAGACTTGAACTTTTGATTCCTTATTTTATCTACTTATAAAAGATATTTTTCATAAATATAAATTCTAACAACTATTTTGTCTGGTTTTGTATTACTGTCTCTTTGTGGTTCTACAGTTTGTGCCAAAATTAACACTAGATTTAGTTGTCATTATTTTAAATTTATTAATTACTTTTTTAGAGTTGTTATATTTTGTGGGGATGGAGATCAAACCTGAGGGTTCAAATATGCTAGGCAAGGGCTCTTCCACTGAACTACAACCCCGGCCCTAATAATATTATTATTAATTGCTACCACAGGTGTATAACTGAAGATGTGATTGAATGACTAAAGGAAAAAGTACAGTACTCATCCTTGGAAAAGGCTATTTAACTAGGGTGGTGCTTTCACGATTCTGCAAACTATCTTTGTAGTCACTATAATATATGTGACTACATTATGTATCACAATTATATCACTATATATTTATTTTTGTAGTCAATGGAGTGCAAAGCTGTTATGTGAATTGAATTCAAAATAAAAAAGATCAGGGCTAGGTGTGGTGGCACACATATGTGATTCCAGTACCTGTGAGGCTGAGGCAGGAGGATCTTTGCAAGTTCGAGATCAGCCTGGGCTACAAAGTGAACTCAAGGCCAGCTTGAACTGCATAGCAAGACCCTGTCTCAAAAAGACAGTAAATAAATAAATAACCACTAAACAATCCTTGCTTGTAGTAATAATTATGATTCCTGTAATATACTATGTCCAGTTAAAAACAATGAAATGTTTCCTAAATACCATCTTTCATGTATTTTTAGTGTGAATATTTAAAAACTTATGTTTGATTATCAGGGCTTCAAAGACAATGTGTACCGTCAAAGACGAAAGTATTTTGCAGAATTGGCTATGAACTATAAACAGTAAGTATATTATGTATGATAAACTAACTTTGAGATTGTTAACTAAATCAATAGAGCAAAGGGTGGCTATTTTGTGTTTATTTTGTAAGTAGAAAATCAGTGCTCCTGGGTCCTCACTGCTAACTCAGAATAATTCCTCCCTTTTTCCCCTTAGCGGAGACCCCATCCCCAAGGTTGAATTCACTGAAGAAGAGATTAATACCTGGGGAACTGTTTTCCGAGAGCTCAATAAACTCTATCCAACTCATGCCTGCAGAGAGTACCTCAAAAACTTACCTTTGCTTTCTAAATATTGTGGTTATCGGGAAGATAATATTCCACAACTGGAAGATGTTTCAAACTTTTTAAAAGGTATCAAGCTAATTGATTTTTGTAAGAGGAATGATAAGCTGTGTTTTGATCACACCAGCATGTTTAGCAGAGGAGCACAATTTAGCTACGTAGGCATTGAGTGTTTTCCTGCAGTGTGTCTTGGAGTGTTGTGGTCGGGATTTGGCACTGTATGTGAAGAGAGCTAATCCTAACCTGGAGCAAGAGGAGGGAAAAATGAGGAGAATTGTGAGGGAATTTTGAAAACTTATCAATAGTAAAATTTGAAATGTGTGGGCTGGTGAGATGGCTCAGTGGTCTAAAGCACCTACTTAGAACAAGCTTAGCCAAAGCACAGGGACCGCGGTTCAATCCCCCAGCACCACATGCCTGCCAGCCCCGCCCCCTGGTGGGCTGAGCTGGCCACACACACACACACACACACACACACACACATAAATAAATATTTAAAATTCGAAATGTGTTTAAGGTGGTGATTTAGGAGACATTTTCTTAAATACGTGAATATTTGAAAGCCATTTAATGTAACAGACAATAGTATGTGGCCCTAAAAGTCAGGGACCATTGGATGGAAACTGCACTGCCACAGAATGGAGAGTATATAGTTAAATGTGCCCCTTGGAAATATGTGGGCATGGTGGCTGGCACATGCCTGTAATCCCAGCATTCCAGAGGCTGATGCAGGAGGATTTTTTGTGAGTTTGAGACCAGCCTGGGTTATGAAGTGAGCTCAGTCCAGCCTGAATTGCATAGTGTGAACTTGTCTCAAAAAAAAAAAAAAATGAGAGGGTCCTGAGCTAGTCAGCTGCCCATCTGTAGAGGTGCCCTGCAAAATGCCACCCCTGCTTGTCAAAGTCATGGTACAGGGAATCCGGGCATCTTAGGAAAGGGTGGCCTGGAGGCTCTCGAAGGGTCCTTTCTGCATTAGGATTCTATGGTTTTCATAAGAAAGATGTGCCAATAGTGTCATAAAGGGGACATTTATTCAACAAATTTATTGTGAAAATTATGCTTCTAATAGTTCATGCTCTTCATTTTCTCTAGCTAGTATAAAAAATAAAAGGAGCAGTGATCGCAGGAGGTCTTAGTGTAAAAAAGAACTTAAGTTTTTGATTGAAAGAATTCTTTCATTCTTTCTTTCCTTCTTCCTGCCTGCCTGCCTTTCCTTTTAGTTCCTCTTCATTATGGTTGAAGTTACTTTTTGAGTTTTTTAATGTACATTATTAACAAAAATCTATGTGTTCATCCAACATATTAACTTTAATTATTTAAAAACTATACACAAAACTAAAAATGATTGAATAAGACAAGGCATTTTTTTTTCTACAGGGGAAGAAGTCTTATAAGTGATTGCTACAAAAACTAGGCTTTTAAAACAGCACAGCATACATGATTTTAGTGGACTTACAAAGTTTGGCAACTCTGTGCTACAGGAGTTTTTGTAAAATCAAATTTGCAAGAGATTTGGAGGCTAAGATACAAAATTAAAGCTGTTATCTGGAAACTGGGCTGGCTTCAGAATGTGTGTGTTGAGTGTTTCAAGGGCAAGTGTCAAAGATACTAAAAGACAACTCAAAGAAAACATCAGATAGAATATATAATACTTACACTGCCAAATATGCGAACCATCAGGCACATGTTGTTGTTTGCATTCTAAATAATCAAAATGAATTTAAGTTAAAACGTCAGTTCCTCAGTCACACTTGTCCCAGGTTAAGTGTTCGCTAGCTACACATGGCTAGTGGCTGCCTTCCTGGCTGGCACAGAGCAGAGCATTTCTATCCTTGTGGGAAGCTCTTGGAAAATGCTTTGCTGCTTAGAATGAAACCATCCATGATAAGGCACCAGGGTGGAACTGCATAGACTACCAGGGCTGTGAGAGTTTGACGTGGAGGACAAGACTGGGGCTTACTGAGGTCCTGCAAGCCTCTGACATCCAGTGGCTGATGCGTTTGTTTCACAGTGCGTACAGTCTTGCCAGTTGGGGAATGGCAGAAAGCGATCCATTGTAGACAGAACAAAGAAACTGCTAAAGACAGTACTAGCTATAAATGGCACTGGCTAAAAAATGGTTCTGATCTAAAATAATAGGTCTTTTTGCTGAATGCTTGTAAAAAGAAAGTGAGTGTAAAAAGACAGCAAGATGTAAGATAAGGAGACTAGGCTCTCAGTATAACTTTATTATTTACTATATGTCTCCAAGCACACTGTTGTCGCTTAGCTGTCACAATAAGGAGAAATCTTTTGCTCATGTAGTATACATAGAAGGCGATGTGATTTGTACAAGGTCTAACTCACTACCTGGCCACAATAAATGCTTAATAATATCTGTTTGCCCTTAACACATATGATAAATTGTAGTTCCTATGTCCTCTATTAAAGCCTGCACAGGTAATGAAGATTTTCTGGTTTCTCCTTTTCTCTGCCTTCCAGAGCGCACAGGGTTTTCCATCCGTCCTGTGGCTGGCTATCTATCACCAAGAGATTTCCTATCAGGTTTAGCCTTTCGAGTTTTTCACTGCACTCAGTATGTGAGACACAGTTCAGATCCCCTCTATACCCCGGAGCCGTAAGTTACAAGTCAGACATTCATTCATCAATGGGTTATTTATAATGATGTTATCTGCTTCATGTTTTCTTTTTAAGGGTGAAATGAATTAGCACCTATGAACCATTTAGAATAGTGCCTGGCTCATAGTGTATGTTCCATCAATAAGGCAATCTTTGTATTATTAATCAACAGCCCGTGCAGTGCCACGTGCTCATAGAGCTCATACTTCAATGGAGAATATGAATAGTAAATGAGTAAATTGTATATATATATATATATATATATATATATATATATAGTCAGATAGAGAGGAGTGCCATGGAGAAAAATCAAGCAGGGAAAGGGCTGGAGGTATATGTGGGCATTACAGTTATGTGAAGGGTGGTCAGAAAGGGCCTTGCTGAGAAGGTGACATTTGAACAGGGACTGGATTTAGGTGGGGGTTGGGACATGGGTGTGCCTTTGGGTATCTGATATGCAAGTGTATGTCTGTAAGTGGTCAAGATTTTGAACATCAATAAATTCTTTTTTGGTTCCTGTCTTTGGGATTCATTACTGCCTGATCAAGTAGAGTAAGAGTAAGGCTGCACTTTGATTTGCTTGGATGATTATGCACTTGGTAAGCATCACAGTGTGTCAAACTTATTCCTTTATTTCAGAGATACCTGCCACGAACTCCTAGGTCATGTCCCACTCTTGGCTGAACCTAGTTTCGCTCAGTTCTCCCAGGAAATTGGTCTGGCATCGCTTGGAGCTTCAGAGGAGGCTGTTCAAAAGCTGGCAACGGTATAAATCTGGGAAACTATATAGTGCTGCAATTCTCGCCTGGGTACAAAGTATGAATATTTATGTAGTTTAAAATTTCATATAAGGCTGGGGAGATGGCTCAGTGGTCTAAGCACATGCCTGGCAGGTGCAAGGACCTGGGTTCATTCCCTGGTACCACATGCCATGCCAGCCCCGGAACGCTGGGTGTGCCGTGCTGGCCCCAATACCAGGAGTAGTAGCACATGCCTGTAATCCCAGTGCTGAGGAAGCTGTGACAGGAGAATCACTATCAGTCCAAGCTTTGTCACAAGACCTTGTCCCAAATAAGCAAATAAAAGATTAAAAAATTAAAATTTCATATCAAAGATAAAATAGAGAAAAGTTGTCTTATATTTAACTTAATTAAAATAAGATGTGTGATTGAAAGGGTACTCAGAAAGAGTTAGGAGCTTTAAAAAAGTGGAGAAAGTTTAATGCTCTTAGTTTGTACACCTTTTGTTTTCCAATGAAAATGATAAGCTTCATAAAATTATGCTAAAAATATTCTGAGAACTAGGTCCAGAAGATTGTTCTGGAAACAGAAAGATGAATAAGTCTTGGTTCCTGTCTTTAAGAAACTTATACTACGTGAGGATTCAGCCACGTTCAAATGGGAGAAAGACTATAGAGAAGTTTGGGAGTGCAGAGAATTTTGGGGGAAGTTTTGATAGAAAAGGGACCTCTGTCCTGGTGGATGGAAAGGGGTACTGTAGAATTCTCATGCTCCAAGAAAGGAAGGAAGAACACCTGAGGACAAGAGTATGCAGGAAGAGCAAGGCGGTGCTTGGGGGACCCGGGAATGGCAAGAAATTGAAACAGAGTGTGGAAGGGGAGGGGATGCAGTGGCCAGCAGGTTGGCCGGTTGGGACAGTGCTTCTTAAATCGTGATTTTTGGGGCCCTCGGGGCTTCTGAGATTTTTCAAAGAGCCCTTGAGATTACAATCATGGATAGGTAAAAGATCCAGTCAAATGGAAATGGGTTTTAATCTAGGAGATGGAGCTCCTTGACAGAGTTGTGATTCCACACTGTCCCTGAACTCGATGAAACTGCCATGTGTTGGACTTTGGTAGATTTCAAAGAAGAATGTCCACCTTTATGTGAAAAGATTATTATTATTATTTTTTAAATTTTTTTGCAGTACCGGGGATTGAACTCAGGGCCTTGTGCTTGCCAGGCAAGTGCTTATTCTAGTGAGTTATCTCCCCAACCCTAGAAAAGGCTATTAAAATGCTCTGTCCTTTTCTAACTCCATAACTGTGTGAAGTCAAGTTTTCTTCATATACTTTAGCCAAAACAACATATTGCAACAGGTTAAATATAGAAGCAGATATGACAATCCATCTGTCTTCTGGACAGACATTTAAAAGTCTTGTAATAATGTTGTTAATCAGCTTGATTTAACCATCCCACATTGTGTACCTAATATTTATATGTGATTATACTTTGTCAAAGAATTTAAAATACCAAAGAGATTTTAATGATGTAAAACACTACTTTTGTAAAATAAAAAATGTTTTTATAAGAATGTTTTTTATTTTACCATAAAATGTATGTAGCATATTAGCAGTTAATATTTAAAAATTTCAGTTTTAATTTTAAATATGGTCGATCTAGCTAGCTATATCTTACATATCAAAAAAAATGATCCTTGTAGTCTTTGGTAATTTTTAATTGTGTCTAAGAATCTTCAGAAGACGTTTGAGAAGTGCTAGTTAGAAGGAGGCCAAACTGTGGAAAGGTTTGTTATGTAGGTTGGGGCTCTTGAGCTTTATTGTGGAGGTGCTTTGGGTTCGTGACTAAGACTTGAAATTTTTTTTATACTGAGTCATACGGAATGTGGAATAATACTGATGTCTTTTTACAGTGCTACTTTTTCACCGTGGAGTTTGGCTTGTGTAAACAAGATGGGCAGCTGAGAGTCTTCGGTGCTGGCTTGCTTTCTTCTATCAGTGAACTCAAGGTAAGATTTGTACAGTTTTGCACATAACTTACTCACCTAAGTGACTGTTATGACCTGAAATAGTTCTTGTATTTGAACAAGAGACTCCTATGCAGAATACTTGGGGTGACAATAAACATTTTTGGTTTTAATTTTTTTATTAGTACATGATTACAGTGCATAATGATTATACTATTCATGGGGAGTTGGTGCATGGACATAATGTATCTTAATTCATTTAGAAACATTACTTAAAGGAAGACATTTTTCTTGGGGCCTCATTACAGGTGGGTTCCTGAGGGTGTGGCCTAGAAGGGTACCCTGGTCCCTGGCTCCTCTCTCCTCTCTGCTTCTTGGAAGCTGTGGTCTGGGCATGTTTTTCCCCACCCTGTGCCTGTGCCTGTGCCTTTCCTTTCCTTTTTTTTTTTTTTTAATTTTAGGGAAGAGTCTATAGGGTGTTCATCAGGGTCTCACTACTAGATCGGACTTGTAGTGATCCACCTGTTGACAGCCTCCCAAAATCTGGGATTACAGGTGTGCGCCACCATGCCCAGTCTCAATTGCCATCTCAGCGTGCCCCAGGGGTGGGGCTTGCATGGCAGGCCTCAGGGATCAAACCCCTGGCCCCTGAGCTTGCTTGCAGGCACTTTAATCCGCGGAGCTATTTGGCCATCCCTGCCTTTCCATTTGTACCTTGGAGCAAGCTGATATTGTGCAATAACTGTGAGCCAAAATAAACTTTTCCTCCTTTAAAAAAAGGACAGACATTTCCCAAGTTTTCTGAATACACACAGTCTTTCAAATAAAAATGGTTTTGAAGGTTTTGCTTGCAAAGCCTTGCTGCTACTTCAAAGTTCCATCATTTTGGGTGCACTAGTAATAACTTCTATACTTGCTAGGGAATTATTTGAGATTTGTTATCTACCCAATGAATAAATGAACTTGTTTGTTGAGTAAGGGCTGCGAAACACTGTCCATGGTACTGCTTTGCTGTCGTGGAGCCTGCCACCTAGTGGTGAGCATAAGTAAAGTACAGGAATAATTGTACTCTTGGGTAGAAAGTAGGCGCCACAGTACAAGAATAAGTAAATTTCCGTGGATGCCTCTGACGTGGAGAAAAGTGTTGGAATAAAGCCACGGAGATGATCTTGTGGTCTTTTTGAGAAATATCAAGCTATTTGCTTTGTTGGAGTAGAGCATAGATTAAATAGCGCTTTAAGAAAGAAGTTTGAGGTTGTAAATTGGGGTCATTGGATAATAACGCAGCAGTGTACAACTCTGGCACTTACGTGATCTATGAGAATAGATGCTACTCTCTGACTCTCCAACTCTTTGTCATCTAGCATGCACTTTCTGGACATGCCAAAGTAAAGCCCTTCGATCCCAAGGTTACCTGCAAACAAGAATGTCTTATCACAACATTTCAAGATGTCTATTTTGTATCTGAAAGCTTCGAAGATGCTAAGGAGAAAATGAGGTACAGCATATCTTCTTCATTTTCTTCTGCAGTAGTTAGGTCAAGCAATGGTAACAACCAGATAACTTGAGAAATTGGTTTCTTCCCATTCCTTTCCATTAAAAAGTTTGTGGTTTAGTAGGAAAAGAATAGACTATGTATGCATTCCTATATAGTGATATGGGAAGTGATAAGAACCTAGAAGAGGGGCTGGAGAGATGGCTCAGTGGAATAAGC
>NW_004524643.1:11507614-11530013 GCF_000260255.1 Octodon degus | reverse complement strand
AAACCTAGAAGAGACACAGATGAAAGATTGTTCTGCATTATTCAAGAGAGATTCATTTCAGCTGGGGGGACAGGGGAAGCTTAGTGGCAATTAGGCTGAGCATATATTTTAACTATTAAGCAGCTAAGCATGTGATTAATAAAGGAAGGAGGATATTGGAGGCAGAGACACTTTTGAGGAGAGTCTTGCAGTACTGCTGGAGAAAATAAAAGCTTGAACTAAGATAGAGGTAGCAGGGAAAGGAAGAACTTCACAAGCAGAATGAGCAAAACAACATTGGATGGAGGAGAGTCAAGAGGTTACATAGTGAGGACAGGGATAAAAAGAGGTTGAAGACATGTTCTTTATCTCTTAGAGATTTACTGTAGTTGGAGAGGTAGGCCACATGCAGAACAGGGTAATGATACCAGCAAGGCTTTCTCTGGAACATGTGGCACCATTGTGCAAATTGGAAATGGCCCCCTCTGGGTAAACCAGTTGGATTGCAACCTGGATTTCAGCCCTTCTTCATGCAAGTCATCCTCAGCTGCACAATTATCCCTAAGGGTCCTGAACATGATTTTTCTTAGAGTATTAAATGGAGTTTCAAATGCTGACTTGATAAAGGAGGCAGAATTTTGATGCTTGAAGAAAGGATGGAATTTGAGTCATTTAAGAGGAGAGAAAAAGAGAGGAGAGGAGAGGAGAGGATAATACTGTACATGGAAAGAATATGAATTTTATTTTTTATTTTAATTTTTTAATAGGTTGAAAATTGAAAATAAATTACTTACAAACATAAATGAATATAACAATAAAAATTGTCCAAAATAAAAATGAAGAATTTACAGATCAGTCATAATAGTTCACTGTCAAAACCAAGAAACTTATATTTATATAATTAGAATTCTCAAAGTAAACAGGAGTAGACCATAAATATTTAAAGATTTAAAATTTCTGAATTTAGTTCAACTTATAATACCATATTTCCAAGAAAGATGAACATTTTGCACAAGAAATTTAAATAAAATCATACCAAGATACACAAAAATGAAATTGTCCAAAACTTATTGTAAAGAAAAAAATCATTAAAGCATATACATAAAAATATTAGCTATGGAAGAACAAAATTAAATAGCACCTTATTCCACATTAGAAAGAAAAAAAAAAGACTAAGTGTGTAAAAAATTAGACTAATTAAAGTACTGAAAGAAAAGATCTGTCCTCTTTGAATTTTATACATAGCAAACATATCTTTGAAAAATGAAAGTAAGATTTTCTAGTTATACAAACTTGAAATATTTTAATACCTCCAGAAGTAGCATAGGAAATAACAAAGAGCATAATTCAAAAGGCGAGAGAAGTTTCAGTATGCTCCGGGAAGAATATGTATTTTCTGAAGGCAGGGTTGTTCTTGGCCTTCTAGTGTGTATGCATGTAGGCACATTTATAGTTACATAAAGTAGAACTGTGGACTTCATTACTATGTGACCAAGTGTTATTATATATTGATGAAGCTACTGTGATTGGTATGCTCAGTGTAGTCAGGAGCTGTTTAGGGCTCAGGTAGTAGCTCTGCAGAAGAGTGTTTGCCTGGCTTATTTCAGGCCCAGGGTTCAGTTCCCAGCACTACAGAAAGAAAATGCATGAAATGTATACAGTAATAAATTATTAAGAAAGTTATCTACAGGGCCTTCCACTATTAATGTCAGGGTAGATGTATCAGTGCTACTTTAGGTTTTCTTTTTTATCTTTTTCCTTTTTTTATTTTTAGGGAAGAGTCTACAGGGTGTTCAGGGTCTGCATTTGGTACAGGGTTGCTACACTGCTTGGACTTGTGATCCTCCTGTTTATAGCTTCCCAAGAACTGGGATTACAGGCACGTGCCACCATGCTCAGTCTCAATTGCTGTCTCAGCATGCCCCAGGAGCAGGGCCAGCATGGCAGGCCTGGGGATCGAACCCCTGGCCCCTATGCCTGCTTGCAGGAACTGTAACCCACTGAGCTATTTGGCTAGCCCATATGTAAGTTTTGTTTTGTTTGGCCTGGTAAACCCACCCTGAGTGTGGGGCTGGCACAGCATATGGTGCCTGGGATCAAACCTTGGTCCCCTGCACCTGCCTAAGCTTGCCTAAGCAGGTGCTTTAGACTGCTGGGCTATCTCTCTAGCCCTGCTACTTTAGGTTTTCCACCTGTTGGATTCCAGGGGCTCTCTGCACATGCAGGTAAGGAAATAGATCAGATTGTTGCACACATGTCTAATAAATATTTATCTTTTGCCTTGTATATGAACTAGGTCTTCTATTGTTTGTTTTCATCAACACTCCATACTCAGCAATTGATGACCTCTTCTTTGTTTTTTTAATAGAGAATTCACCAAAACAATTAAGCGTCCATTTGGGGTGAAGTATAATCCATATACTCAGAGTATTCAGATCCTGAAAGATGCTAAAAGCATAACCAGTGTCATGAATGAGCTGCGGCATGATCTTGATGTCGTCAGTGATGCCCTCACTAAGGTCAGCAGGCAGCTGAGTATGTGACAGTCACCAGTCCTAATCCAGAAGGCATCTGAGCATCATTCAGAGCCTGTGGGCCAACTGTTACTTTTCCTGAAGACCTGATTCTGAAGGGACAGCAGCTTCTGTCTAAACAATATCATCTAATCTCACTCCTTAATGAATCACTGGTCTCTAAAAAGATGTAAAATGTGTACCTGGATACTCTATCCACCACTGTTTTAAATGTGATCTTTGTTTTTCAGTAACCTCTGTAGTAAACTATAATATATATACTGTAAAATTCACTTACCACCTTTTTTTGGAGGCCAGATTTTGCTTGCATTTGTAATCCTTCTCTGCCTCAGTCTCTAAAGTATCTGGGATTACAGGTACAGTCCATCAATCCCTACTGACTACTCATTTTTTATAGATAAGTTAATTGGCTCAATGAATACATCTAGTCTCAGTATCAGTCTATTTCCTCCATCCTTCTTAAGCAAATGACTGTTCCAGCCTCTTAAAGCTTGGTGAGTGTTGTGAATTGAGCCCATTTTGTTACCAGTGTTTGTGACTTACCACTGGATTTTTATCAAGAACAATCACATTCACATTCACTCACACACCTAAACCTAAGAAGAGATCAGCTGTTTGCTGCTCACATGAGCAAAGAGGTCTTATGGAGCATGCCTAGCAGAATGCAAGTAGTCCAGGTTCAGGTGTAGTGTCTTATAGGGATATAACAGTAGGTAAAGCTATAAAGGTTGATTGGGGTGTCATTCCTACAATTAAGCTATGAATTTTACACATGATTTTGTAAGCACGAGAAAGGCACTTCTCAAGTGATCCTATTCCTTGAAACTCCTTCCCTCCTTTTTTTTTTTTTAACACTGAGAATCAAACTCAGGACCTTGTGCTTGCCAGGAAGGCACTTGTGCTGCTGAGCTATATCCCTACCCCTTGAACTCTTTCCTTTCTATCACATTGCATTGTACTGGTTTTGTCCTGGATTATCTGTCTTACTCATGAGGCCAAGGAGACCTTGGTGGGGATGGCACGTGGAAGACCCCGTACTCAGACATGCAGTCCTGGTATCTTGGTGATATTGTCCTCAGGCTAGCAGGAGGCAGTGTTGTCAAAGGGAGAGTTCAGACTTGAGACAGCAGAGAAAAACAGCAGAAATTGGAAAAACAAACAAGCACTTGATTTCTAGGCCATAAATAACAAGGCAAGCAGTACGGATGGAGGAAATGCAATGTCATAACTTTGTCAAGAAGGATATTTTAGGTCTGAGCCCATAACTATACAAGGGTTGCAAGGGTAGTGTTTTTTTTTTTTAATGTGGTGTTAGCTGGCTAACATAGGAATAAGTAACTGTGTTACCTGTTCATTACTGTAACAGAGTACCTGGTACAATCAAGTTATGAGGAGGAAAGATTTATTTTGGCTCACAATTTTGGAGGTTTCAGTCAATTGTTGGTTGGCCCTCTTGCTTTTAGGCTGATGATGAGGAGACAGATGGTGAGAAATCTGCCAGAGGAAAACCATTCACCTTATATGGGAGTGGGGAGAAAGGGACCAGACCAGGACTCCACAGTGTGTTCAGGGGCATGCCCTCAACGACAGGAGCATTTCCTGCTGGACCTCACCTCTTGAAGTTTCCACCATCAGCCAGTAGTGCCAAGCTAAGGACTAGGCCCTTAACACAGGGGACCTTGGGACCTGTTCCTGATGCAACCTATCATAGCAGCTGTGCTACAAATGGGTGAACTTGGACTCCCAGGGTTATGCTGGGCCTCTTTAATTTGTTCTTTTTCCTCCTCCATCCACTGAATAGAAATGGTCCTCAAGTTTCTGTCTTTAGTGCTCTTCCCCTCACTGGCTCTTCATGAAGATTGTCAATTCATACCCTTGATTTCAGTTTTAATTTTGGATCACTCATATGCCTGCAGTTTTAATTCTGACATCTTCTTGCATTTTTGCCTCTTAATTCCAGCTGCCTGCTAATTATTTCCATCTTGATGTCCCATAAATTAGGCCAATGTCGTACAGCTTCATGCGGCCCCATTCACATAGAATGAAATGAACCATACAGCGGTGCAAGATCCAACAGGTCCAAAGAGGAGCTGAGAATCACTGGAATATTCACACCATTACTTTGTTTTTTTCTTTCTGTATTTAGTGCAGGGGCTACAGAATCTACAGGGTCTCACTTCAAATTGGAATCATAATGATTCTCCTGTTTTCAGCTTCCCAAGGGGTGGGATTATAGGCGTGCACCACCACGCCCAGTCTCAGTCTCCATCTCAGCATGCCGGACGGTTGGGACTGGCACAGAACACCAGGGATTAAACTCCAGTCACTGCTTCTGCCTAAGCAAAGGCTTTAATCCATTGAGCTATCTGGCCGGCCCTCACCCCATTTCTTTTCTCTACCAGTGATCTAATTTCTGGTGATGGTGTATTAAGGATCAGATTTCAGTTTGTTCTAGTTTAATCAGCTACTTAAAAATCTCTGTCCTTAGTTTTTCACATTAATAGTCAAATTGCATACCATTTAACATGTTTTATTTCAAAAGGTCATTAGATTTTGAATCACTTTAAGATATCAAAAGAAATTAGAAAAATTTTAAAAAGCAAAATTTCATTTCATATTATATAAGGCAAAGAGAATTTGAAAGAGTAATTCATGTTATTTTCGATCTGATACATTTTAATTGCTTACAACTGTTAAGTATATGTTTGATAGTAAATTGATCTGTTAGCTAATCTAAAAGAGAAATATTGATTCACTAGTTCATAGTCTGTCTACTTTGCTTCAAGGAAATCTATGATAAGGAAACCATAATGGATAGCAAATAGCAAATCATGCATGCAGCATCTGTTGTTTTCATACAGATTTGATCATGGTGAAGAATCAGTTTGAATTTTAAAATGATATTTAAAAATCGTTTTATGACTGAAGAACATTAAAATAGATATTATTGACTCTCTCATATATGTAATTCACAACTTCAGAACATTGGAAATAATATTTAATAATGGATTTCAGTTCTTTTTTCTAATCTAGTGGATTTGTGATTGCTGGTAAATTAAGAGTTCTGAGAGTCCTAGAATTTTACATATGTCTTTGCCTTTAAATATATGTATTCAAAGTATCAAGGAATAAGCTGTAGTCAGTCAAATATGAGTACTGTAGAGAACTGAACCAAAATCTTGGTTCATTACTCATGGTTATAGTATCCTTTTCAATTTTTTTTTTTTTTTTTTTTTTTTTAGGAACCGGGGATTGAACTCAGGCCCTTGCACTTGCCAGGCAAGTGCTTATTTTACTGAGCTGTCTCCCTGGCCCCCATCCTTTTCAATTTTGGAAGAAAACTTAAAAGTTGGTCACCATAATGCCTACATTTTTTGCTCCTATTTTGTAATTTGAAGTCACTTAAATAGTAATGACATCAATATACAAAAAATTGTTAATTTTTAAGTTAGCGTCCAAATTGGAAAAAGAAATAAAATTCTGGGATTCTCTAAAGGCACATATAATAAAGTTTATATATTAATTTATAGGAAGCGGATAAAGTTATTGTGAGCTTTCTGTCAACTGTTTGTCTTACCATGCAATGTGTATTTATAATTGTAAGTTTGTTATTCAACTGGATAATAAATAAAAATAATTCTTTGAACAAGTATTTATTTTTGTCAAATATACGTTGAATCACTTAAATTTATATTAGCAATTTATTAATTTGAAAACACCATCATATCTTTATACTTCTTAAGAAATTTCTGACTATGAGGTGTATACTGGAAACTTGTAACCACTTCCCAGCATTCTTGGTAAAGCCTCAGTTTGGTGTTCCTGACCTGACATCTAAGCTAAGTTGGCTGCAGTAGGTTATAGGAGAAATGACATTGTGAGAGCATGTTGTTAAAACAAATTTTATTTTCTACATATGAAGAGTCCTGCTGGGGAGATGGCTCAGTGGAAGAAGCGCTTCCCTGGCAAGTGCAAGGGCCTAAGTTTAATCCCCGGTTCCGCAAAAAAAAAAAAAAAAAAAAAAAAAAAAGAGTCCTTAGTATAATCCTTTCCTAATCAGAGATACCCAATAGCTTCTGGATGAGCTTATCGTCCTCCCAAGGGGACTAACTTTTGCTTCTAGTGGGTAGTATAGGTACTGTGGTACAGGAAGATCTTAGTCCAGTTAGGGATGGAGTCAATGAGTAGCTGTGCTTCGGTCTCTGGGAGGATGGTCTATTTCTAATCACTTCTGTTCTCAGAGTGTGGCATTTTAGGGTTTTCCACTGAAAACCAGGAGTGTCTGACCAGGACTGCTGCTTCCTCCAGGCCCTGGCAGACTCTTAGTTTTGTTCTCGCTTTCATTCTGATTGCCTTCCTCCTCTAGCCCTGTAAAATTACTAAAATTATTGCGGTTTCTCATCTGCTGCTTTCAGCGAAGATTTCAGCCTCCAAAGACATTGCTCGCTAATTAGCAAGTGCTTCAAGGAGCAAAGAAGTGCCACATATAATCTCCCAGCTTCCAGATGAGTGGCCCTTCGGGCTCCTGCTGCGCGGAGAGCTCTCCAATGACTCAAAATTGATTTTAAAATATTTTCCGCCATTTTTAAAGTCATTTTTGATGAGAGACTTGGTCAGCAGCTAGCTAATCTTTATTTAAAGCAGAAACTTGACTTAGAGTAAATCATTTAATTTCTTTGAGCCTCTGTTGTTTTCATCTGCAAAATAATGGTCCTAGTAATACATTAGTTATTACTGGGAAGATAAAAAACTCAAATAGGACACATTTTTTCCATCTTTTTATGTCTTTATACAGAAAGATAGATAGTTGATGTGGCTCCAGGTACATTATTTTTATTTTTTATTTTTTGGTGGGTAGATGTGGCATATGAAAGTGATTCTATCCAACAGTTTAAATCTAGTCCTGGAGGCCTGCCCCTTAGCTCAGTTCTTTAAGTGGCTGCTTCAACAAAGCAGTCAGGCTCAGGTTGTTGTGGTTCAATCCCCACAACTCAAGCCAGCCAAACCTGCCCTGAAGGCATTTGGAGCAAAAAAAAAAAATCCTTCTGCCATTTGGGGAACTACCCGCTGGGGCCCCCTTCCTGTCCCTCTCTCGGACAGGAGCTTTCTTTCCCTCAATAAATATATTCTTCTCATAAAAATTAATCAATCAATCAATCAATCAATCAGTCAATCTAGTCCCATTCAGGAACTGCAACTCAACCAGGCTGCACATGGGGAGAGCTATGGAATATTCACAACATTTCTAAGAAATTGTATCAAGGGATATGCCACGATTGTATAACTGTGGGTTAGCTGATGGATTGATGCCATATGCACTCAAGGAGTGAAATAAAATACTGTCTCCTCACAAACCATCAAAATGAACTGAACTAGGAGAATTCTTTTTGCCTTTCTGAATGAAATCTCAGCTCATACTCCCTTGGCTTTGTTGTTCATTTACAGACACTGAGAAGTCCCTAGTTTCTTTTGTTGCTTTTTCTCTTTCGCACCCCTCCCCACTCTTACCTAGTACTTAAAAAAATCAGTCTTATGTAAAAATTTAAGACATCCAGCTCTAAGGTTAAAGTTTTCTCCTCTTCTAGAATTGAGAAAGCAATTCATTAACTTTTTTGTTTCCTTGCTCCTCTGACTCCTTCAGAATTGGAGACGTGGTAGCAGGGGGGAGGTTAGAGAGTAGAAGAGTTCTTTTGGCTGGATACCATTGTGAGTTGGTGCTATCTGGGCTTCCTGTACTTGCTGCAATGCTGACTCTTCTCGTGGATGTTTTGGGAGGCCATCTGTAGGCTTTCTCAGGACCTCCTGATATGGGTAAGTGGGTCTCTCTGACTGGGTTGTTGAATAACCTTCCTCAGCCTCAGGAACCTAGTATTCCACTGTCTTGGGGGGGGGGGAGCAGAGTCATCTCACTTCTAGAAATTCCCTTGAACAGGGTCTAAGATCGTCTCCTAGCTGATACGTTTAGGCACTGGACGCATTCACATGGACATTGTTTATCTTGAAATTTCTGGCAGTTTAAAACCTCTCACTATTAAAACCATAGCATCAGTTTCTCTTTGCTCAACTACCACGAGCTGAACAGCAGCCTTGTGGCACCCTGGGTGAGAGGGACACGTACCAAGGTGCTTTCTTTGGACAAGAGATGGGCAGGGCTCACATCACGTTGACCGCAGTGCTCAAATGCCCTGTCAGAATTTTCTCTGGGCCTCTCCTGCCTTTTTCTAAGAACTGGAAATCACATACTGATTTCTACCCACCTGCTTTGCAAGTTGTGCTGTGGCTATCTTCTATTCCTCTTTACATGGTGAGAATACTTGGCCCTTATTGCCTTGGTAACTCAGTCAAAACTGAGAGGGAAAGGGTCTTATTTTTATATCCCATTACACATGCTTGAAAAAAATCATGAGAACGAGACTAGCCTACCCATAGAACATCAGTTCTTTAGAGAGCAAAGTTGTTTTGCCTCCCTACAGTATCTATTTATCTGTCTGTCTGTCTGTCTGTCTGTCTGTCTGTCTGTCTGTCTGTCTGTCTATCCATCCATCCATCCATCCATCCAGTAGCTTCTTGAGAACATTGATGATCACACAATTCTAAGCATGATCCATCAATGTTCTCGAGAAGCCGCAGGCTGGACAGGTAAAAGCCAGGGCCTGTTCCCACATGGCCTCACAGGCAGAAACACCAAGGAGCAGTGGGGTGCAGGAACCAAAGGCCTAGTTAGGAGTTCACCTGAAACACTTCCCAGGAGCTCCAGGCAAAAAGGCTGGAGAGGCCTGCGTCAGTTGAGTGTCCTGGAGCTACTGAATGTGCATGATCACCTTTAATGTGACCCATTAATTCCCAATTCCTAATTCCATGCCCAGTATGCACTGCCATCTTTTCCTTCAGATACCCGGGATCCTGTTTAATGATGTCCTAGCAAAGCCATTTTATATGGAAATCTTTGCTGGATGAAACTCATCCAGTACTGACCATCAAAATTGGGACAGGCCATGCCCAAGCGGGGAAAACTAGGACGCTGCTCCACGGGTATAGACGTTAAACCTCCTGCGCAGCTCAGTGTCACCAGGCGCCAGCTCGCTGCGTACTGGGTGCCGACAACAGCGACTATGCAAGTCACTGCGCTGGCTTATTAAAGCACACGTGTGTGTGGGGGGGAGGGAGATGGCTCAGTGGAATAAGCGCTTCCCTGGCAAGTGCAAGGGCCTGAGTTCAATCCCCGGTTCTGAAAAAAAAAAAAAGCACACAGAAGCAGGCCTGCGCAAATCCACCTCGGATCTTCCCCAAGACTCTTTTCACTTCCTCAGAGTTGGTGACACTATCTCTGCCCAGTCAGCCTCTCCAGGATGTAATCGGACTCCGTGGAGATCACGCAGAGGAGCTCTGTCCATCATCAGCGTAGTGCACCTGCATGGATTTATTACTAAAACTGAAGGGAGAGGGAGGAGGAGAGGTGCAGTGGCCTGGCGCCCCAGGAGACCTGCTGCAAGTGGCGGGGTCTGTTGGCCGCGGCGGGGATCTGTAGGGTTGCGACAAGATCGCGGGGACATGAAATGCTGCGACTTGCAGCTCTCCGCGATCTCTGAATCTCAGGCTCTGCACCTTCCTGGTTCTAGCGCCAACCTGGTGCTCGGGTCTACGTAGCATTTGCTGTCCTCAGACGCCCCAGCTAGCTTAGCTCCGGCCCCGCCCCGCCCCTCTCCGGCCCCGCCCCTCTCCGGCCCCGCCCCTCTCCGGCCCCGCCCCTCTCCGGCCCCGCCCCTCTCCGGCCCCGCCCCTCTCCGGCCCCGCCCCACTGTACGGCGCGAGCCCCGTCCCGCCCCGTGCAGGCTCCGCCCCGTGCCGGCCTCTCCCGGAAGCGCCGCGAAGCTTTCCCGCATGGAGCGCGAGCTCGGTGCCTCCGAAGCCGCCCCCGCCGCGGCCGCGCTCTTCGCTTGGGTACGTGATTCCGCCCCCGGGCTCGCGCAGAACCTGGGGGCGCAGGGACCCGTGAGCGTCAGACCTGGGCTTGGGCGGCTGAGCGCCGAGCCCGCCCGGGTTGGAGGCTCCTGGGCTTGCGCTGGGAGGAGCAGCCCCGGAGGGAAGGAAGGCCCTGACGGCGTGACTGAGGGGCCTGCTGAAGGCGGGGTCCTCCCTGGAGGGGCCGCGGCACTCGGCCGGAGCCTGACCCCCAGGCAGAGCGTCTGTTCAGCTGGAGCCCTTGGCTCGGAGAGCGCTGTGAAAAGACAGCACGGGGGCTCGCTGGAGAGGCGCGCCGGGTCCCAGAACTCGTGGTGCCACCTGTGTGCCCGCCGCCCGCGGCCTGGAGGATAGCAGCTTTCCCCTGGAGCGAGCCGGCTGGCTGGAGCAGCCTTCGGATGGGGCCTGCGGCGTGTGGCCATGCGGGGCGCAGACCCTGCAGATCTGTGGCCACTCTGCTGCGGCTGGATCTTGCTGGGGCCGTGGGAGTCTGGGCTGGTGTGGGTCTGACGTGAACGTAGAGAGACCGGGCTGACTTTATGTGTGTCTGGGAGAGAGGAGGCTTTGTGCACAGGAGCACGCAGATGTTGGATCTTGTGGTTCTTTGGCATAGGTATCACAGGTGTGTAACTTCCTAGTGTCAGTCTCTGGCTACAGCATGAGCGTCGTAAGGGTAGATGCTGAGCCCGTCTTGTTCACAGCGCCTGGCTTCGTGCAGGCCTCCAGGAAATACTTCCTGACTGAAGAATGAATGAATACCAGTGTGGCCCCTCCTGTGTTAAGTGTTTGGGAAAGACACAAGAATGAAAACTCTTGTGTTCAGGGACGATAAAACACCTGCATTGCTGTTACAATCAGCATTTATTAACTTTTTTGAAAAATGAATTATGAATACATACCATGAGCAGTACTTGTTGAATGTAAGGCTGCAGTTTAGTCTGGCGGGTTGGGCCCTTTGATGTGGCACTTGAGCTGGGGACAGAGTTGGGGATGGAAACTGGTGTCTCTGGCTTTTTCTAACCAGCAGACTCGCATCTGTGTGGACAGTCACTTGACAGAAAAGACCTTTCAGATATTACCTTGAAGGTTCTGGAACAGAAGTATTGTTGAGTCTGGCCCTGCTGCTTTGTTGGGAGTCCGGTGTGTTCTTTCTGCTGTGTGATCTGTGTATTAGTCTGCTTATGCACCCAAGACAAAGCACTGCAGACTGCTGGGGTTAAACAACAGAAAGTTCTTTTCTCTTGGCTCTGGAGGCTAGAAGTCAAAGAGCATGGTGCCAGTAATTTTGGTTTCTTCTGAGACCTTATGTGGGCTTTTTCTTTGTGGGTGAACATCCCTAGTGAAGGAAGGGAGGCAAATACAGTTGTAATAACGTATTAATTTTTTATCTTGCTTTAACCCAGCTTTAGGGCCTCTTTTTATTAGAAAATGAACCCCAGAGTGCTCAGGGCTCACTTTCCTCTCAGATGTTCAGCAGCCAGCAAGTCTGGTAATGGGACAGCTACAGAGATACTGGAGCTGACAGAGAAATCTGTGTGCATACATTCCACACAACAGTCCCCCACTGGATGTTTCCTAGTGGGAGCTCACAGGGTCTCATAGTCACTTACTGTATAGATAAGATAGGTATCTTTTCTGGACCAGCACAAGGTTGAGTGCAGGAGAAATAGTAAAACAAAGTTCTTGCCCTCATGGGAGCTGATTTTCTAGTTGGGCAGGTAGACAGTAAGCAGAGAGCACAGGTACACTCAGTAATGTCAAAGAGTGCTATGAAGAGCCATAAAGCAGAAGAGGGTGATGGGATTTATTTTAGATAGGGACATACAGATGGCCTCCTGCCAAATGAGCTCTGGACTGGGTCACCATTTAATTATTCTTTTTTTTTTCCTTTTTTTGTAGACACAGCAAGTCTAGTGAAAGGAGGAAGGCATCTGACTTGTCTACTGAGCTGTTTAACTATGGAAAGTTACTTAACTTTTCTAAGCTTTCCTCCATCTGTAAAATAAGAGCCATATTGCCAGATCAAGGCACCCAGAGTGGTTATTGGAACTTATATTGGCCCTTGGAACTGTGTTCTGCTGAGGAATATGCTTCTGTTTGGTATTTTCTCTTCTAGGACCGTTGTGAAACAGTAGGAAGGAAGGATTTTGTGTATTAAGTGTGTATGTTTTGCATACATTGTTTGTAGTTATTTTAAATCACTTCCTGATTCAGCTGTCTTCAAAAGAAAACCTACTTCAAAGGTTTTAGCACTTATCCTCAGGAAAGATCAGCTTGGAGTAAACACTTGAAAAAATCATGAGAATTTCTGAATTCTTAAGAAGATTCTCCCGGCAAGCCACAGTCTCTTATCTTTAATCTCTAAATACAAAAAGCTCTAACCCCAGCCCCAACTTACTGGATATAGGGCTATTTATATTCTCAGTCCATTGTTGTGTATCTTTTATTGCAGAAATACTACTGTTTTGCTTCTGGGATCTGTAAGGTTTGAGAGAAAAGTAAAGAAATCCTTTATCGCTCATCATGTGAGGGCTGCTGAAGAGAAGCAAGGTCCCTTGGGGAGGAGGCAGGCAGATAAAGAATATAAAGGGCTTCTTTGGGGATGGAGTTAGTATGGGCTCTGAGGTGTCCTAACAGCTGCTGGTTGGGGAAGGCTTGTGAAAGGGAAAGTTCGAGGTTGACCCGGGGAAGAAGAGAGCTCAGTCTAGGAGCCGCTCGTTGTTGGTCTTGGATCTCCATGCTGTGCTAGCTGCCAATGTGATGATCCAGCAGATCTTTGCATGAGTGCAGACCCATTAGGGTCATGTCTGCAGGACTTGCAGCAGTATGTGTCATCTATAGTATATTGATGATATATGCTTAACTACTTTCCTAAAATCTGTACAATTCTAATTCTTGACTCTATCAAGCTTCAGGAGGTTCTGATTAGGAATTGTGGACAGTAGACATGTTGCCTACCAAGGGGCAATGTGTTCTCTTATAGGAATCTCACCATGTGAATCTTGAATTCATCAACTACTGTACTTGGAAAGGCCCGTAGAGATCACTGCCAGCCTCTTTCAATGTACAAATGAAATAATGGTGCACTTTGCTTGAGGGCACAAAATCTTTAACTAAATTTGATGACAGAAAGTCGTTGCCAGTTTTCTCAGTGTGGGAAGAAGGTACAAGAAATAGCTCTAAAGTATTGCCTTCCTACTTTGTTTCTATTCCTTCCCATTTTTCTTCCCCTTGCCTCTGAGGGTAGTTGACTTTTTAAAAAATATTCATGACAGTGTCATACTATTTTACTTATTAGAGCTTTATAATGGTGCTAGAGATTGAACATAGGGCTTGTGTATATGCTAGGCAAGTGCTTTACCGCGGAGCTACCCCCACCCCCCAGCCTGGGTAACTAGCTTTTATCAGAAGGAAACCCTGTGCTGTCTCTCAAAGGCAGTATGTGGGAATGGGAGCATTGAAGGGACAGGTGAGAAATATTGCTGGATATATTTTAGATCTAAAAGATTCCTCTTAAATGAAAATTATGGTGTTCTGAGGATGACCTGACATAAAAATGTGGGTTGCATGTAACAGCTTCTGAAGAATAGACTGAGAGGTATGTTAGGGAGACTGGGACAAGTAAGGAGACATTGAGATTTCTCTCTCTCTCTCTCTCTCTCTCTCTCTCTCTCTCTCTCTCTCATTCATTTTTGCCATATTTTATCCCTAGGGTGCAAATAGTTATGGGCAACTTGGCCTTGGCCATAAGCAAGATGTGCTTTTGCCCCAGCAACTGACTGACTTCTGCAAACCTGAGTGTGTCAGGAAAATCACAGGAGGAGGGGGACATTCTACAATTGTCATAGGTAATTTCCTTCAAAAATTGCCACTTATTTTCTTATTTTGATATTTTCCCCTAGGACGTTATAATATCTTTCAGCCTTGCATATTTTGCAAAAAACAAAACAAAAAAAAAACAAAAACCCAAACAAACAAATAAACTAACAAAAAGCAAGCCTTTTGGAAAGCCAGATTGCCATTAGAGAAGTTTAGCTTTTAAGAGTTAGAAAGACTTCAGAGATCTAGGCCACTTTACAAGTCCCACATTATTCAAAAGAAGCTTAGAGAGGAACATTGATTACTTAAGGTCACAAGGCAGATTAGTGGCAGAGTTAGAACATGTATCATATTCATACTGTATGCTGCTATTTACCTTTCACATCTGAGCTAAAAGTCTTTGCAATTAGATCAAATAGTCGTTGGGACTGAACGTTGCAGTTTCTTTAGTCTTCCCTTCTGGAACCTAGAATAATACACAAGTACTGTGAGTGTCATAGTATTGCAGAGGAGGAGGACATACTGCATCTGGTTAAGAGCCTGAGCCTGGGAATCACACTGCCTGGGTTCAAATCCTAGTTCAGTAATATGTCACTATGTGGTCTTAGGTAGGTAATCTTTTTGTGCCAATCTGTTCCTCAGCTGTTTATGGGGATAATAGTGGCTGGTGAGGAGGATCAGTGGGTTCATAGGGCTGCATTATAACTTTCATGCGTCCTTGGCACTTTTCACAGACCCTTTCCTCTGCAAGGAAATATTAAAATTATTTTATAACCGTGTCACTGTGAAGATGAATATAACCCCAGGCTTTAGTATTTTATATACATTATTACTATATTGCTTTTTTTTCTCATTTTAAAAGAATTTAAAATGAAGTAATTTTTGGGCTAGAGAGATAGGTTGGTGGTCTAAGTGCCTGCCAGGCAAGTACAAGGACCTGGTTCAATCCCTGGTATCACATACTGCACTGGCCCTGAAACCCCAGGCATACCTTGCTGGCCACTGAAACCAGGCGTGATGGCACATAACTGTAAATCCTAGCTCGGAGGAGGCTGAGGCAGGAGAATCACTAAGAGCCCAAGCTATGTAGCAAGACCTTGTACCAAATAAATTAAAAAAAAAAAAAATGAAGTCATTTTCATAGGCCTCTAAAAGTCTTGTTGGCCATAGACACTGTACCTTAAGGATGAGTATTTGGCCTTATACATAAAGCTCTTAGTATCTGGCACATTTCAGTGTTGAATAAGTATCGACTTTTTTGTTATAGTAGGTGTTCCATTTGGTAATCGTTTGGCCCACACTCCAAGGTTTAGAGTTTCTATTTAGATATTAGATTCCTGGCCCTTGACCTTATGTCATTTGGCTCCAGAATGCATTAACATGTAAAGATTATTAACATTAACTTGGGTGATGAAAAGTTAATCATCTGTGACTTCAAATAATTAACGAAGACCCTTTGGCCACTTTGGCAATTGTGATTTCTCCTGTGTGCTTATCATCAGAACCTTTGTATTTTGCAGATGGAGGAGGCCTTTTTGTTTGTGGCTTGAACAAAGATGGACAGTTGGGGCTTGGTCATACAGAAGATGTTCTGTGTTTTACTTTCTGCAAATCCCTTGGTGGCTGTCCCATCCAGCAGGTGGCCTGTGGCTGGGATTTCACCATTATGCTCACAGGCAAGTTCACTCCAGGGTAAATGTTTGTCATTCCAAAGGCTTTGGGTGAGAGCGACACAGTGTGGTGATTCCTGAGGAAAGGAAAGCTTCTTTGTGTTTAAAGCACACAGACAAATGTTTTCTCTGGTTAAGGAAAGTTGCAAGATGCTTTTTAGAGAGAGTTTCAGCAGCAAAGGTGATCAGAATCAGACTGAAAAACTTTTGCTAGAGAGTAGGGAAAGGACTAGATCATCTTGGGTGGCCACTTTGCATCCTCAGAATTCAGGGTAGATGTGTGCTAGGCTAGCTGGCCAGTGCTACTAGTTCAGGCCATCAAGGGGGAATGTGGTGGGAAAGTATGAAAAGTGTGGGTTTCCACACAGTAAGGAGGGAATTTAAAAAAAAAAAAAATTGTTTAGTATTGAGGATCAAGTGTGTGCTGGCAAGTGTCCTACCATCCAGCGTCACCCCCAGTTCCACATATCAGGGCAGGAAGCTTTGGATGGAACTAAGTTATCTTTTAACTAGACAGAACTTTTAATCTCTGTGAAGCCAGGCAGCAAACTAGGTTGAAAAGGGGTACAAGCAAAGGTTAATAGAACAGCACTGTGAGGAGAAGCTGGCAGTAGTTACTTTGTCAGGTAACTTTTCCTTTAAATCACTTTTACCCTGTTTAGTGTTGCCCTCTGTGGCTGTCCATATTGGATTTAAGGATCATTTGTAGTTTCTGATCTGCCTCCTTCTTTGTCACAGTCCTCTGGCACAAGCATTTTCTGATCATGTCCCCCTCTGCCCCAAGCCCTTATGGTGTTGCACATGCACAGCTTAAATTCTGAGCTTTTTAGCTGGTGACCTTTTAGGGTTGTTCACGTCTCTCTTTGCCTAGCTCTTATTCTTCATACTGCCTATACTTTGCTTTCTAGTAGCACCAAATAGTGCATACTTTCCTCTCTGGCCCAGCCTCTCTTGTCTAACACATAAGCTTTTATCCAGCGTTAGCAGTGTGTTCAGGTGTCATCATTTCTCTTGTGCAGATGGCTTCCATAATACGTGTTGAATTTAATAGTAATTTTTAGAATCTAAACAGTGCTGGGCTGGGTGTGGTGGTGCATACCTGTTATCCCAGCCCTCAGGATGCTGAGGCAGGAGGATACTTGGGTCTGAGGCCACCCTGAACTACAGAGTGAGGCTCTGTTCGGGGGAAAAAAAGGGGATAGGGAGGGGTAGAGTACTTGCCTAGCATGCGCAAAGTCCTGGGTCCCATCAATAGTAAGGCTAAGTTGGAGGACAAGGTTAATTCTGAGGCCAAGTGGTTCTAAAATTTCTCTGGTCCAGAGTTTCCCTCCAAGCTCTAGATAACTTCTTTTTCTTTCTTTTTTTTTGGTGGAGCCAGGGTCTAGACAACTTCTCCATGGGAAAGTATCAGCCCAGAATACCTGAGGGGAAGTTGTCCTGCGCATCCTTTGGCTGTGTGACCCTTTGTGGCCTAGAAAGCCCTGCCTATGGGGAAGAGGAAGGAGAAAGGCCTTGACTATTGCAGTAATGGAAATTCTGCCACATACAAACATGAAAAGTAGGGAAAAGCTGTCTTTTCATTCCAATACTCAGCACAGGACTAAATGTTCTTACAGATAACTTGCCGTTAATGGTATAGTGTGATAATTTATATAGAATATTTGGCCCAGTGCCCACTACTTTTGATTCCTAGAGAAATAACACAGGGAATATGGGCTAAGTGCACTGAAGGGCATGGTCTCTGATGCTTCCTCTCTTCCTCTTTGACCTCTTATCCTCTTGCATTTATCTATTAGTCACAGATGTGTCTTATTAGATTTGTAGATTTCTTATATTTTGCAGAAAGTGGTCAAGTTCTATCATGTGGATCCAACGCCTTCGGCCAGTTAGGTGTTCCTCCTGGGCCTCGAAGATGTTTGGTTCCCCAGGCCATTGAGGTGAGGACATCTAATATTTGACTTGCCTGTGTCCTGTTAAAGCATTTTCAGGCTATCATAGTTATCTTCACCTGTAGTAACAGCTGGCTTAATCCCTGAAAAACCCATGGGATAGTGGAGTTTGAGTTGGAAAAAATTAGTCTGGGGGATTGACATTATGAGTGGAAAAACATCTATTAGTTCTCATACATATGATAAGGCTTTGTAAACTAAAACAAAGATACCACGTTAGTGATAACTGCAGTGACCTTATAATAATGGCCTTGTAAGAACCTGCATATAAGTTATAATTAGTTTAGCTTAATTATAATTCATATAATTAAAGAGAGAATGGAACAATGGTTAAAATATACTGGATGATAGACTCAGTAAGTAAAAACATTTTGAAAGCTGTAGCCTATGAAACAATGGAAGGAATGTGCCAAAGTGAAATGGAATAGAAACTCATTTAGTTCATGGCAGCTGTTGTGTGCAGGCATGTTTAGGCAGCAGGGACACAGGTGAAGAAAGCCTGTCTTCCTTTTGGGAGTTTCATAGTTTAGTAGTACATGGTAGGTAAATATTTGAATGAAGTGTCATGCTAGAACTGATATATGCATGTGTAACTCAAAGTAGGGACAAATGAACTTGTGTCCAGGGGAAGGCTGGGTGAGAACTTAGGCCAAGTCTTAAAAGTTGAGTAGAAGTTTCCCTGCCTTGGGGTGAGAGGATGTGCAGAGTGGTTTTAAGAAGAGAAAAGGCAGAAGGAGTAGTGCTTAGAGTGTTGCTCACAAACCTTTGTTTACAAAAGTTCAAGAACATAAAATGGGTTTGAGATATTATAAGTTTAGTATAGTTGAAATACAAAGAAGAGGCAAGAGTGCCCAGGTGGGGCTGGTGGGGAGGCGAAATCAGGGTTGTTTTATGTGACACACGTTACCAGCGTGTTAGGGAGGGGCCAGTTAGGATTCTGTGGAGGGCGGCTTGAAGAAATACTACTTAGGAGACTTGCTGACAGAGCGGCCAGGAAATGATTTGGGTTCAAAGAAAAGCAATGGCAGTGGATACAGAGAGGAAAAGATAGAGATGGGTGGTATTCAAAGAGACTTGAGTCACACGTTAAGCCCTTCAGTTAGTTTTTAAAAAGAGAAAGGAAGGATGAAAGAAAGGAAGGAGAGAAGATAGTACCACTGGTACCGTGTCCGAAGAAAGCAGACCGGAGCCCTGTTCTTTGTGCTGGTCAGACTGCGTCTGGAGTGTTCTGTTCAGTTGTAGATATGGTGCTTGGGTCCTGGGCATAAAAATAAAAAAGACTCAGGCCTTTCTCTTGGGGGTCTTAAAGTTTAGAAAGGCCTGTGGACCTGTGAGTAAGCAAATGTCTAAAGCCCCATAGGGGCAGTGACTGATAAATAGTTCCTTAAAGGAGAGAGATCAAGCAACCAGCATGTTTAGAGGAAAGAAACCAGGAGGGAGGGAGATTTGAAATTTAGGAATGGGTGATTGAACTGAGAATATTTGGCCTAAAGAAAATATCTATATTCATTATCTATTGCTCTGTAACAAATTACCTCCAAAAGTAGCAGTAGACAACAAACATTGTTTCTGTAGGGCAGGAAGCAAGAAATACTTGAAGTGGTCTTTCAGGAGACTGCAGCTGGGTCTGCCTGTGAATATATGGGCACAGTGGACCCACTTCCAGGTTTTCTCAACGTGGCTCTTGTCAGGAGGCCTCAATTCCTTGTCACGTGGGACTCTCTGAGGGCCTGTTCCAACATAGCTCTGGCTTCCCTCAGGAGTGATTTAAGGCAGGGAAATGCCAACTGGGGAGCTTAGTGCATTTTATCACCTCGTCTCTGAGTCACTCATTGCGTCCTTGTTCTTTTCATTAAAAGTATGTCACTAAGTCCAGCCCACACAGAGGAGCAGAGCTAAGCTGCACATCTCAGAGGGAGTAGTATCAAAGAATTCAAGGACCTATTTTTAAAACCACCACAAGATGTCTTAAAGAGGACATGACAACTGTCTTCAAATATTTGGAAAGTGTTGTCAGAAGCTGCAGGCAGATGGGTTTGGCTCCACCTAAAGGGATAAATGGGATTGTTCAGAGGTGGAACAGGCACTTGGGGAGGTGATGAGCCTGCATCCCTAGAGGGCCAAGTGGTAGGGGTGTCCTGGCACCTGGTGGCATTGGTGAGGAGGGCCTGGCATTAGATAGGGATTGGACTAGATCAGCATTGGGAAAACTGGAGCTGCCAGTAGTAAGGTTTTATTGGAACACAGCCTGCCTTACTCATTTTTGTGTATTTTACAGCTGTTTCTGTGCTATAATGTCAGAGCCGAGTTGTGTAATAGGAGCCATATAGCCTGTTAAATCTGAAGCATTTACTATCTGGCCATTTTTTAAGAAAGCATTTAATAACCCTGTGCTGGATGACCTTGAAGATCCCTCTCAGCCATGAGGGGCATTGTAAAATGGTATTTTTAAAAGACTTTTTTTCTTTCTAGGGAAATAAACTTCATCCTTGAAATGTATTTATGGTTAGAAATGTTAGGGGCAGGGCTTTATGTATTTAATAATCACTTATTACTTTTTTTAGTACTGGATTTGAACTGAGGAAGCACTGAGCTACATCCCCACCTCTTTCTGCTTTTTTATTTTGAGATGTAGTCTCACTGAATTGCTGAGGCTTGGGCTTAAATTTAGGATCCTCCTGCTTCAGTGTCCTGTGTACCTGGGATTATAGATGTGCATAGCCGTGCTCTCTGACTTCTAATTCATTAATTTCATGAATTACATGAAATTTTCTAGACTGAGGATACTGAAATCTATTTTTTTTTGACAGCTCCTGAGAGAGAAGGTTGTTTGTGTTGCTGCTGGACTGAGGCATGCACTAGCTGCTACAGGTGATCATTTTGTCTTTATTTCCTAAACAGGCATACAGTAAGGAGGAACTGAGTTTTATGAGAAAAATCTTTCAAGGAGTCTTTAAAAAGGTCCTTGCTATGGTACAGTTCTGATTAAAAGGGAGCATAAGGCAGAGCTTATGTGGGAAAGCCTTAAGCAGAAAGAAGGGAGGAAATAAGGGGTTCTAGCTCTTTTTGTTCTGGGCATCACGCTAGATTGTCTTGATTTGATTCATTTACTCACAAGGAGGAAGTGATGTGAGTTAAATTGTTCTGTGTGAAGAGATTGAAGTTCAGAGAAGTTAAAGCTCTTGTGCATGTTACATGTGGCATTCATGGGTGAGATCAGAGTCTGGGATGCTCTGGATATTGGGGCCTGCCTTCTTTGTGGTGAACCGCATTGCCTTCCTAATAAGTATTAGTGATTATTAATTTAAAGCTTTATATAAACTTGTTTTCTGTTCCAAATGTAACCTTTTGGGGTTGTCTTTTTCTTTTTTTCAGTCAATATAATTCCCTGTAGATTCATCCAAGTTTTGCATTCCTATAATTTGTTCCTGTTTTTGTTAAGGAGTATTCCGTAGTATGGCTGTATCACTGTGCATGTCTGGAAGGGCTGCCATAACAAAATATCATGGACTGGGTGGCTGAAACAACAGAAATTAATTTGCTCACTGTTCTGGAGGCGCAAAGCCCAAGATCAGTATACTGATAGGATTGGTTTCTAGTGAGCCCTTTTTCCTGGCTTCTTCTGTCCTTATGCACTTGTGGAGTGAGAGAAATGCCTGGGCTCTTCCTCTTCTTGTAAGGACACAAGTCCTATTGGATTAAGGCTCCACCATGTGACATCATTTAACCTTTATTACCTCCTTAATCCTAACTACTTGAGAAGCTGAGGCAAAAGGATCTGAATTTTAAGGCCAGTTTAGGGAACTACTGAGGACCACCCCCCAAAAAGGCTGGGTATGTAACACGGCATCCCCTGGATTCAGCCCCTACTACCACATACACACAAAAAGCTGCTACAAACATTTGTGGGCACATGTTTTTTTTTTTTTTTTTTTTTTTGGCAGAACCAGGGATTGAACTCAGGCCCTTGCACTTACTAGGGAAGCACTTATTCCACTGAGCCATCTCCCCGGCCCCCACATGTTTATATCAACATAGGTTTTCATTTTTTTGAGATAGATGCCTAGTAATGTGATTATTTATATGGTAATGATTATTGTTTTTAAAAAATGTATTTAGTACAGGGGCTACTGGGCCTACAGGATTTCACTATGTAGATGGTATTCATAGTGATTCTCCTGTTTTCAGTTTCCCAGGTGCTGAGATTACAGGCGCATCACCACGCCCAGTCTCAATTACTGTCTCAGTGCTCCCCAGAGGTGGGGCTGGCACAGCATGCTGGGGATCCCTGCGCTTTACCTAAGCAGGCCCTTTAGTCCACTGAGCTATCTGGCTGGCCCTGATTACATTTTTTTATGTAAACAAGTTCCTGTCTTAGAAATCAGTAAGGCAGGGGCTGGTGAGATGGCTCAGTGGTCTAAAGCACCTACTTAGAACAAGCTTAGCAAAGCACAGGGACCGCGGTTCAATCCCCCAGCACCACATG